>NW_006159447.1:2811627-2815703 GCF_000334495.1 Tupaia belangeri chinensis | reverse complement strand
AAAGCTAGAAGAATTTCCTTGTCAATAGCCTGTTAGTCTTGGCAGTTCTCCTGAGATCCTTGTTTGGGAAGGGAGGTGTCGGTGATGGCAAACTCAGGCATGCTTGGATTAACTCTTTGGATGTACTGCCCAGTCTCATTTCAGGTCAGCTTAACAGGATCTTTGGATAACACGGCAGTCTTTGGCCCCAAGTATTTCCAAGCAGAAGAAGGAAATGGCCTGAACTTCAAAGAGAGCCCTTGCATGGAGCTATGAGTACCAATCATTTACAAGTGCTTTAATAGTTGTAAATTAATCTCTAATATGCATGGAGTCCAGAACTAACTGGAGGTGCGGGAACTGTCTGCTCTCACCCTTGTTTCCTGGAAATTGAAAACATTTCCCAGTGGCAATGCTCAGAAGGTCAGGGTCAATTTGGAGGTTATGGTTATTTTCAAAATTTTAAACAGACCTATGCTTGTTCTTGGGTCTTTCCCCTGATCAAGTTAGTGATTTTACTCACGTACCATATATTTTATAAATACTTCTTTCTATTCATTTCTCCACTCCATAATCTTTTTTTTCTAAAGGCAAATGTTATTGAAGTATAACTCACATATAATAAATATACCTTTTACAGTGTATAGTTCCAAGAAATTTTACAATGTAAACATTCATGTAACCATTACCCCAATTAAGATATTGAACATTTTGGGCCAGCCTTGTGGTCTGGTGGTTGAGGGAGCCATATTCCACATGGTAGACCACAAGGTTTGATTCCAGCCTGGCAGCTTGAAAAACATGACTAGAGAGTGTGCATGTATGCCTCAAATCCTGACAGCATGGAGAAATGGGGAAGAGAATGAGGCAAGCCCATGCCCCATTGGGAAGGGATTTCTCTCCACCTTTCTCTGTCTCTTTGTCTCTTTCTGGCAAGTACAATGCGCCCTCTGGCAAATTTAGAAAAAGAAAAAGATACAGAATATTTTCATTACCTAGAAAGTTTCCTCCTATCCTTTTGTAGTCAGACCCTATTTGTCCCAGATACTCACTGATAAGATGTCTATCACTTTTGCATTTGCCTATTTTAGATGTTCATACAAATAGAATCGTGCAGTATGTGCACTTTCTTGTTTGACTTCCTTCACTTAGCACATTGTTTCTGAGATCCTTCCATATTTTTGCATCTGTCAATAGTTCTTTATCCTTCTCCCTTTTTTTTTTTTTTTTTTTTTTTAGATTTTTGCTAAAGGGCGAGTATGTTCACTGGAGAGAGACAGAGAGAGGGAAAGTGAGAAATCGCCCCCTCAGGGGATTGGCCATGTTGCAATCCCTTCTCTTCCATTCTCCTCCTGGAATTTTGGGCACACATGTACAGGTGTCAGGTGTGTTTTTTAACCCACTGGGTTTGGGACTCAAACCATTGAGTAGGCCATGTGGGATCCAGCCGCCTAAACCACCATACCACCTACTGGCCCTTCTCTCCTATTTTTAATATCGTTTTTTTAATTTTGGGACCAGCAGTTGGTGTAATGGCTATGTTGCTGGACTCCCACATAGTTGACTGCGATTTGAGTCCCAGACCTGGTGGTTTAAATTCATGTTGGGCATGTATGCCCAGGAACACACACATATATATATATATATATAATTTAATTTTACATTTCCATAATTTATGTTTTTAACTTATTTTAAAATAATTTAGGTTTACAAAAAAGTGTCAAAATATTAGAGTTCTCCTTTAACCTATATTTAAATTTCCTTTATATTAACATCTTCATTAACTGCAATGCAATGATCAAAACTAAGAATTAAACATTGATAAAGTAGTACTAACCAAAGTATAGACTATTTGTATTTCTTAATTTTTTTTCATTAGTGATATTTTTCTCTGTTCACAATCTAAGCCAGGCTATATTGTATTTAGTTTGATAACTAAATAGTCTAATACAATATATACTGTCTTCTCTAGTCTATGATAGTTTCTCATCTTTCCTTTTGTTTCATAATCTTGATACTTTCAAAGAGTTGTCCTCTCAGCTATTATAACTTCCAATCTTTCAGTTTCTGCTATCGAGTGCAGACATTCAATACATATTGAGTGGGGACATACCAAGTCTGTCTTTCATTGTCTGGTTCGCTTTACTTAGCATTGTCTTCCATATTTCCTCTATTTGGCTTTTTATGATGATTTTTCATGAATGTACTGTTTTTTATTTTCATGGAATACTCTGGGAACAAACATTACAAAAAGAGGTGACATGATATTGGAGTACGTGGTGTCAACCTGTCTTCTTACTGGTTATATTAGTTTTAGTCACTTGAAGTGGTGCCTGTTAGATTTCTTCACTGGAAAGATTGTTTTTCCATTTCCATTTTTATATTCTATTTTAGAAGCAGTTAATGAAGTCCAGTTCACATAAAAGGTGAGAGAAATTATGTTCTACTTCTGAAAGGAGGAGTACTAAAGAATTTTGAATGTTTAAAAAATGACTACAATAATTAATAAATATTTCCAGGGAGATAATTTGAGGCTAAGCAGTTAGGATATTTCTCTTTAAATATTGGCCTGGGTCAGCCCCTGATCTGGTGGTTAAGCTTGGCCCACTAATTTCAACATTCTTCAGTGTATTTTGCCTCTAGCAGTAATTACTTTAATGCATTACTAATTATTTTTCTAACTTTTTTTTCATTTATTTGTTAGAATTTTTATGTAAGGAAAAGTTTTTTCTCCTCCATTTATTTAATCAATTATATCAGTATTGATTACATTGGTTATTTACATTTTGTTCTTTGGATTATAAATCCAAATGCACTCCCTGGAGAGAGACAGAGTCAGAGCGAGAAAGCAAGGGAGAGAAATTGAGAACTCATCTGCAGAGGGGAGGGCCACACAATTCCTTCTCCCCTATTCTTCTCTGAATTTTGGGCATGCTTACACATGTGCCTGGCATAATTTTTAAGCTGCTGAGTCTGAGACTTGAACCACAGAGTGGGCCATGTAGGATCCAGCACCTGAACCTCCACGCCATGTGATCTTATGTGTACATTCTTGTGCTTAGTGTTTTCATATATATTTTCTTATACTTTCCATCTACATGTTTACATTTAAAATGTGTTTCACATAAATATATGTTTATGGGCCTTGCTTCCCCCTCATTACAACCCAAGGAATGTTCTATACCCGTTTGGCAGCTCTGATGTAAGGCTGATCAGCACTACTCATGATATAATCTGACCAGGACAGTGTTTTGAATTGGGTCTATCAAGGCCTCAGAATCAATTTAAAAAATCCCAAACAACCAAGAATCCAAGGTTCTTTTTCTTTTTCCACTTCAGTCTGTGACCTAACTGGAATAAGACTAATGCATTTGTCCTATCAGAGGTTGTAGTTAGTATAGTTTGGGGTACAAATTTGGTTAAATGTCATTCAATGGTTGGAAGATGATTCAAGGATCTATCCCTTTGGTAGGACCCTGAGATCAAACATTGAAAGACTTCTTAATCTTAAAACTAAACTACAAAACCATAAAGATTGCCGAAACTCAGGTTTATTAGACCTTGAGGCTGTGATACTTTGAGACCATGAACATTTAAAACTGCCAAGACTGAATTTGGGAAACCTCTTTTGCTTTCCAGAATCACCCTAGCCTTTGCCTACTTGGGACCATCTCCATGTGAGAAAATGATTGGGTGGAAAAGATTAGTTTTGTATCTGGGTCTCCTCCATGTTCAAATCTGGCATGTTAGCTACAGCGGAGTCAGAAATTGCACTAGTTTCTTCTTAAGGTGATGTATGCAACATCTGTGTCACATCTTGAAAAAGCTTTTGATTTGCACTTTTTCTACTTGTATTGAGTGGGAATTAGTAATAGCTGGAGCAGCTGTTTGGGATTCAGGTTGGAAGTCAGTTTCAGGATTGGCAGGTAGAGCTGCCTAAATACCTCGGGGCTACTTACTTGCACGATTATTTTGTGTCAAAGAATAAAATTCCATCTTTCCAAGCCTACTATAACTTGGCATCTCTTTGCTATAGTTACTCAGTGCTTTAGTCTGTGTAACCTTTATAATACAGGAGATATATATATATATATATA
>NW_006159447.1:2773012-2792748 GCF_000334495.1 Tupaia belangeri chinensis | reverse complement strand
ATATATATATGTAAATTTATTATTTTAAGGTTTTTGCCTTTGGGTGCATATGCTCACCAGGGAGAGACAGTGAGAGGGAAAGTGAGAAATCACCGCCCAGAGTGATTGTTAATGTGCCATCAACTCTATTCTCCTCCTGGGATTTTGGGCACAGATGCGCACACACCCGACATGATTTTTAACCATTGTCGGCCATAGTGTTGTAACCACTACACTACCTGCCAGCCTCTAAAAACATAAAATATATTTTCATATGTATTTATATATGTCTTGCTTGACATATTGTGCTTTCTATTATCTAAAAACTTATGACTTTGATTAAAGTCTGATTAGTCTCTGAAAATTCTCGGTCATTATCTTTTCTCATATTGTCCTTTCTTCATTCTTTTCACTCTGTCTTTCTAGAACTTTTAGATGTTATTATTTCAATTCTATGTTTGGTATTATTTAATCTCTCTTCCACATTTTCCTTCCTTTTAGTTTATGTGCTGCATTCAGTGTGCCTCTTGGGGTCTTGGGCACACACACACAGGCGCCTAGAGTGAGTTAAGTTGCTGCGTCTGGGACTTGAACCACAGTTGACTGCATGGGAGTCCAGTGACATAACCATTATGCCATCTGCTGGTCCCTGTAGGTAGTCCTCTATAAAAGCCTAAAATTGTTTTCTCTTTCTCCAAGCCCGATCTACTCTAATAGACTCAACTCAGTTACTTCCAAATTCCTTCTTTACTGCTATATTCATGATAAAAGAAGGTCATATATATAGTTCTATTGCATTAGTTACCTCTGTGAAATGTAAGACGTTATCTTTTTTTAATCTTAGAGTATAGATAGAATAATAAGAGAGATATCTAAGAAGTCTTCAAAAAGCTCAAGGAAAATATGTATTTCAAAATTTTTTGCACCAAAATAAACCTATGCTTTAATTCCATTTATAAAATGAACTCTGAAGCACTTTCATATCACTTTCTACTTTTCCTGTACCTTTGCCTCCAGTACAGAGCCTGACGTTTAATAAATGTTGAACATTTTCTACCCTCCCATGTTTTCTTTTTATTTTTAAAATTCTTTTTGCAAGAAGATATGTGGGCTTGTCAGCACCCCTCGGTGGAATGTAGTCACACCACAATCTCTTCTCCATTTCTTCATCGTACTGGGATTTGGGGATACATTCACATGTGTACTTATGGCATGTTTCTCTTTCTCTCTCTCTCTCTTTTTTTTTTTTTTGCTATAGGGCTTATGCGCTCGCCAGAAAGACAAAGAGAGACAGAGAGACTGAAAGCAAGAAATCACCCCCCAGAGGGGCTGACCACACCACAATCCCTTCTCCATTCTCTTCTCAGGATCTTGGGCACACACGCACACACGCCCGGTGTGAGTTTAAGCCACTGGGTCCAGGACTCACACTGCAGTAAACTACATGTAAGTCCAGTGACATAGCCATTACGCCAACTGCTGGTCCTTCTGGCATGTTTTTCAAACCACCAGGACCAGGATTCAAATCCCACTAGTAGCCATATGGGATCCAACTCCCTTAGCCATCTGGTCATGGAGTCAGCCCCTATCTTCCATATTTTCTATGATAATGATTGTACATAGTTGGACAACTGGGGACAATATTTGTTGACTGAAAAATTTTCTGGAATCAGAGGAAAAAAAAGGAAAGTTGTTTTCTTCTTTGGAAATTTCCCAAATATGTTATTTTTAGAAGAAACTCTGAGTGATTTGAAGAACGAAGATAGGAGTAGACAGTTAACTTACTAATTTGCTTTTAAAAGTCAAAAATAGCTAACCACATGTAGGCATAAGAGTTTCTTTTGATTTTATTTTCTAAACTAATATATGTTCTAATGTAAATCACTTGTACAAAGAAATATACGTAACTATAGTGCTCCCTAGTGGCTCTTTTCTGCTAGAGCAAAGAACAAAACAAATGGAATTCAACAGTTAGGTATTCTAAACTGCAGAGACTGTAGTTTTTCTTTTCTGAAGCCAAAAGTGCATATGCAGAAATTCAATTAAGTTTCCCTTTCTTTTTAGAAAACATTTCGAGCACATATGCAAATAGATACTGGCTAGATAAATAAAACCCATTTCCTGTTTAAAAAAATCCTACATATTAAAATGTTTCTTTTTCCCTCCAACATATTGACATCTGCTATCTGATAGTCAGAAAGTTGAATTACTCTAGCCAGCCTGTGGGCACCGTAGTTAAGGTGGCAGATTCCTACATGGCTATCTGCATGGTTAGAGTCCTGGACCTGCTTGAGAAACATGCTGGAAGGCTGTGTGTGCATGCCCCAAATTCCAACAGGATGGAGAAATGGAGGGGACAGGATTGTGGTATGACCATTCTTTATGAGGAATGCTTTTTAATTTTTCCTTTCTCTCTTTCTTCCTTATCTTTTCGGTAAGTATACACACCCTCCGGAAAGTTTAAAAAAACAAAAAAAGAAAGTGGAATTAGCCATGCATGACCTATATTCTCAAATAACTCAGAATATTATGGGGAATACAGACTTGTAAACTAAAACTATTACTCACTAGGATAAATTCAATAAGAGGGGATTACACAAAATTCAAAAAGACTAGAAGGAAAGTTGAGGATGGTGTAAGGAGAAATTAACTTTTGACCTATGATTTGAAGGGTATATATGTAACTATTGGGTATATATATATTAGCTAGAGCAGTAAGAGATTGACATTTCAGGTGTGTGACGTGCATAGTACAAAAGCTTGGAAGAGCAAAAGACATGGTCTACTCTGGGACTTGTGACATAGTATTCATGTGGGGCCTTCACAGGAAATATTGGAAGGAGAAGAGAACAGGAGGGAGATAATGTAAAAATATGGGTGTAAGACTATGAGTTTGAGTCTGTGTATTGGAGACGGGGGGATCACACATAGACTTTAGTCTGAGAAGTTAGTACATTTGGTTTTAGTGAGAGGTCCCTGGTATTAGTAGGGAGGTGGAACTGGAGGCATTAGTAGTATAGTCTATTGTAATATCCCAGGAAGGAAATCATAAAACAATTATCTAGAATGTTGCAGTAGAGATGCAAAATAGGGGAAAGACTTCAGAGAGCCTTTGTGATCTACTTGAATGAAATTGATGAGCAACTGAATGTAGAAAATGGGAAAAAAACACGTGAGGTGAAAGAAAGATATCAGAACCTACCTGGTTGGATAAAATATTAGCAACCAAGAGAAAAAATATAAAGGGAGGGGAGCAGAGTGAGACAAAGGAGGGATAATAATTAAAGATAGCGAGTCTATTTTGGGTTGAGTTTAGTATTTGGATATTTACAGTATCTACTGAGAGGGATTTTACTAGATGATTGGAAATATGCACCTGGAGCCCAAGAGAGGTCTGAAATGGCTTCATATTTGGGGGACACTGGATATGACTGAGAACATATCATAACTGAGCATGTGCAGGGAGAACACATGGGGTAGAGAATTTCAAAGCACGGAAGAGGGATCCCCAAAATATCAATAATGGGTTTGAACTGGTTACTCAATGTCTTAAAAGTTATACAACCAGCTAAACAAATATCATAGGTTTGTGTATTTTAAAGATAATTTCTTTCATTTATTTAAAGAAGCCTATAAAAGAAAGGGTAAGAAAGACTGAAAGAGAAGCGAGGAGAGTCAAGTGCATATCAATAAAACGTTATCAATATTTAGGACATAGCTGTTTGTCTCATTATCTTTTTTTTTTTTTTTTTGGAGAGGTTTTTGCTATAGGGCGTGAGCGCTTGCCAGACAGAGAGAGACAGAGAGACAGAAAGCAAGAAATCACCCCCCACGGGGGATGGCCACGCCACAATCCCTTCTCCTCCATTCTCCTCTGGGGATCTTGGGCACGCATGCACAGGCACCTGGTGTGAGTTTAAGCCACCGGGTCTGGGACTCGAACCGCGGTCGACTACGTGGGAGTCCAACGACATAGCCATTATGCTAACTGCTGGTCCCTGTCTCATTATTTCTTGATAGTGAGAGTTGAAAATCTGAAGATGAGGAACTAAATGAAAGAAAAGAGACCGTATCTCTGAAGATACTGTGCATGAAACCAACCTTAGGGGCTGCCTATCTCCTAGTTAAATGGAACGTCCCTATAAATAGCTATGTAATTACATGGGATTAGACAAAAGGTTTATTTTAATGTTTCAAAACATTCTTATACGGGGCCAGCAAGTGGTGTAGTGGTTAAGGTCCTGGACTCCCACATGGCCAACCACAGTTTAAGTCTCTGACCTGGCAGCCACCAACAGAACTGGCTACATTACCATCCTTTCACTTTTCTCTGCCACTATCTTCCATAAACACCGTGTGTGTGTGTGTGTGTGTGCGTGTGCGTGTACTCAAAATCTCAGGAGGAGAATGGAGGAATGATCCCCCCAAGGGGTGATTTTGTACCTTCCCTCTCACTGTCTCTTTTTCTCTCTCTCAGGGAAAATGCACATGCTATATGGCAAAAATCTTAAAACAAACAAACAAGTCATTCTTACACAATCATTCTTACATAGAGATAAAAGGAGAAAAAGAAGTTGAAGAGTCTTAAAGAGAAGAGACTTATCCAAGAAATTCATGAGGCGGAAGGGAAGGGAAGTGAAATGACAAATTAAAGAGGGCGCATTTCATCTTTTAATATGGTATTGAAGAAGAGACACTAGATGAAGGTATAGGCATGTTTGGGTGTATGTGAGGAACAGAGCTTGTATGTGGTAGAGTAGGAATTGAACCGAGGTATGCCTAACATCGAAGTCCTTATTCTTAACTACTAAGCTCCACTGCTGTATACAGCTGGTACTCAATTAATGTTGATGAATTAATGAGGTAGAGGACCTAATTGTAGCTCTACTCCTACTCCTCACCTCTCTCCAGAATTGAGAATCTCTCTGACACTACACCTGGCTGGCTTCAGGAGCTTCTGAAGACAGCTCCTTTGAACATTATATTCATATTCTGGGGATGGACTTGACAATGACAATGGAAAGCTTATCTCAAGCTATTTTATAGACAGGAATTGACTTGGGAATATCAGAACCAAGTAGAAAGAATATACAAAATTTTTAAATGGTGCCAGTAGCTACCAGAGTAAATTGTGAGCATGTGTAAACATCTATTTTGGAGGAATCTCAAAATACTTTGTGGGAATGAGTGTGTGTGTGTGTGTGTGTGTGTGTGTGTGTGTGTGTGTGTGTGTGTGTGTGTGTGTGTGTGTGTGTGTGTGTGTGTGTGTGTGTGTGTGTATCTTGTGGAGGTGTGGGACTCTGCAGCTATATTTAGAGGTCAAGTGTGGAAATTTTGACTATAGATGTAAAGTCACTTCAATGTGTATCTACAGACAAGAAGGTGACCTTCAGTCACTGCAGTGCTAGATCCAGGGAGTAATTTGTACAAAACTGATAAGCCATTCATCTGAATAAACCTGAGTAGACTTGAATATAGAAGCTTAGCATATGTAGGACTTTAGCCCTCTGGCTTAAACGTGGAATTTCTCTCCAGAAAAGATTAAAAATAATTTCTCTCTAACAGGCCTCAGAATTTCAAGAAAAGTACTCTGTGTTTATTTAAAAATTCATCTTATCTATAGCATGTGAATATTTTATAAACATTTCTCATTCATTTCTCTGAGGCTAACTGGAGTTTGAGGTTAAGGATTAGGCTTATAGATGGCAGCTCAATATTTTGAAAGCAAAATAATTATAATAATTATTATCATAAAGCAACAACAGAATTAGGTGATCTTTCAAAGTCAAAACACCTTACTGAAAATAGTATTTGTTGTTTATACATATGCTATCTCACTTGATCCTCATGAAAACATGACAGGTGGTTATTATGATCTCTATTTTGTGCAAGCTTACAGAGGTTCAAAGAGATTGAGGAACTTGTTCAAAGTTGCATAGATAATAAGTGGAAGAGCCAGGATGTGAACCTATGGCCTGCTGAGCTTGTCTTCTCAGTGTATATTCTACTTTTATCTAATATTATCTCAATTTCAGATATTCTTGGAAAATCAGTGCTTCCCTATACATAGTACCTGGCCTTAGATTGGGTTGACCACACTCCCAATATCAATAGATTGTGCCTTATCAGATCTAATCAACCACAAGTCCTTTTGCATTACCACACTCCATCCACTCTCCCTCCAACTCCTTCCGCCTCTTCTCTCTTGTTTACTCTCAAACTGAGAAATGTTAAGCAATTGAGAAGTTCTCTAAGTTCTCATGACATTATCTATTCATCTACCTTGCTTCTTATTATTTTGGATATAGTATCTGTGAGCATACATAAAGTCAACCCTTCCATTTGTGCATTACATCCTATGACCTATGACTCCACCGATTCTCTCCCCTTTCCCTCACCCCCAATTTAGGCAAATTGTTCTTCTTTGCCTAGATCATTCCCACCTGCCCAAATTCTAAAATGCCTTTCATTATTAAACAAAAACAAAAACAGAACTCTCTTTACCCTACATTGTTCTTTCTTTTATAGCAAACCTATTTAAATGTTATCTGTAATTGCTAGCTCCAATCTTTCACTACCCATTCTTAGGTAAACCTGTTCATTCAGGCATCCACTTCACCCATGAAACTGCACTTGTCGATATTTTGATGACTAGAGTGACTGGGTATCTTACTTTGTAGAGACAATTCTGACATCTGCCTGTTCTCCAGAAATAATATTTTATTCTCAAAGTGACTTGACTTGGATGATAAACTACATGTTTACCCTAGTGAAGACCTTCATATTGATAAATCTAGCAGCCAATTCCCAATGCTCATTAAACTTATGCTGCTAGTATTTAACACATACAAGGGGAATACAAAAGGTGTTGTGAAAAAATGGAATTAAAATATTCTGGTGCAAGAGATTCTAAAGTTTATGTATAATTTCTTCATTAGCATGTATTTTCCATGAACTTTTTGAAAATTTTTCTTTTTTTTGGAGAGGTTTTTGTCATAGGGCGTGTGCACTCTCTAGACAGACAGAGACAGACAGAGAAACAGAAAGCGAGAAATCCCCCCCCCCGGGGGGATGGCCACGCCGCAATCCCTTCTCCTCTATTCTCCTCTTGGGATCTTGGGCACGCACGCACACGTGCCCGGCATGAGTTTTATAAGCCACCGGCATGAGTTTTAAGCCACCGGGACTCGAACTGTGGTCAACTACATGGGAGTCCAGCGTCATAGCCATTATGCTAATGCTGGTCCCCCTCCATGAACTTTTTGAAGAAGCCATGTATTATCACATATTTCTTCATCTGACTTCCAGGACCTCACATTCCCCTGATTTTACTTTATCATTCTAGTAGCTTCTTCTCAGAGTTCCTAATTGATTCTTTTTCATTAGTTCAATCAGTGAGAATTGTGGTGCCCTAGGGCTCAATCATCTGGACACTTTTCTATCCCATCTGAACTCATTTCCTTGTTAATCACATCTGGTCTCATGGCTTTAAACACCACTTATATACTAATCATATTCAAATTAAGAATATACCTCCTAGGATTTTTTCCCTGATCCAGACTCATATATCCAACTGTCTACTTATGTAATAGCATCTCAATCATAACACATACACAGGTGACATACACCTCACAGAAGAAAACCTGCTCTTATCTCAGTCTTTCCAATCATGACAAGTCCAAACTATTGCTTGCATGAAGCAAAACCTTCAAATCATCCTTGACCCTCACCTTTTCTTGTTCTTCCTTTTATTTTTATTTAGAGATTTTTTGCTATACAGCATATGCACTTGCTGGAGAGACAGAGAGAGAAAGTGAAATAAAGTGAGAAATAACCCCCTGAGGGGGTGGCCATGCTGCAATTCCTTCTCCTCCATTCTCCTATCAGAATTTTGGGCATACATGCACATGTGACCAGTGTGAGTTTTAAACTGCCAGATCTGGTACTTGAACTCTGGTCAACTACATGAAAGTCCAGCAACGTAACCATTATGCCATCTGCTGGTCAGGACCCTTATCTTTTCTCACACCTCATATTAAATATTAGTGGCCCTGTTTAACAAATCTTACAGTTCTCACTACCTCCACTATCACCACATGTGTCTCATACCAGGATAATTTCAATATCCTCATAACAGATTTTCCTACTTCCATCTGTGCTTTTCTGGGGTGTATTCTCAAGAGAGTAGCCAGAATAATCCTTTGTATAAATAAGCCATATTATATGTCATTGTTCTGCTCAAAATTCTTTAATTCCAGATGTCACTCAGCATAAAAACCTAATTCTATACCGTGAACCACAGGCCAGCTATCATCCTGTTCTGTTTACCTCTCTGATGTTATCACCCTTTGCTCCCTTTGCTCCAGGTACCAGAGCATCCTCATGATCTCTCCTGCCTTGAGGCCTTATTACTTGCTGTTTACTCTGCTTGGAATACTGTCTCGCAGATTCCTGTGAGGTTCTCTCTCACCTTCTCACTGGAGTCTTTCATTATCACTCTTTTACAATTTCCTCCCTACTTGTATTAGTTTAGGGTACTCTCAACAAAGTGCCACAGACTGTGTGGCTTAAAACAATAGAAACTTATTCTCTCTCAGGTTTGAAAGCTAAATGTCTGAAATGAAGATGTCATCAGAGTCATGTCTTTCTGAGACTCTGAGTAGAATCCTCTCTCTCTCTCTCTCTCTCTCCTTTTTACCCCTAGCTCTGATTGGGCCACTGGTCTTTTACATTTCTTGGCTTCCTGTGGTGTCACTCCAATCTCCTCTTCTATCATCAGTTGGGATTCTCCTGGTGTACCTCTGTCTTCACACGGCATTTCCTCTTCTTATACGGTCCTGAGTAATAGGTCAGCCTGAGGGCCTTTTCTTAACTTGATGGCACCAGTAAAGCTCTTATTTCTAAGTAAGATCACATCCACAGGCACCAGGAGTTAGGATTTCAGCATGTTTGGTGGGGGGTAGGCACAACTTAATTTATAATATTTCAGTTCAACTTTTAGTCTATTCTTCCTTGAAATTTTCTGATAGTAGTCCTTATTATTTGCCTTACATGACATTTTATTTGTATACTACATTCTTGGTTATAAATATAATTACTACAAAGACAGGAGCCTTTACTGCTGTTTTAGTTTAGGCTGTTATTACAGAATACCAAAGACCACATGACTTAAAAACACAAACATTAATTTGTCAATCTGAAGGTTAGGATGTTCAAGATCGAGTGCTGGCAGATCTGGTGTTTGGTGAGTATGCTTTTCCTGGTTTGTAGACATTTACTTTCCATTGTGTCTTCAAATGGCAGAGAATGCAAGAAGCAAACTCCCATATGACTTTTTAAAAGGTTTGAATCCCATCATGAGGGCTCCACACTCATACTAACTACTTTCTCAAAGCTCTATTTCTAAATAAAATACCATCACATTGGAGATTAGGGTTTCAACATTTGAATTTTGGGGAAACACAATGTTCAGTCCATATTGACTGCTTCGTACATTGCTATTACCCGGGTATTTAGAATAGTGACTGGAACATGCTAAATAGTTGTCCAAATGTTGTTGACTGAATGTTGATATTGTGTCTTTTTCGTGATTCTTCCAGTTGTCTTGGAATTTTAGGGTAGTGGAGTGGTTGTATGTGTAGACTGAAAGAACATATAGATTCTGTCTTCTTTTGCAATGGTTGGCAATCTATTGCCTGTAGACTGAAACTGGCCTTTTGCCTGCTTTTATAAATAAAATTTTATTGGAATGCAGTCATGCTCATTTGTTTACATATTGTCTAATGCTGTTTTTGTGCTATAAGGACAGAATTGAATAGTTTCAACCCAGACCATATGTCCCATAACTCCCAAAATATTTACTCTTTACTGAAAAAGTTAGTGTGCCAACCCATGTTTTTAAAAGTGGAGATTGTTGATCATTAAAAGAGGATTAGATTTAAAAATTAATAAGCGCTTCTTAAATGAAAATAAAACAAAGTAGGAGCCAGCTCACAGCAGCTCAATTAATTTAGACCACTGGGTGTCTCTCTTCCCTAAAATTTATAAGGAGATGTTGAACTAGACATCCGCCAACTGGGGCTGTGACATACCAGACAAATATTGACAGTTGCTAAGGCAACTGGGATACAGTATTGGCCAGAGGATAATATAGGCGCCAATTGTGCATGCCATGTTTCTCACATAGGGGAGATACAAAGAGAGAAAATGAATGAAAAAATATATTTCAAGATCTCACTTCAACCATGGCTTAAGAAAACACACAACGGATGTTTATCTTAACCCCACTATTCTTCTCTTTCAATTTTTCTGAAAATTGACTCTTTGGGGACCTGAGAGCTCTTAAGTCAGCTAAAATGCATCAAAAGGGAGAAATCTACTTGGGAATCAATTCTTTTTCCAGTTGTCTCTGGAATTTACTTTTCCAAATTGTATTGTAATGGCCAATTGTAAGGCCACATGTATTTTTTGGCTTGCCTGATCTTGTCACGAAAGTGGTTTCTGCAATACCTCTTTTCAGAGATTTCTTATTATCCCATATTGGAATAATCCTGCGTTCTTCTCTTCACCTCCTACAACAAGGTATAAGGGAATTTTTATTCCTGGTTAAACATGAGCTTTTGCCATCTGTTAAACTTAGGTTTTGGCTGTTTTGCTTGTGCTAAGCTTTTTAGCAGAGTTATAATAGATGATTTGGGGCAAATAATTCTTTATTGTGGAGGGCTCTGCTATGTAGGACATGTAGAATCATGCCTAGCTTCTACTTGCTAGATACCGGTGGTGGCAGTTGTTCCCGTTGTTACGATAAAAGATGGACATCTCTAAATGCCTCTGGGGAGAAAAATTATCTCTAGTTGAGAACAATGTACTAGTAAGTCTTATTTTTTATTTAATTTTTTTACTAATACATTTCTAAACATATCTTCTTCAGATTATCCTTTAAATATCACCAAGTAGAGCTGGAGTTTCAACACATCAGAGAAAGAAATGGTTTAAACCTCAGACTATTCAAATTGCACATTAGAACTTCAGTTTTCATAAAGTTGAGAAGACCACAAACTAAAAATATTGATAAGCTTAGGGAGATTATTCAACAGAAATGATCCCATGCAGTGTAATACAAGATAAGGTCTCTCAAGAAATTTTGAGATCTCATTCACCATGAAGTGTTCAGGAGTCCTGCTACCAGAGATTGTTTGAACAGTGAGAAGTTGTTCAGGATGGTCTCTGAACATGCTGTGCTTTGCTGTCCCAGAGTTTTTCTAATGAGTTTGGCTTTCTGAGTTTGGAACATATGGGACTGATTATGGCATGGCATCTAGGAAACTTAGACATCTGACATTTGTCTTCTAAAAAACCATCCGCCTGTCCACAGCCCCTGCAAACTGCCCAGTCTTTGAGTCTCTCTTTGAAGGCTGAGTAATTCCATTTTCCCCACTGGACAGGAGGGGCTGGCTGAGGTCATTATGACGATTCGTAAGCAGCATGTTGAGCTGTAACTCCCAAAGGAGCTTGAAATATTGATTTTATGCATGTCATGCTAAAGATTAAGCAGTTGTAATCCTGTTTTATATATTATTTCTTAAAGACTTTAAACAAGATGGCTTTGCCACCAGCATAGCTGACATGTTCTAATTAATCTTTGTGAAAAGATTTTGACATGTTTAAATGAGCTCAT
Source organism: Tupaia belangeri chinensis (assembly GCF_000334495.1). Taxonomy (NCBI): domain Eukaryota; kingdom Metazoa; phylum Chordata; class Mammalia; order Scandentia; family Tupaiidae; genus Tupaia; species Tupaia belangeri. The sequence continues at coordinate 2,781,092 of NW_006159447.1, read as the reverse complement.
CCAAATAGTATCAGTTATCCTTCTCTGATATCGAGGATGAATTGGAATGCAATGTAATTTAGAGAAAACAGAAACTTTAACCTCATTTCTTCATTTTTCCTGGGTAGGTCAGTCATCTGCAAAATGGGTTATGATTTGTAAAGTCTGTAAAAGTGCATTATATAACACATTTTTGCTATGCCTTGTAATAGAAGTAGGCTCACTTCTGGCCTATGATGAAGGATTAATGTCTATTTCATAGAGATGGTCTTCTCTTATGGAGATTGCTTAAGAGCATTCTAGAAAAAATAAAAAAGCCATCAAACTAGCTGGATGCCTTTCTATTCCTTTCAAAAGACATCATTTTTTATGATATCAGAATAGACTGTGATTTTTGGTTTGTTTTGTTTTCAAGGGGAAAAAAAAAATCAATCCTTGACTGGAGGTCCTCTCCCTTCTTAGGCAAACTCATGAAGATATCAGCCGACTCTTTTGATGACCAAAGATGAAATCCAAAATATTCATTTTTCAACCCATTGACAAGGCTCTGATCTAGCCCTATTCTCATAAGGCAAAGAGGACAAGGAAGTATAGAGCCTATTAACTAAGGCCAGTGCCTGAGAAATCTGAGTTTGGAAGTATTAAGGCCAGATTGAGGGTTTTTATATTGAGAAAGGGTAGAGTTACCTGAGAGCACATTGGACACTGGAGCGAGAATTTGGAAAATGGTTGTGTGAATAAAATAAAGACTGTTCAGGAAATACAGAGAACTCATTTGGGGCATAGTTAATTCAATGATTTTTTTTTTTCCTCTAGAGAGGAACAAGGGATGAGTAAGACACAATTAATCTCTCCTCTTGTTACCACGATTCATTCTGAAAGCTACTCTGTCTGACTCTTCATTTGCTCCCCTTAGTCTAATGAGTATTTGGCATAGGACTAAAAGGTGGTTCTCATGGAAGAGACTGCATTAATCTCTTGTATCATTTTGGTGATGATAAAATTTAGAGAACACATTTCCCGTATTTTATCTCTTATTCCACTATCAATCACCAGATGAAGCTATCAGAGATATTGAAGTAAGGACTGCAGGTCAGAGACCCAGAATCTGACCATGACAGTCCAAAAGTTTCTTCCAGTGTAGGAAAAAAAATACATTTGAATTCTTAAATTCTTACAGTACCCTCAGTAGGTTAGCAATGAATATCTTCTGCAATAATAAAAGAGGATCTTGTCATGTTTGAGTTTCATAAGTGTTCAGCAAATGTTAGGCTATTAATTTCACATGGTGGTATACCATGTCTTCATGGACTCAAGTTTGGGGACCCCAAACATCAAAATCATGGGGTGTTCTCCATATAATCTTCATGAGAATAACCTTTCACTAACTGGTAGCTTAGTAAATATTGTCTTGTTAAATTAAGTTATAATAGAGATAGGTATTGTCCATGGAACACTTCACCTTCTTTATACAATAAAAAATACCTGAAATACAAATTACATTTTAAAGCATTTGGTATGATCTTCCACAAAGCACAGAAATATACTAAAACTAAGACAGTTATTTTATCTGCCACCCGTCATTTATTCTTTTCAGTTAAAGGATTTATATTGCTTGATAATTTTGCATATGGTCAAAGGTTAAAAATATTAAATAAATAACTACAATATAAATAAATAGCTGTAACATTTCCTTATCTGTGGCAGTTAGGGTACTTAAACTTTATAGGGAAAATGTCTATGACATGACAAACATTGACTTTTCCTGCTTATTGCTCCATTAATCACCCAGGGGCTTGGGACTAGAATGCCAAATAGGCTTTTTCAAATACCAACCATCTGGATGATTAAAATTTTGAATTTATAATCAAATGTCTTGGAGTTATGAGTCAGTTAATGACCTTCTAGTAACTTATTTCAAATGAAGATTTGCAAATTACTAGGCCAATCTCCCAGCCTAGTGGTTAAGGGAGGCTAGATCCCATATGGTTGATCATGGTTTGAGTTGCAGACCTGGTAGCTTGAAAAAATACTAAGTGCATGTGACTATATGCTCCAAATCCTGACAAGCTGGAGAAATAAAGGAGGGATTGTAGCATGACTATGACTATGCCCCACTGCAGGATCCTCTCCTCTCTCTCTTTTTTTTTTTTTTTTTTTAAGTGCACAGTCTTCTCACAGTTTAAAACAAAATTAAAAGAAAAGAATGTGCAAAGTATTTTTACTCATATTTCCCTTAGAATCAAAGAAGTTGTCATTTTTCTTAAGCTTCTGTGGCCTTAACCCTGAATGAAATTGGCGATTTGGTGGCAAAGACAGATCTCTAATACACAATGATATTTGAGTCCTTTGTTATTCAGACAATTCCAAGGGCATAAATAATATAGATTGAAATCATGCTGGTTTTAAGTCTAACAGTACAAGTAAACTATCTAATTTCCATAGCCCAATGCAAAAATTGGAAGAAACAAGTCCAACCAAACTGGCCAGGCTCACAAAAATGGAAGGGGAAAAATCAAGGAGGGCATGCCTGTACTATGCACATTAGAAATTGAGTGAGGAGCCAGCAGGTGGTATGGAGGTTAAGGCAGCTGGGTCCCACCTGGCCAACTTATATGGGTCTAGACCTGGACCCAGCAGTTTGAAAAACATGCCAGGTATGTGTGTGTGTGCTTAAAATCCGAGAGAAGAAGGACTGTAGTGTGGCCATTCCCTCTAGGGAGTGATTTCTCTCTCTCTCTCATTCTCATCGCTTTTGGCAAGTGCATATGACCTATAGCAAAACTTAAAAAAAAAAAAAAAATCAAAGGAAAAAAACTGGGCCAGGAAAAGATTAATAATAAGAATCAGTAGCAACTATGTAAACTGAGGCCTACAAGTAAAAGAGTACTAGGACCAGGAAAGGGAGTACGGATTAGCGATGTGGGCAGGTATGAGCTCTGGACAAATTCTTTTTTTTTTTGGAGAGGTTTTCGCTATATGGAGTGTGCACTCGCCAGAAAGACAGAGAGAGACAGAGAGATAGAAAGTGAGAAATCAGCCCCCGGGGGGGGGGGGAGCCACGCCGCAATCCCTTCTCCTCCATTCTACTCTTGGGATCTTGGGCATGCACGCACATGCACCTGGCGTAAGTTTAAGCTGCTGGATCCAGGACTTGAACTTCGGTCGACTACGTGGGAGTCCAGCGACATAGCCATTATGCTAAGTGCTCATCCCTCTGGACAAATTCTTGATATGACCGCTAATGAAACTTTTTAGACTTCTAACCTTAACTTTACAAAGGCAAAACTTTTTTAAAAAAAGAATTATTAATTTATTATTATTGTTTTATTTTACTGTAGGTCATGTGTGGTCACTAGAGAGAGACAGAAGGCAGAGAGATGGAAAATGAGAAAGCAAACTAGCAGGTGCAGGACTTGGACTGCAGTCAGCCATGTTGAAGTCCATTGCCTTAACCACCATGCCACCTGCTGGCTCCAAAACTGTTTTAATTGAAGGGTCATAATATGTTCTGCTTTTCCTTTTTTACCCAAAATAGAACTCATTCATTATGAAATTAAGTTCTGTTGTGTAAAGGTTATTTCACAAATTAATTTTAATTATGTATGTTCTTTAGTATTAAAGTAAGCATAAAGACATTTCTATTCATCCCAATAATTTCAAGCTAATTGTTGATTTTTCATGTATGTTTCATTTCTATCCTTGACTATATCTTGATTGAAAAAAAACAACAAATAAATAGGTCCAGAATAAAACCACACACACAATGCAACTTACAGTAGCTCAAAAATACAAAATACTTAAGTCTACATCACAAAATAGGTACACACACAAACGAGGGTCAGAAAATGATAGTCGTTCCAGTTCTCATTCGTTTGTCATTGATCCCTTTATCTAACCACCTAATTCCTCTATTTAACCACCCTTTTGTTTTTTTTCATCAATTTAAACTTTTATTTATTTATTCTTTTATTTACATTCTGTAGAGGAGCAAGAAGAGTTAAACACAGCCGATAGGTACTACGTATGACCTCTAGCAATGACTATGATAATTTTAGATGGAGTATGGGACTCCCCAATGTACTCTGTTACTGAAAGATAAAGGCTCCTTCTTGACTGTAGGGATTTTTTTCCTGCACTTGCCTCCCTCCTCTTAAGTTCAGAGATGATCCCAAAGGTGGTTTTCTAATATTATGAGGGCAGTTTGATGGTTTTGCCTAGAAAAGAGGCCATCTGCGAGCACACAGAGCAACTTCACAATTCGATGTCATCTTAGTGGACCAATGAATTGGAGAGTGTCTACACTTAGCAAAAATCTTCCAAAAAGAAATCAAGATATTTGAGAGAGAAAAGAGAAGTATACATGAAAAGCTTAGAAATAAAGCAATACTTAATGTTTCTCTAGGCAGTTTCTACTGAGCTGTGATGCATTGTTAACTACCCTTTAAAACGGAATCACGTTAACTCGCAGAGAAATCTGAAATAGTGAACACACACAAATAGGCTTTTATTCCATAGGGAAAAAATAAACAAATTATGAGTAATTTAAAATTTGGCCAAGTGCCTATAAAAACGTTTACTGCTTATGTACAAACTGTTATATACATCTACCCAGCTAACCAGAGGGTTCATAGTTGAGGGTTCATAGCAGGAATAATATGGACTTGGCTGTTCTGTTCTTCACAGTGAGACTGTAAAGTCCAGGGGACTTCCAAATCATACATGCCAATCCTCCTCCAGAACACAATTGAATACCTTTTCTGGACATATTCAGAATTATTCATCAAAGAAAAGAAAAACACAACTAAAAGAGTAGATGAATATCTGAAAAAGAAATACATGTAAAACTTAGGAAATATGAGGATCTTATAAATCTACAGCTATCATGTATTGGACTGAAAAAATGTGTAAATCAATTCAAAGATTTGGAAGAAAAAAATGTTTGTTAAATTTTAGGGATTTGTTGAGGCTGCTAGATGGCATGGTGGTTGAGGCGCTGGACTCCCACATGGCTGAACACAGTTTGAGTCTTGCACTTTGTAGTTTACTTTCTCACTTTCAGTCTCTCTCTCTCTCTGGTCAAATTAAAAAAAAAAAAAGATAAATGAACTTAAGTAAATAATTCTTTAAAGAAAATAGAACTCTGTTTTATTAATGAGAGTCTTAGAAAGTAATTCAGTACTAGGTCATTAGTTTTGTGCTGTCTCAGTATTTTGCATTAAATATCATAGTGTTTACTGAAATTCAACTTTTTTTGTTAAATAATTTTGCCCAACATTTATCAGTGATAACAAAATCCAGTAGACAATACCAAGTTTTGATCCAGAAAAAGTATTAACTAATTCATATATTTTCTCTTGAATATGTAGTGCAGGATGATTTTGAAAATGTTAGTGAGGCTTTGCCAGATAAATGAAGTACTTTTAGTAGATTGAATAAGCACTAACCAGTCAGTAATTTATTTGCATTACAAAGTAGTTTGACTAAAATGATCTATATTAAAAAAACAATCTAATTCAATGACTCTCCCTACAAAGCTTTGTATTTAAAAATGAACCTTGACGTCTCATTTAAGCAGCCTGACAAAGTCAGTGTTCCATAAAAAAAAAAGTCATATTTATTGACTGTATATATATATAATCTTAGTGTTTTTCTCAAACCTCTGGGTCTGGGACTTGACCCAGACAGTCGGCCATGTGGACTCCAACTGCCCCAATTACTATACCATGGGCCGGGCCTGGGATTTAGTTTTAACAGCTGGTTTCCTAGTTCACTTTTTCACAGCTCTACTCTTTGGGGGCGTGTTGTAGACACAATTTTAATTATTAACAAGAATAACTGCAGCCATTTTACTATTACTCATAATTCAAGGCTGATTTCATCATTGCTGTGCCTCGAGAGATCAGAATAAATCTGGACAACCTGGTGATTTTCGAATCCAAAAACCAGAAGTGTTTCTTTTACACTGAGGTCAGCTTTTGGAATGCTCATTATAATAAAAAAGAAATAAGATGAGGAAGGGCACCACCACAAGCTCCCGAAGGCTGGCAACACAGTATGCTGCAGAAGTCTGGGATCTAGAGCCAGGCATCCTGGGTTTCAGTCCTTGCCAGTCTCATCACTAAGTGGGGCAATCACACTCATCCTGTGGGATTGTGTGAGGAAAAGTAAGATTATAAAAATGGTATTTGTGAGTGCCACGTAGTGCCACGTAAGTGTTAATAAGGATGGGACTATAGGAGTTGCTGAATTTCCTGTCCTTGCTTGTAAACACAGAAGCACAGAAACCAACCCAAAATGTTCTCCTAGAATGTTTTTGCCTTAGTTAAAAAGGTGTGGTGAAGATTGAGAAAAGCTTAGTACATAGCATTTTGTGGTGGGTCTTGAATAGTTAGCAAGATGTCGAAAGGCAAAGTTAAGAGAAGGAGGATCATCTGGGTAGATAATGTTGCACAATAAAACATGAGCTTTCTTGCCAAAGGGAAAAAGAGCACCACACAATACCTCTGAATAAATCATTGACCACAGGTTTGGAGACTAGAGGGTTCTCTTAATGAATGGTGAGTACAGGGGAGACCTCTGAAATCCCTGCCTCTGTGTGCACTTCTGTGGTCTTTCAGGTATGTAAATATGAGGGACTTGCCTTCTCCATGGCTGCTACTTCCCTCTAACAATTAAAGAAAAATGAAAAGGAGTCTTAGAGAAAGTGAACTTATGGTAGGTTCGTGAATCATGATGTGGAATTTGGGAAATGACATAGCACACTCGGCAAAATCTTTGTAGTTTTTATCCTCTTTCCAGGGATGTGATGCTCTATAAATTGATGGGGAGTATTCTCAATGTTGAACTTTTGTCATCTCCAGTACCATGGTCCTCCAAGGATCTTATTGGTGGTCACGATTTAACGAGACATATCTGGATCTGCTTGGAGCATATTGAATCATATTTGACTGGAGTTAAGAACTTCGTAACCTCGTCCAAACTTCTGAACCGTGCTATAAGCAGAGCCTGCTTCTGAGGTTTGCTAATAAAATGCAAGTCCAAGCTACATCTTCTTTTGTTATAAAATATTTATTTCCAAGTTCCTTGCAATAGATTCAGTGGGGTATTCACTTGTTGAAAACCTGCCATTTGAACAAAACTGTATGTATTATTTTGTACAACTCCCTGGGGGTAAAATCCAGTCCTTCATTTTCTTGTCCTAAGGAGAAAGATACACATCCTTTAGGAAGACTGAGACAACATTGTCATCCTTACCCTTTGCACCTCGTGCTTATCCCTGAACAGCTGGTTTAATGTAACAGTAATTCACAGTCTTCAGCTGGAAAGCTGCAGAGAATTCTTCATTATTCAGAGTTCAGCAAGTGCCAACAGTGTTATTGAAGTGGTAATTGAATTTTGTGAACATTCTGTGGTCAAGACAGTACAGCAATGCCTGTAGGAAGCATGTTGTGTGGTTAAGATGAATACATTTCCAGTAATAATGGTTCTTCAAGTTAAGTTTGATAGCATATAGACAAAAAGACATACTATTCGGTTGATTTGACTTATGCTATTGAGCATTTTATAGTGAAGGCTACTCAGAAGCATGACAGCAGGTACCTGTAAGGAAGACATTTGGAGAGAAATCAAATGTTGACTAGAAATCTCCATGAGAAGCTTTACTGATAAGCTCATCGAGTGTAGATATGACTGTGACAAATTATCTCTTTGTGTTGTCAAAGATGTTGCCTCACTATTCTGTTGAATCATAGTGTGGAAAAACAAAAGATAAATCCCGAAATAGTTTTCAATGAAATGTGCCTTATCAACGCCAGCAATTATGTGCTCTCAGAATTTCACATTCGCAGAATGATCTCAACAGTCTCACTATTTTGCAATGCTATTTCTAAAAGAGAACATTTATAGTTTGAGAAAATAGCACAAAAATGAAAAGTATTGGAATTGTTTTGGTTGCTGAAAATATACTTGACCTCAGAAGCCAAGACACTGTGAAAAGGAAAGAGTTTTGACTCTGATCTCAGGCGTACTCTGAGTTTGAATCCTAGTTCCTTCATTTACTGTGTCCTTAATAGGCCATTAAATTTCTCAGTCTCATCTT
>NW_006159447.1:2767147-2772840 GCF_000334495.1 Tupaia belangeri chinensis | reverse complement strand
AAAACATGCCAATAATGCTTACCTCTGCACAGCAAATGTGAAGAATAAGAGGCAGCACTTGGTTCCACTATATATTTATTACATAAACAGCAGATGTTTGCAGGCCCACTAGGTTCTAGGCACAGTCAGGTGCTTATGGACATGCATTATAACACTGCAACATTGGTAGTTAGGGTGACTAACTCAACTCAGTTTGCCTAAGACTGCCCCAGCTTTGCAAGTGAAAGTCCTGAATCCCAGATACTCAATCCAGGACAAACAAGAGCAGTTGGTCACCCTACTGATAAATGTTCTCATCTTACAGGTGTGGAAACTGAGACTTTGTGCCATGTAAATTGCCCAATATCACACAGCTGGGAAGGAGTTGGCCTGATATTTGAAAGCATGCTTGAATAACTCTCAAGCCTGTGCTCTTTCTGCAGCCCTAAACTCTGCTTAGTAAATGTTGCCTTCCTTGCTGAATTACTAGAACATTCTGAATTTTGCAAATATTTGGACATCAGACTACATTTTTCCCTCACTCTCTTTAACTATAATTTCAGGAATGCATGTATGTATGTATGTTGAAGAGTTGGGGATTGCCGTCTAGGTCATAAGCATAAGGAAAATGACAAGCATTTCACCTAACATTTATTTCAAAGAACACTCCGCCTTTGTCAACACAGAGAGCATTTATTGGTTTGTTCATTCAGTCAGCCACCAGGAACGCAGTGAAGTTCTGCTATGTGGGGATGTGGGCAGATACAAAGAAGAGTAAGACACTAGCCTCAAGATGTTTATAATGGGAATAGAAAGAATTAGTTATCAAGGAGAAAGAGGGTGGTGTAGTGGTTAAGGTGCTAGATTCCCACATGGTCGACTGAGGTTCAAGTCCCAGACCTGGTGGCTTGCTTTCTCACTTTTCCTTTCTCTCTCTCTGGTCAAATGAAAAAACAAATACTAGTAGCAAATAAAATTAAATAAATAAATAATTCTTTAAAAAAGGAATCAGTTATTAAGTAGTTGAGAACATTCTTCATTGAGGGAACTATGTAACTATGTTACCTCCATCACATGTGCTCCAACCATCTGGGTCTTCATTCATACTCCAAGCATATCCCTATTACATTTGTGTGTGTGTGTGTATTTGTGTGTGTGTGTGTGTGTGTGTGTGTGTTTGCACTAGCTGTTACCACTGACTGAAAGATACTCTCCCTTCTTTGTCAATTAGATAAAGTATCCCTCATCAGAAAGAACTTCCTTAACTGCTTCAGGTTAAATTAACCACCCAGAAATTCTCTGTTATAGCACCCTGTGTAGAAGATCTTCCTAGGGTTTGTTTATTTCCTATCTGATATTTGTTTTCCTTAGTTGGTTGTTCCTTGCTTTTTTGCCTGCCTTCCTTTACAGACTGTAAATTCCAGAAAGAAGAGGTGACTTGTTTGTTTTATTATTTGCTTTATTCATGACCCTATCCTCAGGAAACAGAACAATACCAGGCACACAGAAGCAGTTAGTAAGTATTTACTGGATTGAGAAAATTAATGAATGAAATGTTTTGGGTGCTGGAAGGGACAGCTAACTCAGTATAAATGAAGAGAGGTTAGAGGGGGACTGGACTTGGACAACTTGATTCAACTTTAACTTGGTTTTCTGGTTATTAAGGTATATATTTTCAATTTTTAAAAAATGCCAGTTAAAAGTAGAACAGAAAAGAAATAAAATGAGCTGTAATCACTTAATAACATTTTGTTTCACATTCTTTCCCAGGTCTCTTTGATTCATGGTCAGAAATACATTTGAACAAAAATCACTCCTTTATAGTTCTATACCTTTTTTGGGTGTATTTTCTTATAACATCATTTCTTATATTTTCATTGTAAAGGTTGATTTGCTTTTCATCTGAACACACATGCTATGATTAATCCAGCCAAATTATGTTGTCTGAGTGTTTGCAATTTCTTTTCCATCATGAACAACATGGGGTTGAACAACCTCAAAGTCAGATCATCTTTTTACGGACCCATGTGATAACCTAAAGTAGAAGCAGATGAACTTTGGTTTGAATTTTATACCCATCAATTTCTTTTGACTTTTTCTTTTTTCTTTTAAGTTTCCTTATCTGTAACATGGGAACCCAAAGAGGGCCTACTTTGAAGGGCTATTGTGCAAATTAAACAGTAGAATACAAGCAAAGCATTCAGCCCAGCCCAAGTGTATAATTAAAGTTGGGCTGTCCTTGAAAATTTCCTATGAATAAATTTATACAAGTCCAATTTGCTTTCTAATCTTTTTTTTTTCTTTATAATAGCATTTTGCTCTAGGGAGCATGTGCTTGCTGGAGAGGTAAAGAGAGACAGTGAGAGGGAAAGTATGAAAACACCCCCCAACCCCTCCACAGAGGATGGTCACACCATAATCTGTCTCCTCTGCTCTCCTCCTGGGATTCTGGGCATGTACACACACATATGCCACCTGCTGGCCCCAGCTTTCTAAGCTATTGTAAAGGACATATAAAGACTAGCTGAAGAGATGGGTGGGGAGGAGGCTGCAGACAGAGAAAGGTAAGTTGGGGCTAGAAAATCTTTTTTTTTTTTAAATTATAGAAGAACTTTAGATCCCTACTTTGTCAGTATGGGGGGAGGAATAGCCTTTTATTTAGATAAGGAAGCCAGGGAGTTGAGCTTTGCTTGGTCAGAGAAGTTTGAATGTCAACATAAAGAAGGGCCTGGCGGGCTGTCCAACTCAAGATGCTGGTATAAGTAATGAATGTAAACAATATTTTTTTTAAAAAATTACTTCTTTAATTTTTTTATTCTTATTACTTTTATTTTGATCAGAGAGGAACAGAGAAAGAGAGAGAGAGAGAGAGAGAGAGAGAGAGAGAGAAAGCCACCAGGCCCAAGACTTGAATCATAGGCAGCCATGTGGAAGTTCAGTGCTTTAGCCACCATGCCACCTGTTGACCCAATGGATGGCTGCCTCCTTGTTGGGGAATCAAATCCCAGTCTCTCATGTGACAGGCAGGGATGGTCTCCACTACACTAAGGAGAACGGAGGTGTGAAGAATATTTGCAGTCTTGGCAATGAAGATTACCCCACTCAGTGGAGTTTTCTTTTGGGCCCAACTACAGTAACGCATGCACTACTGCAGTAGTGCTCTGAAGGTTAGAAGCACATGGGAGGCCTGGCTTCATTTCCCAGTGCAACCTAAAGGCCAGGTGTGGTGGCACATGCCTGGAACCTACTCGGAGAGACCTAGACAAGAGACTCTTAAACTCAAAGTTAGCTTGGGCAACAAAGTGAGACCCAATCTAAAAAAGATCTGGGTATAATGGCACCTATGATGCCAGCTACTCAAGAGGGTAAGGCAGGAAGCTAATGATGTGGAAAGACCCTGTTGTAAAACAAAACAGAACAGAGCAAAGCAAACTTGTCTTTTGTGACTCTTCTGAAAAGTTGTAAGCTCACCCCAAAATATACATCCCATCTTATATTCAATACATGCTATTAATTATGTCTTATCTATTTCTCATTTTTTTGTATTTTTCTTTTCACTAAACTGTTAAAATTTTAAGCATGAAAGTACTAGCATAGTCACACACCGCTGAGATCATGTTTATTTAGTGATATCTGACAAGTACAGAAATTAAAAAGAATATTTTACAAAATGTATAATTTATATATTTTTATATATAAATACTTTAAAAGAGAAAAGTGGAACCCATTTGCTGACATCAGAAGAATGTATAGATTTAATTCTGCAGCATATCATGTAGCCTGGCAAACTGGATGCAGGTAGCATGTATATACATATTTTTTTGCTTGTTAGTTTTCATAATTACAGCCCAAGGACAAGTTGGGCATGTCTAAAAGAATCCTAAACGCCCATAAAATTCATAGTGTCACATCACCACAGTCATGGTGATGCTGTTCACCTTTTGTAGAATCCTACAGAAAGCACACTTGAAAGTCATCAGAGATTGTCATCAAGTGCTTTGGGCCTCAGTTTACTTATTAGTAAGAGGACAGGATCCCTGCTGATATTCCCCCACATCTGCTGAATTAACAACAACAACAACAACAACAACAACAACAACAATTAGTGAGCCTTGGCAGCTAGCCATGTACAAATGTATGAGGGCTGTGAAGGCCCAGTCAACGCTACATGGGGAGGTTTCTATTTGGCTTCTCTCTGCAGGGAAGGAGCCAATTTGTCTGATGTGGAGAAAGTGTGTAACACCAGTCCATTTAGTTAACAAGCATTTCATTACGTTTCTATGGCACATTTCCTAGTGCACAATGGAAATGAACAGTCTCTAGATTTCACATTGAGGAACTGTATGCTTCCTTGGATCTTGGGCTTGGAAGTTCAGAGCTGAGCTACAAAGAGAGAGTCCAACAGAGAAGAACATCAATATATGGTGAAATATTTGTATGACAATACATTTAGTATGATCCTAGACTTCACCGTGTCACTCATTACAATGACGTTTTCTTGGAATTGCACTAATGCACAACAAAAAAAGAAGGCTGTAACATGGTCTACAAAGGAAATCATATGGTGATTTCTTGCATTTATGGAAAGTTGCATTTGTAAAAACATTATAAGAAAGGAAGTCATCTCTAAGCCCTTTCCTGAGCTTACCTTGATTTCATGTTTATAGTTAACCTACGTTTCATAAAAAATACAGATAGAAATGACCTTATATAATTACAGAAAATGCATAAGACTTAGGATGAAATAATGATTCTTTGTTATTTTTCTTATTCGTGTACTTGTTTGATGGTGGGTCATGTGGCAGCTACAGTTTGCCCCTAAAGGTGTGCTTTTCGAGGGACTTGTTACATTTCCTCTCCGCTGTCATTCAGCTCCAAGTCTTGGAGGAAGGCTTCATTGTTCCGAGGACAACTAGTATGACAGGTGCAGGTCCCAACAACCATCACTGGTTTCTTGATGATTTGTCCTGAAGAGCACTGGAACTCCACCTGGATGGTTTTGGTGTTGTGGGGGGTACAGCACCGGCCATCGCTGCAGACTCCACAGAACCTGGGCTTGTAGGTGTGCAGGCTGGTGCAGTTCTTGAACTGTAAATGGATAGCTCTGGGTGATTTCTTGGTGCGGAGACATTTTTTCCCTTTCTGAAAAAGAAGATAAGAACACATGGAATGGCTACCATTCTTCCGAGGAATCATTGTAGGTGTATGGAACAACTTGCCTACCCAGGATCCACTGGTCTTTGCTGACAGAACATTGCATTCAGGCAATGTGCTCAGCTAAAAGTATTTCTTTCCCTCAAATATCTGGGAACTTATGATGGCCTTGTGACAGAGGCCTGGTCAATGATATATGAACAAAAGAATCTGGGATAGTCTTTGTCCTTTGAGTAGAAATAAGTTTTAATTGCTCCCTGCATTCATTTTTCTTGCTGTCTAGAATGTGAACACCATCTTTGGACCTTGCTGTGATAAACATAAAGTGAAAGCATATAAACAATAACAAAATCTATCTTTTTTTCTATGAAAATTGCTTTCTTGGGTGTTATAAAGAGAAAGGAAAAAATCTGGTGTTATTTTTTTTTATTATTTTTTTTTTGGAGAGGTTTTCGCTATAGGGCATGTGCACTCGCCAGACAGACAGAGACAGACAGAGAGACAGAAAGCGAGAAATCACCCCCCAGGGGGGATGGTCACGCCGCAATCCCTTCTCCTCC
>NW_006159447.1:2759257-2766538 GCF_000334495.1 Tupaia belangeri chinensis | reverse complement strand
GGACACGAGCCTTGGTCCACTAAGTGGGGATCCACCAACATAGCCATTACGCTAACTGCTGGTTCCCCAAAAATCTGGTGTTATTGAAAGCCTATTTATGTTTTAGATACTTTCCCAACTTTAATCCACTTAAGCTTATAACAACATTCATTCACACAGGGCTCACTTATTCATAGAATAAACAATTGCTAAAGTTTCTTTCTTTTTTTATTTTTTAAGATATATTTTTTGCTATAGGGGACATGCACCCACTGGAGAGACAGAGAGACAGAAAGTGATAAATCCCTGCCCAGGGGGTGATGGCCAAGTTGCAATTCCTTCTCCTCCATTCTCCTCTGGGGATCTTGGGCATGCACACATATATGCCTGGTGTAAGTTTTAAGTCACTGGGTCCAGAACTCGGACCATGGTCAACTACATGGGAGTCCAGTGATGTAACCATTATGCCATCTGTTGGTCCCAATTGCTCAAGTTTTATAGATATATAAATAGAGTCTCAAAGGCTCAAGTGATCAGAAAGCATCTAGAACAGTGTTTTAATTTGTCTTTGGATTATATGGTGATCTAAGGAAACTATAAGACAATGGGATTTAACTGTTTTTTTCTTGAACGCAAAGTAAGTGACAAATATATTCAAGATTCCATTAGTAATGGTCAATGAAAATTCCCAATATTAATAATTTAACAAAGAATGATTTTTTATTTCCTACACAGATGTCTTTGTCCACTAATTTTTCCACTGCTTACCTCTCTAGACTAACCCATAGCTTGTGGGGGTAATTAGACTTGAAATTCTCTTATATCAAAGGCTCTCAAACTTAAGGACACATCAGAAATATTTACAGGGTTTGTTAAATACAGATTGTTGGGCTTTACACTCAGAGTTTGATATTCTGTACATCTGATGTGGTGCCCACAAGTTACATTTCTATCAAGTTCTTAGATGATATTGCTGATCTGGGAACTACACTTTAAAAACCACTCTCCTAGATTTAAGAATCTCTTGGACATAAGGAACAAATGATTATTAAGCTGATATTTCCATACATTCCAAACAATCTTCTAGACCCTTTATGAAACATGTATACTATAAACAAACATGTGAAGTATAATATCTCCCAGTATTAAATGAGGTGCAAATTACAAGAAAATAATACATTTTAAAAAATGGAAAAAAATCCAAATTTTAGAGGTGTGAGATGGAAAGACCTCATTTAACAGTTACCATGCCTTTAATATTTAAGGGGTTCTTGTTTCTTCCTTTATCGTATTTAAAGTTTAGCAGGCCAGCAACAGGCTATGTGCCTCTGTGTGTGTGTGTGTGTGTGTGTGTGTGTGTGTGTGTGTGTGAGACTGCTTGTGTGGGTCAACCTACAAGAGGAGGTGACATGCATATTTGAATTCCCCCAAGTGTGGGTATAATTATAGAGATAAGGTGTTTCTAGGTGATCTTTCTAAATTGGTGGAAAAATATAAAGCTAGGATGGACCTCAAACACTCACATAGCTAAGCAGTCCTATAGCTAATGCAACCTCTTAGAGAATCTTTTACTTTATCAATAAATAGAAACTTTAATTGAAGTGGCTAATAATAGAATACTTACGCTATGCCCTGGACTCTACAGTTTCATTCTATTTAATCCTCATGACAACATTGAGGCAGGTGCTATCAGTGGTCCCATTGTATAGGGGAAGGAATTAAAACTGGGATATTAAGAAAATTGCTCAAGATCACAACATCTGATTCATGTGGAAAGATAGGATTTTCGGCCAAGCTGTTTGGCGCCAGAGTTGTCCCCTTAAGCATTTTACGACACTGTCTCAGTGTAGAGATATGAAAATCTTGACTTGCTAGGGGCTTATTTTGGCCTTAGATTTGTACAAAGGTCCAGATGATGGTTCAACTAGATAATGCATTTTTCTGATATGGAGCTCTGGTAAGAAGGCCTGTGATATCATCAGGAACCAATGAGAGCTTAGGATCTACATGCCTTACACTCAGAGTTAACACATTCAGTTGATATGAATCCAACAAAAAAAGGAAAGAAATGCACTGTTTTATTTGGCCCATATTGCCGTATGCTGGCAAATGTGCCATTTCCACTAGGCTTTTAAAAATAGTGACGGTAAATCCCAGGCGCCCGTTTATTTATTCACCCATAGTCATTTATCAAGCCCCCAATATTTACCGGGAAGGGTGTTGAGGATTGAGAGATAAGACAGATATAGGGCTTACCATGTTACTTCACATTAAATTTAAGAAGTAAAAAACTGAGGTCAGAAATGACCTCTCTAAAATCAACTGTGCTTGCCAATTGGGCTGCCAATCTTGTCTAGGAATGAAATGCAATTTGCTAGAACACTCTTAACTGGGGAAAGCATTATAGTTGTCCAGGTCCCTCCTACTTTACCAGTAGACCTGCTTTCAGTTGCTTGGAATATTTTAGTACATTAAAGACAAAAAAAGAAAAGAAAAAGAAAAGAAAAGAAGGTAACCTCACTCAGGCTGGCTTCAGGAAACTCTCTGCCTCTTCTCTGGGGTTAACTCCCAGCAAGGGCTGACCTTGGAGTCAGCTAGTGTCACAGAAACTTCCTGAAGCCCAGCCTTTCAAGGTGCAAAGTCACAACCTTTGGCTAGTAGTAGGTTCCTCCAGGACATTCCTCCAAGTTCCTACCTTATCTGTCGAGAGCTCAGGCTCTTGATCACAGGGCCGTACCATGCAGAGCCGAGTCTGCTTCACCATCTCACACTGACGGTTCCTGTTGGTGACCCGGGTGGAAACACCCATACCACAGCTCTTGGAACATGCACTCCACTCTGTAGTCTGTTCGATGCAGTTGACACTTGAGTCAGAGACCTCAACTCCTAGGGTGGCTTCTGGCCTGTAGGCTATGGGATGTATAACAAAATAGCTACACTGAGTAAAATGGGGGATTGACAAATGGTCCCTTTAATCATCAGCTGAAAGTTGGTCTCATTTAGTTCGGTATCTGCTAAACACTGATACTCCCAAGAGATAGAGCTGGGTCTCCTTATTTATTAACCCATGACAGGGAGCACAACATCTGACATGTTATAGACTTCCAAGAACTCTTTGTAGCATGATTGCCCAACTTGACTTTAAGAAGCTTTGGGGCCAGAAGGTGGTGTAGAGCTTAAGGTGACTGAATTCTACATGGACAACTATATGGTATAAGTCCCAGACCTGGTGGCTGAAAACACATCAGGCATGTGAGCGTATATGCCCAAAATCCTGAGGGGAGAATGGAGCGGAGAGGATTGTGGAGAGTCATCCTCTCTGGAGGGTGACTTCTCACTTTCTCTTACTCTCTATCTCTCTCCAGTGAATGCACAAGCCCTATCACAAAAACTGATAAAACAACGTTGTCATTTTAAGAATATAGAGCATTACAGCATCAATGACTATTTCAAAACGTGATTTTATACATAAAATAGATCATGGGACCACCCTATGACTTGGTGGTTAAGGTGTTGACCGTGGGGTTCAAGTCCTGGACCTGGTGGCTTGAGAAACACACCAGATGTGTGTGTGTGTGTGTGTGTGTGTGTGTGTGTGGGCATGCCCAAAATCCCAAAGGAAGGGAAAAATGGAAGAGAAGTGATGGCAGAATGCCCATGCTCCACAGGAAGTGCTTTCTCATTCTCTGTCCCCCTCTCTGGGAAGAACACATGCCTCTCTCAATAAAAAAAAAAAAATCATGATACAGTTTTAATTGTGGGGCCAGCCAGTGGCACAGCAGTAATGCAACAGGCCCCCGTGGGACAGACCCTGGGTTTAGTCTGAACATACCCGGTGCACCCATCAGGGCGGACTGAGATGGAGAAGACTGTTGAGGGCTCTTATCCCTTTTTTCTTTCCGCCTCATGAGAGAAATAAATGAATAAACTTAAAAAAATTCAATTGTAATGAGTAGCCAAGTTAAAATAATGATGAAAGAAATATTGTGTTTTGGAGAGGTAAAACTGGTTGTTTTGGTTGTGGGATATAGACACCTGGACTTGGATCAAAGAAAATTCAGTCTCAGCGCTTAATCTGCATGGCTTGGGGACACGTCTCTTCTCCATGGCAGTTTTTCTTTCTGTAAAGCCTGGCTGATAATTTCTGACCTCAGAAATACTGTAAAACTCTAGGTTCTGCCAATATAAATAATCAGGCTGATTAATAGCTTTTAAATTAGTCCCTATTGCCTGACATTCCCCCCCGCCCAAAAAATAATACTAATTTAGGGGCCAGTAGGTGGTATAATGGTTGAGGTGCTGGACTCCCACATTGCTGACTGTGGTTCAAGTCTCAGACCTGGAGGTCTGAAACTCATGCCAGGTACCTGTGCATATGTGCTCAAAATTCTTTTTTTTTTTTTGAGAGAGATTTTCACTATAGGGCGTGTGCGCTCGCCAGACAGACAGAGAGAGACATAGAGACAGAAAGCGAGAAATCACCCCCCAGGGGGGATGGTCACACCGCAATCCCTTCTCCTCCATTCTCCTCTTGGGATCTTGGGCACGCACCGCAGTCGACTACATGGGAGTCCAGCAACATAGCCATTATGCTAACTGCTGGTTCCCATGTGCTCAAAATTCTAGGAGAATGGAGAGAAGGGATTGTGGCGTAGCCATCTCCTCGAGGGTGGGGAGCCTGATTTCCCATTTTCTCACTGTCTCTGTCTCTCTGGTGAGCACATACACCCTGTGATAAAAATCTTTAAAAATGCTAATTTATATGTAATAAAAGGAACAAACAAAGATCCTAAAGTGTCACTTGACCCTTTCTACTGCATCTGGAAAAATGATATTTCTTTTCCTTTTTTTTTTTTTTTTGAGAGAGAGATTTTTGCTATAGGGCATGTATGCTCACCAAAGAGACAGAGACAGAATGTAAGAATTCCCCCACACACACAGGGGGGGATAGCCACATCACAATCCCTTTTCCTTCCAGGGTCTTGGGCACGTACACACACACACACACACACACACACACACACACACACACACACACAGCATGTGTTTCAGGCTTCCAGGTCTGGGACTTGAACCATGGTTGGCCATGTGGGAGTCCAGTGATGTAACCATTACACCATCTGCTGGTCCTGGGAAAATGATATTTCTATGTGACATCTGTCCAGGGATGAGAAGCATTCTTTAAGGAATATGGCTGTGAGAGAGGTAGGCGGTATGCAGAATCCAGTAGAGAGAATTTTTTACCTTTACCTCTGTATGCTAATAAAGGTCAGGAGGATGGATGGATTAAAATATAACGTAGTAATCATCTAATCAGACAAACATAGAAAAGCAACTGAATCGAGCACATCCTTCTTAGGAAAAATCATTTGCATTCTTCAGTAACACAGCTTAGATTTAAAAACACGATGTGTTTGATCTCAGTGAGCAATCTGGAATCCCCAACTGAATGGCCAGAAACAGAGGCCAGTTTCTCAAGCCAAATCCAAAATATTACACGCTCCTCAGGGCTGCTTTCACCGCAGGCTGTAACTATCCAGCCATACTGAGTTTCTCACCTGCAAGGGCAAGGGTTCCCAACGTGCCCTTCTCATTTGGGCCGCAAGTCCACTTCTCACAGCACTGTCCGGGCACCCGAACTTTTCGTGGAGCTGGGCAGTCAGGGCCAGGCAGCAGCACGTCCAGCTGACAGCGGGGCACACAGCCAATCTGCCCATCTCTGCAGGTGCAATGATACTTGCAGCTTGGCTCAAAGCTCTCGCCACTGTGGTAAATGATGCCGTCAAACACACAGTTTTCTCCTTCTAGTGCTAGAACATTGCAGAAGCAAAGCCAAGAGGGAGGAGAGAGAAAAACAAGAATACACACACACTGAGGAAGCTGCATAAGATTTAGAGAACATGTTCCAAACCCCAAGTCATCCTTTTTCTAGTTCAGGTCATCTGGCTTCTTAAACATCTCCAATACAGAGATGTCTTCCTGGAGGCCTCTAGGAGCAAGAGGAACCCTTCCAGGCCATTCAGCCTTGCCACCCATTTTACAAATGAGAGAAGCGTGCAACTGTGAAGTGACACTCCTAAGGCCCCATAGCTGTTGTTCCCAATGACAAAGTCATTTTGCAAGAGTCTCTTTAATTTTGCCCACTCCGGGAACTTAGATTTAAAAAGAGAAGGGGTTGGCAGTGGTGTGGTGGATAAGGCACTGGACTCCCACATGGCCAACCTTGGTTTGAGTCCCAGACCTGGGGGTTTGCTTTTACTTTCTCTCTCTCTCTGTGTCTCTTTCTGGTCAAATTTAAAAAAAAATAATGATAATAAACGAATTAAATAATTCTAAAAAGAAAAAAGAAAGAGGGAACTTGCACTTCACATTCCCCAAATAGGTAACCTGGTCAAATTGGGAGGGGCATTAGGGTTCCCTGGCATTCAAACCCAAGAGATCATTACTAGCTTAGAGAAAAAAGTGAAAGGCTAGTCCAAGCCCTCCTTTCCAGGGAGTCAGGGACAGTGTCCAACTACAATGGTACACCAGGACGAAAACTGATCTGATTGATTAAACACCACCAGCCTGAATGCCTAGCTGTTTGCATTTTATTTTACTCACAGCCGAGACAGTGGTTAGACATCCCAGGAGACCAGGCACTGCTTTGGCTCAACTAGGACAATTACAGGTGTGAAAACAAATCTGTCAGCTGCAGTTGGGAGCCCTGTGAGCTGTGAGTGAGCCCAAGCTTCCAGTGTGTCCCTGGAAATGTCCGAAGGAAATGACTTCACTGACCCTGAACGACTGCGTTCCCCCTCTACCTAGATTCTTCCCTAGAGAGGCCGGTGAGGAATGCTTTTCACCTCCACCTGTAGTTTTTCTCTCTGACTTCTGGAGCTCTCCAAATCTCTACGAGCCCTCAGACCGTGTCTGCCACAGTGTTCCATACATGTCACTTATTGTATTATTATTATTATTATTTCCTTATCACCATCTGGCAATGGGAGAAAGGGGTGGGGAGCGCACAGCTCCAGCTGGCTGCCGACGAGGGCACGCGGAGCGGGGACAAGATTACCCTTGCAGATGCCAGTTTGGGCGCAGTAGAGGCCGGTCCTCTCGTCGCAGGGCTGCTGATCCGAGCAGCTCTCGCCGCGCTGGCGGGCGCACACCAGGCAGCAGGAGCAGCCGTCCAGCACCGCGCTCACGCCAGGGGCGCAGGTCGGTGGCGTCTCGGGGCACTGGGCCGGGCACCGGGAAGGGCAGCGCTGAATGGCAGCGACCTGAGGGCGGGCAAGACAAGGAGGAGGAACTTCTCAGCAG
>NW_006159447.1:2704917-2759064 GCF_000334495.1 Tupaia belangeri chinensis | reverse complement strand
AGCAGGAACAGTAGCCGGAGCGAGTCCGGAGAGCGAGCAGGAGGGCAGAGTAACAGGGGCATCTTAAAGGTGCAACATTTACCTGTCCCAAGAGATGCAGGAGCAGGAAGGCCAGGCAAAGGCATTGCTTTCGCAGACAGAGGCTCACACTCTGCATGCTCGGGCTTTCTCCCCTCGCTTTTACTGAACGAGACTTTCTAGGCTGCAGGTTGGCGCTGTTCGCCCGCCCCAGGTCCGGCGCTCGTGCTCACGCCCAGCGCTACTGGCGCAGGTTTTATAGTGCGCTTCAGGGACGCGCTCAAGCCGGTTGGCTGCAGCGCAGGGAGGAGGGGGATCTGCTGGGTGGGGAAGTGGAACGAGCCTCGGGGTTGTCATGGCAATTGGCTGTGGGTGCTGCTCTCCTTAGGGCGCGGCGCCGGGCCTGCGTGTGCCTGTGTGTGGCGACTGGCTTTTCCCAGAGCGGCGGGAGGGGCTGGGTGGAGTCCTGAGGCCGAGCCCTGGGGTTCCCTGGAGCGCGTGGGAAGGAAACGCCTGTTTCCTTCTGGAAGTTGCTGTGGCTTCCCCCAGGACCAAGACACTACCACGCCCCACCGCCCCGCCCTGACCATTGTGGGGCTCTCCTAACGGGAGGCCTGAACTTTGGGGCCATCTGTAGGGGGTTGGCAGGAGGCCCAGGGGTTTAGTCATAAGGGAAGCACATGCGAGTTTGTCACTGTTTAGGGCACTCATTGAATGTGTTGAGAGGGAGGGGGGAGGAAGCAAAAGAGAGAGAAGAAAGAAAAAAACGTGGGGAGACGCCCCCAACCCATACAAACAGGAACAAAAGAACACTGTCAGGATCGGGGATGTTATGGACAAATGCAAAGTTCTTTGGGTCCTACTCACTGCAAAGCTTTATTGAATCTTAAACCCCAAGTTCCACAGGTTTGGTAGAAATAAAAGCAAACACAATGAAATAAAAATGAAAGAGCCTAAGGTGAGTACAGCCTTTTTTCTTAGGAGGGGAAAGTCCTGAAGCACCTGCTGCATCATGGTGAATGTAAAACAGCACGTCTAAACTTTGAGAGTTGATCACATCGGTGTAGCTCAGCCACTGTCAAAATCCCAGCGACTCAGGAAAGGAGGGAGGAAGGTGCTGCTTGGTTTGGCTGATCCTTCAGCAAATGAAATACCTCTCCCACCTGCCTCCCCTTCCAAAATATGGCTGCTGTGGAATGGTTGTCACCTCTCATGAGAAAGAGCGAGTGCTTTGACTGTTTCAGAGGTGACATTGCCTGAAGGATTTATTAATAAAACAATATCCCCCCTGTATTCAACTTTGCTGCTGCTTCTGGGAAAACTATGCCCAACTTCTTTGAGGAGAACTGCTTTGGAAGAACACATAAGAAAAATTATACAGGCCTGTGATGTAACTCCTCACTTCAAAAAGAAACAAATTGCCTCGACATCATCTATCGCCAGAGTGAAATCAAAGGCGGCTTGTGTTAGGTGCCAGGTCCACCCCTGCAACGGATCCAGACGATGAGGTCACCCCAAGCCCCTTCAGGATATGTCTCTGGGCACCTTAGAACAGCTATGCTGCATTTCCAAGCTTTCAATAATTTCGCATCCTTTGCAGTAAACAAGACGAAGCAGTACTTAGATCAATGAGAGAACTAAGTTTAGCTAGGAGATTGGGCTTCATAGGTCATTGGCTGTAGTGATACTGCCTCCTAGGTGCACATCAGAACCAACCAGTGTGTATTAAAAAAAAATTGATTCCCAACCCTACTCTCAACCCACTCAGTTGAATTCTCTGGTGGTGGCTCTTGGTAGACAGCATTTTATTGCACTTCAAAATGATAGTTGGCTTTTGGGAAACATGAATGTGGAGTAACTGGAAGCATAGCTAATGGAGATGCAAAGAAAATGGGCTGAGTTTTCAGAATATGAGTAGGCTAAGATAGAATGAGGAGAAACTGGCTCACTGAGGTTGGTTAACTCTTCTTAGGAGAGAGGATGAGAGGAGAAATGTAACTTCGAAACAAGGATGAAAAAGTCCAAGAGCCCCTGCTGATATGAATTGCTACTTAGGACCCTTGATAGCTAATGACAGACCCCAAACTTGAACTTGTTTCAGGAAAATGAAGAATTCTCCTAGAAGAATGCAATGGTATTTCACACCGTAACAGGGCAAAAATGGTGCAGCAAGGCCTCAGAGGCATCTTGGGTCAGGGCCAATAGAACTCTTTCTGTTTATCCTTACTGCTTCTCTCTATTGCCAACCTTCGTCAGACCTCAATATGGACCACTTCTCCCATAGAAGAAGAGAATAATATTCTCAAACCTCTATCACAGAAACTTAACATCACAGAAGACTCAACTTCCAAAGTTCCAGCAAAGGAGTTGGATGACTTTATCCTAGGCTAATTTACCGAGACAAGGAAGGTGAGGAATGGGGTGGTGAGATATTAAGTTACACCTCGTATTTGGGGTAGGTGGAAGAACAGTTTTCTAGGAAAAAAAAGAATTAATTTTTAAGAAGAAAGCAAGCCTGGCAAGTGAACAATACATATCCACTCTATTATCTGCTATAAAGGTTTCCAGATGAGACTCTCTCCTTTTTTTTTGGAGAGATTTTTTTCGCTATAAGGTGCATGCGCTTGCCAGACAGACAGAAAACTAGAAATAACCCCCCAGGGGGTATGGTCATGCCGCAATCCCTTCTCCTCTATTCTCTTCTCGGGATCTTGGGCACACATGCACATGTGCCCGGTGTGAGTTTTAAGCCACCAGGTCCGGGATGCAAACCGTGGTCGACTACGTGGGAGTCCAGCGACATAGCCATTACGCTAACTGCTGGTTCCCAGGATCTCTCCTTTTAAAACAATTGTAAACTAATGATGATCATGTCATGTCATACTTCACTGCCCGGGACATGGTCTCTAAAATTACCCTTGAGGGGGTAGCTGTCCTCTGAGCAGGTCTTGCTTATCTCTTACATCTCTGAACTCATTGAATAATAATTACATGTGTATTTCTGGATCTTCCTTCGCCTGGTGCCTATGAGGCTCTTGGGGACAGGAACCATGTCCCATTTTTCTAACATCCCCAGTACCTACTTCAGGGACAGGAAAGTGGTCAGTTGTCCTTAGTGTTTTCATGGTACAGCAGGCTTCACTTTAAGTTTTGCCACTTGTCACTGCCCTGCGTGAGATGAAGTAAGAGAGAAGGGAAAGTTGTTCACTCTTCAGCAGTAGCAGAGGCTAAATTACTTGGGTGGGCCATCATGCATCTTCCTCTGACATGCTACTCTTCTCTGACCTTCCTGGCCCTAAGGGTATGAAGGATAGACTGGTGATCTTCTCCTGCTTGAAATAAACCATATGACAGGTGAGGTCTCTGGAAAAGTCAGGAGAGACCTCATTAGAGACTCTGTGAAATGCTGGGCTTGACAGTCACCCAAGATGGTAACTCTACAGGGTTATGAGCTGCAAGAACTTTGATCTACTTACTTTTCCCCCTCCGTTTCTTCTTTTCCTTTTTCCCCTCATCCTAGATATGACAGCTGAAACTCATTTCCTCTTTTCTGTCTTAAATATGATGTTAATTTATTTACTTTTTTACTGCTTCTCAGTCTGTACTCCTAACTGCTTCATATTTAGAGAGCCTTCTACATTTTATAAAAGTCATAATTAGCTTCAAAAGTTTCTAAAAATAAAAGAGAACAGAAAAATAATGAAGGAAGGGGAACCAGCAGTTAGCGTAATGGCTATGTCACTGGACTCCCACTGCGGTTCGCGTCCCGGACCCGGTGGCTTAAAAACACCTCTCCAAAAAAAAAAAAAAAGAAGGAAAATAAATTATCAACTAAATAATGTAAGAAAGTATAAATTGAAATAAGGCCAAATGTTATTTTCACTATTGTTGTGTTATATTTCAAATTATTATAAAATATTTAAAAGAATATCAGTGCTGGAGTCAGATAATGGTGTAGTGATGGTACAATTGGACCCACATGAGAAAGGTTCCTACATGTCATTTTCCAGGCTGTCTGAGACTGGGGGTAGACTAGTGCGTGAAAATCCTGTTGGGGGCGCCTCTCTCTCTGACTCTGCCTTTGAAAAAAGAAAGACACTTAAAAAAATTGGTGCTTGCTCCTGGAGTAGGCAATTGAAATATAAAACATGAGACCTGCCATATTAAAAACAGAAACAAATAAAAGCAATAACTATAATGTTATCACTCTGAAGACAACTTCCCCTTCTTGTTCAGTTCCTCAGTGATTACTTTCCCTGTAAACTTGTAGACAGACATTCATCGTGTGTCTTCAGTCATTGTTTAGCTTAGCCACATGTACTTAGCTCTCACAATGTGCCTCATAAATCAGCCTCACAGCTCCTTTATAATCTTGTTGCTCTTTTTTGAATTTCCTTCATATGTCTCTTTTCTGGGGCTCCAGGGAGTTGGTAGAACACAAGGTAATTCCCATTATGGGTTAGGCAGGCCAAGCCTTTGTGGTGTCCAGTTATATTGCTAATTTCAATCACATTCTCTTGCCTTTCTGACAGATCCCCTTTCTTGCTGTTCTAGAAGCAATAAGAAGCAGAGAAGACACAGGGAGGAGAGATGAAACATTAAATATATAATGTTTAGTGGTTTTTTTTTTGGGGGGGAAACATTTTCCTATTGCCCATATTTTAAAATTTTTAGTGAATTTCTTAAAGCAAAAAAATCAAGGAGATTAAGTAAGAAGTATTTAGGATAAAACATAGCTAGGAATGTGAGAAATAAGTTTGTTTCTCCCATTAGCTAGGAGCTTCCTGAGGGGGAAATGAACTCTTTGGAAATCAGATCATTGTTTAAGTTCTCTGTTTTGGAGAGGAGTAGATCAAGCTTATATGCATGAGACATTACTAGCTCTTGAGTTTCAGCACTGCCTATCCCCATGCTGACCTGAGGGAAATGTCTCAGAGCATTTTATTTTTCCTGTATGAATCTATGACCTAGAACAGCCTGGTAGAGTGAAACTAGTCCTACTGCTTAGACAAGACTCTTTTAGACTAGAAATTGCTGCTCAAGACAAAAGTATAGAAAGGTCTTCAACAAGTTTGTTGAAAACATGTATTATTAAAACATGATGCATGGGTTTTAAGATTTTTTTTTTTTAACCAAAGTAAACTTGAACTTTAATTTCATGATCCATGGTGTTTTTGAAATCCCCTTATATATACAGACTGTACATGAGATTAACCAACAGCCTGTCCAGCGTGCTCCATATTGTATTTCAATTTAGAAATATTTTCTTACATTATTTATTTGATCATTTATTTTTCTTCATTTTTTTCTGCCTTCTTTTTTTTGGGGGGGGGCATTTAAAGCTAAATATAAAATCTTCTTACCTGGTAATAGTCTTAAAAATATTTTTCCCAACTGATTTTTTTGTCTCTTAGTATTTTTGTTCTACTTTCCTATAAAGTTTATATCCTGATTTTACATACAAAAATGTTTATTGAAGTTTTTAAACTTATTGAGGTAACTTTATAAATAATAGAATTTACTTTTGATAGTATTCAATTCTATATATTTTGATAGTAGTCATATAATTATGACTGTGATCAAGATATAGTATCAACCCAGCCATGGTGGTGCAGTGGTCGGACACTGCTCTGTGGTGCTGGAAGCCCTGTGGAAGATTAGGGCTCAGTTTCTGGGTTGATCTGTACATATCAGGTGCCATCCCATTGATTCTGGCTGGCTGGGAAGGTGGAGAGGAGGTTGATGGTGTGAGGCTCTATTGAGGGTGCTTGTCTTACTCTTCCATCTCATAAGAGAAAGAAAAAAATGAAAAATTATGTAGAAATGTTCCATCATACCCCAACATGTTTTTCATGCATCTCTGTAGTCAACTTTTTCTTCCAAAACCAGTTATTAACAACCACCAATCTATGTTGTATGTGCTTATGGTTTTACCTTTTCTATAATGTCATTCATTCATTCATTTACTTTTAGTTTGCAAGAGAGAGAGAGAGAGAGAGAGAGAGAGAGAGAAATCATCCCTTGGGGGTAAGGCCACACCATGATTGCTTCTCCTTAATTTTAAATTTTGTGAGCGGCCGTGTGTGTTTGCCAGAGAGAAGTAGAGAAGGAAATTAAAAAAGAACCTCCTGCTCTTTAAAAAATGGTCATGCCACAATCCTTTCTCCATTTCCACTTCCTTTCAGAATTTTGGGCATGCACACATATGAACCTGTTGTGTTTTTTTAGGCTGCTAGGCCCGGGACTTTCACTGTACACTTGTCCATGTGTGATCTAGCCACCTTAACCCACCACATCACTGAGTGGCACTACAAATTCATTTTTACAAAGTCGATGTAGATATATTCAGTTGTTTAGTCTTCACTGGCCTTTTATATTTTGTTTCTTTTAAATTGGTTTATTTTATCTGAGTTGTTGAATTTATGGGCACAAAATTATTCATAATATTCCCTACCATCCTTTTGATGTCTCTAGAATGTGTACTGTTTTCATTTTCTTTTCTGATAAAAATATAGTGTCTTGTCTATTTATTGATCCTTTGGCTAGAAATTTATCAATTCTCTAGATGTTTACAAGACCTTATCATTTGAATTCATTAATTTTTCCTATTTCATCCATTTTCATTGATATTGATTTTGTTTTTATCTTTATTTTTCTTTCTGTACGTGTTTTGGGTTTATTTTGCTCTTCATTTTCTAGTTTGCTAAGGTAGAAGCTTAGATTTTAAAATTTGAGACCTTTCTTGTTTTTTAATACAGTCTTTAATGGAATGTATTCTCCTCTAAGTATTAGTTTAGCTGAATCATACATATCTTAATAGGTTCATTCAGTTATTCAAAACATCTTCTAATTTCTTTTGTGACTTTTGCTTAGAAGTGTATTGTTAATTTTGGGGTAATGGGAATTCCCTGATAGCTTTTTGTTATTTATGTCTAATTTAACTCAATATGGGCTAAGAATGTACTTTGTATAATTTCAATTATTTTTAAAATGATGAGATTTGTTTTGTAGACCAGAATATGAACTATGTTATGTGCACTTAGAAAAAAAACTGTTTATTCATTTAAAAAATGGAATAATTATTGAATTGCCTCAGGGATCTTTTGAATATTAAATTAGGTAATACTTATACATGTTCAGAAAAGTCTGGCATATGTGCAGAGCTCAACGAAACTTATTGCTCTGATTGTTTTTTTTTCCTCCACCCAGGAACACAATATTATTTAATCTTTTTTTTAAAGTCCTTTGTAAGGTGAACATTTTCTTCATTATAGATACTGTCTTTGATTTGCTAAATTTGTTTATTAAAAAACCCTCATCTAGGGGCCAGCAGGTGGCATGGTGGTTAAGGCACTAGACTCCCACATGGCCAACCACAGTTTGAGTCCTGGACCTGGAGGCTTGAAACTCACACTGGGTGCATGTGCATGTGTACCTAAAATCTCAAGAAGAGAATGGAGGAGAAGGGATTGTGGTATGGCCAACCCCTCTGAGGGTGATTTCTCACTTCCCCTCTCTCTATCTTTCTCTGTCTCTCTCCAGCAGGTATGTGCACCCTATGGCAAAACCTAAAATAAAAGTTTCATCTATGGAAAACAAAAACAAGGAAAAGAAGAATTAAACAAGATATTACAAATATTAGAATGTATTCAAGGCAGTTTGATCCCACATGGCCAACTGAGTGGTTAGAGACCCAGGCCTGGTGCTTAAAAAACACACTAGGCGTGTGTGTGTGTGTGTGCCCAAAATTCAAAAAGGAGGGAAACATAGAGGAGAGTAGATTGAGGCATGCCCATGCCCCAAAGAAGTTGCTTTCTCACTTTCTTTATCTTTCTCGCCAACAGATATGTGTACCCTCTGGCACATTTTTTAATGTAATTAAACTATTATTGTTTGCTGTTTGAAATAGAGAAATATACACATATAAAGTTTAAAAAATTAATGAATTATCAAGATTCACCAAAAAAACAAAAAGAAAAATAAAGCGTGAGTTAATACATTTGTATCTCACAAAATAGAACACAAGGAAAACTACTTACTGATGTGAAAAATAATACTTCATATAGAAAAAATTTATAATTAATTGTGAAAAAATTAGTCACATATACTATACTTTTAATATGTCTCTTAAGATTGTAGAAAATGCTGCTGACACAAATAGTTATTCTTCCTTGGTAGGTAAAAGGTTTCTTTTTTTCTTCTCTGCCTGGAAGAAAAACCTGCAGTAACGAACTCTGCCTTATAACGTGTAACATTTCTGCTTTCAGACTTAGTCCATCTGTGAAAAGTTGTCTTCTAGTATATTTGTTATTTTTGCAGTATTTTCTCCTTTTAGTACCCTGTGAATGTAGGTAGCATATATTGGATTTGTACTTCAATCACTTTTTTTAGCCACTACTCAGTGGTTTTCTACACTGCCAGACACTGTGAATACAATGATGGTGAAAAATGGTACCTAACTTATTCACCTCACACTCTCATTAGAGGAGGCAGATCTTAAAAAATAATTTAAAAAATATTATTGTACTTGAAAATGCCACTTAATGAAAAATCTGATGTATGAGTAGACTTCAACCATTTGAAAGAGTACATGAGGCAGAGGGAGCAGTACGAAGTCTCCAAGCAGCCTGAGCTCAGTGAGTTCAAGGGTGGCTAAAGAGCAATGAGCAATGGGAAGACTATTGTGAAATGAGGCTGTCAGTATAGTTAGTCTGTGGGTCTGTGTGGTCTGTTTGGTTTTTTAACAAAGGGAAGACATTGAAAACTTTTGTATGGTGGAATTAAATAATCTCCAAAGCATCCCATTTCAGAACTGACTGGATGGAGCACAAGAGCACATAAAAAGACCTGTTAGAAAGCAACCAGATCCACCTGGGAAAGGCCCTGGGTTCATGTCCCAGCACTTCTCTGAACATGCTGGGTATGTACAAACTGTGAGCCATGACCCAGGCTAAGAGAGGAAGATGGTTTGTACCAAAATCCAGAAGTGGAGATGAGGAGAAGGGAAACAATTACAAAGTAAATATTTTGTAATTATAACATTTATAATATTTTGTATTTATAATTTTTAGTAAAGTTGACATAAGTCAACTAAACTAGCTAAGCAAGTTTTATTATAAGGTTATAGAGATGGTTCTAAGGAAATAAAGGCATAAAGCTGAGATCAAGAAAGTGTGTGGAGAGAAGAAACTCACAAAGAAACTTGCTTTTATCTTTCTCCTCTTTTTCTAAATCTTCATATCTGCCTCCTAGGCATAGTGGTTTAATCTATTACATGTGAAAGACAGCCATAGGACATCTCCAAAGTGTCTTCTCCATTTAAAAGAAATGCTAAATCGAATTCATAACTTCTTAGTCTCAATTCTAATTTCTCAACTGACTGCTTAATTAAGTCTTTTTTATTTTTTTCTAAAGGTTTTGCCATAGGGCATGTGCACTCGCCAGAGAGAGAGAATGAAAAGTAAAGTGAGAAATCATCCCCTAGGATGGGTGGCCATGCTGCAATCCTTCTTCCGTCATTTTCCTCCTGGGATTTTGGGCACACATGCACATGTACCTGGTGTGATTTTCAAGCTGCTAGGGTAGGGGACTTGAACTGCAGTGGGAATCCATGAACCATGTGGGAATCCAGCCTTTAACCACCACGCTATCTACAGACCCTACTCAGTTGAGTCTTCATGAGTAGATTCAGGAGAGAGTTTTATGGTAAGAGTAAGATTATGGGACCTCACACATTAGGGTTAGTGTAAGGAATAAATCCGATAAAACTACTGTTTCATGATTTCTATTTTCTCCTGAAGAGGTGGATAAAGCATATTGCTGAAAGAGAAGAGGATATGATCAAAGCTTGAGGAGACATGTAAAAATTTGAAATCGCAATTTTAAAGAGTGAGAAATTGGGTAGAAAGACTTGGTGTGACCCTAGGTAACACTGAAAACTCAGTTGGGATCAACAACCTGAATTTGTGGTAGTACTAATTTGTAGATACAGAAATACAAAAGATTTATGTATTAGATGATAAAAATGATGGACCATGGATATTAGGATGAAGAGATACATGAGGAGAAGGAATTTATGGATAGGGAGGAAACAGAAAGGACAGCATCGACCCTGAGATAGGAGATGTTTAGTGGGTTTCAGGCACCATAAATCTATTAGAATATGCACATTGTTTCCGTACTGGAGTCAGAGCTGGCTTTTTTTTTTTTTCAACTCAGTACCTAACCCAGGGACTCCAGGGCCCAGCCGAAGTCCAACTGTGGCAAGTGCTCAATAAGTATTTGTTGAATGAATTTAGCCTTATCTGTAGAATATCTAGCAATTTTCATTCAAATTTTCTGTCCTCTAGATGGCATCCTTCCATAGAGGATGAAGGCTTTTTGTGTCCTTTTTTTTTTTTTTTTTAATCTTGGAAAATTTTCTTAAATGTTCTGGCCCTCAATTTCCTCATCTGTAAAATATGGATTTAATAATAAAACTTGTCTCACAGGTAGCTGTGAAGTTTCAGTCAAGGAAGACATGTAAAGTGGTTAGCTGTAAATGTGAAATTGTGCATCGATACCTGCTATCTAAAATTATTCACTTTATTGTTATTATAGGCCTTTTGTCAGCCTGTGAGATTTCTTGTGTTTGTGTCATTGTCTTGCCCAGAAATCTTCCTATTTGTACTGGACATTTGCACCTTGTTTCCATCTTTTTTTGTTTTAGTTTACTTAGAGAGAGAGGCAGAAAGAGAAAGAGAAAGACACTTGACAGGGTCTTGCTTGCGGTGCTCCTTCCTCCAGCCTTCCAGCCAACCAGGATCACAGATGTGCCTTCTGGCATTCCTAGCTTCCCATATCACTCCAGTATTGTGCAGTGGGGCCCTACCACCTGTGCCACTGAGGCTGAGCCCCTCTGCTTATCTTAATTGTACCTCAGGATCTCCTTTGAGAAACTAGTCCTTCCCAATTCTGAATCCACATAATTCTTTTCCTTAATTGTCAGAGGGCATGTGAGAGAGAGAGAGAGAGAGATAAAGAGAGGGAGAGAGAGAGGAGAGGGAGGGAAGGAATACACTTCCCAATGGGACATGGTTACGCTGCAATCCTTCTCCTCCGCTTCTCTATCTTGTAGAGATTTGAAGCACACATGTAAACATGCTCAGCATGTTTTTCAAGTCCCCCGGGGTTGAGATTCAACCCACAGTAAGCCATGTGGCAGCTAGATCCCCTAACTACTAGGCCGTGGCCACCTCTGAGCTCAAGATTTTTGTGTGGAATATCTAGCTCTAGTTACAGGGTAGCTACTCTGGGTGGCTCATGCGAGTACCCAAATTATATCCCCTTGATCATGGTGTTTCAGGGAGTCCAACCAGAGCTAATAAAATGCGCAATAATTTGGGAGGTTGTTGGCAAAGAAAAATAGCACTGTGTTCCCTCTCTGCAGAAACTATAAAAGGAGACCATCACTTTTCTCCGCAGCAGTGTGAGGTGAGGTCGGTTTCTATGGAAGCCATTGCTAACACAGGGAGAGCTGGGAAAGCCTTCAAGGGAAGCCTAAAAAAAGATCAAGCAGAGAACTGAAGAGAAACTTAAGAACTGAGTTCTGGGTGATATTTTTTGAGCCCCTGATCAAACTTGCCTGAAGCTAGTTATTTCATATCTTTTCCATCATGTGAGCTGACACATTTTATTTATTGTTTAAGTTACTTTAGGTGGAGCATTTTTTTTTTTTTTGAGAGGTTTTTGCTATAGGGCGCGTGTACTTGCCAGAATGACAGAAAGCGAGAAATCACTCTCCCAGCGAGGATGAACACGCCACAATCCCTTCTCCTCCATTCTCCTCTTGGGATTTTGGGCATGCATGCACATGTACTTGGCGTGAATTTAAACAACTGGGTCCGTGACTCAAGCTGTGGTTGACCACATAGGAGTCCAGTGACATAGCCATTATGCCAACTGCTGGTCCCCTTTAGGTCGAGATTTAAAAAAAATTGCAATATGCAATCCTAATTGGTAGAGAATTTTCACTAAGAATGTGATTTCTTCACCTTATGTTCATATATATTGACATAAATAGAATTATTCTTTCAATAATCTTATCTAGAAATTCCATTACTAGAATAATCAATGGATATTATGCCATTAAGTATTACATTTATTTCTTTTTTCCAATATAAATTAAACTCTAGGACAATATTATAATCTTATGGAAAATCAATGCCTCTCTTTTAATAATTATGCTGTAATTCTCATGTGCTATCACTGGACAATTTATATTTTTACATACAATTTAGTTTTTATTCTGTGACTTATTTCACTTTTGATGTAAAATGAGAACAACTAAAGAAATATTTTATTTGCTCTTTACAAAGCCGAGTTCAATATTTTTCTATTTAATGTCTATAACTTAACTTTCATATTTCCATTATATTCAAATTTTTAGAGATAATTTCTTTTATTACTCACAGAGGGAGCATTTGAAGTGGAAGGAATTTCAGAGTCAGACAGAACTGGGTTTCAGTCTCAATTCTGCTGCTTACTAGCTTGGTGAACTTGAACTAGTTGTTCAACTCTGAGCTTCAGGGCTTTTTTTTTTTCCACTGGGAAGGATAACCTTAGAGATAGAGATGCAATAAAGAATACTGAGACAACATATGTAAAGCTCCCCGTGAACATTAATACATGTAAAACTTACAACCTGCATCATTTTTCAATTAGTACGTTAAGATTTGTTCCCTAGGGGCTGGCAAGTGGTGTGGTGGTTGAGGGCTCTGGACTCCCACATGGCCACCTGTGGCTCAAGTCCTGGAGCTGGTGGTTTCCTTTCTCACTTTCCCTCTTTCTCTTTCTCTGTTTCTCTCTAGTCAAATTGGAAAATAATAATAACACAAAATGTTAAAAAAGTCTTAAAAAAAGGTTTGTTTCTCAAAATGTTCACTGTGAAAGAATGCAAACAGATATGTTGTTTTCTGAATTAAAAATAGGAACATTTTTTCTTTATTTACTAGATTCCAAACACTTGAAGGGAAATAGTTAATGTGTATTTAGATTAGATTTTGTTCAATGCTAATTTGATGTCAGGTTTATGAGTTACTTTAAATATTTATAGGTAATTATAGAAATACCCATATTCCTCAGTGTACTATACATTCAGAATTACAAGAACACAAAAAGTCATTGAATCCTTCCCTTACCATAATATCCATACCTCACCTTATTTTCTAATCTTCACTGGAGAGCTTCATGTGGCTTCATTTATTGTTTAACTTTGTATTATTTTGTGTTGCTAACTGTGTAACTCATAATAAGGAAATTGAAAAAATATGTGTGCAGTCATGCTGCAAACTGTGACCCATTCGTTTAATATGAGCTAAGAGAGAAGTCATTCTCCCTTTTCTTCTTATTTTTTTGAAGCATTCTCAACATTTGGATCCCAAATCTCAAGGAAGAGTTTGTTCTTCACAATGCTTTTTGTAGAAAGGTCTTGAGTGGTTTTCATGTGAAATAAATTTTGCTTTTCTCCTGGATTTCAGTTCGAACTTTGACAATCAGAAACCATTTTCAAATCCCCCAATTACATATCTTGCCCAATGGCTTGATGGCCATGACCTTTTCATGCCAGTTGGATCCTTGCATAGTTCCCAGCTGGAGTGTGAGTTGGAGTAGCTAAGGAACCTTCTTAAACAGAGGGATAAACACATCCAAGTTTGAATTTGTCTGAATAGTGGTATAATTACACGAATGACTTAGCTATCCTTTTTATTGTGCAAGTGAAATTAAAGAGGGAGAAAAAAGCTTATGATAATTAGTGAAGACAAAGTTAAGTGAAATAAAATATTATCATCAGAGATGTTTTTTTGTATGGTAAAGATAGTTACAATTTATGGCTGAGAGTCGAGATGACATGGTGTTTAAAAACATGCACTTTGGTATCTTCTGAGTTTGAATCCAGATCTACCATTGATAAACTGTGATAATGGAAGAAGCACTCTCTAGGTGATTCTATAAAAGTCCCCTCTATCTAATGGGTTCTTTGTGAGAAGAGGTAAAGATAAATAAAATAAAAGCACTTACAAGGGGGTGTTCAAAACTTCACAGAAAATGATAACTATTAAAAAAAACTGTGCACAGATTTCAAAATTTGTTTGTACCAAAATAAATTAGTACTTTCATTTTATTTTTTCACAAACTTTTTGAAGTCCCTTCATGTAAAAGTGCCTCACAGATTTTAAAGACTCAAAAAACAATGTTAGTTTTGGTTAATAATTTTGTTTCTGGATATTTAATATGATGATTTTATTAACAGATATTTCATATTTAAAATATGTTGACTAGAGATAAACAAACTTTAGGGTTCTAATAAATTTGGTTATGTGGAAGTCAGTGACATTTCATATTAGTTTACTTTAAATAAAGATAGTTTTAACTCACATAAATTTAAAATTTTATTTAATTTTATTTATTATTATTATTTTAAATTTTTTGCTATAGGGTATGTGAACTCACAAGAGAGAGGGAGAGAGAGAGAGCGAGCAAGCTGCCAGATCTGGGATTTGAACGGTGGTGGGTCATGTGGGACTCCAGTGCCTTAGTCACTATGCTACCTGCTGGCCCCACTCACATAAATTTTACAGAAATATTTACTTCAGAAATTTCTTTATAAGTACAGAAAAAAATGCTTTTAAAACAGGGCCTGAAGGAAAAGGGACAAAGTGTATTGCCTTCCAATCCAGGGATTTTGTTATTTCACTACAAACTGGATCCTATGACCTCTTGAGCTATTTCTTACGCTTTTCTTAAGATTTTTGAAAGAATCATCCTTACTTCAGGATACAATTTATTAGCTATAGTTTCATCCTGGATCCAACAAAATCTCATGTCACTGCTCTTCTGCAGCTGTTCTTCTGGCAGGCACTGGAATTGAAACCAAACCAAAAAAAAAAAAAAAACAGTGAATCTTTTTAGTCTTGACTGATGGACGTTTCATAAAACAGGCAACATTTGCTTTTCTTCTTTTCATTAGGTTCTTCTTTTCCCTTGGTGTCCTTATTTCTACTTGTCCCCTACATTACTATATACTTCTTAATTTTCAGCATCTCTTGTAGTTCTTTTTTCAATTATTTTATGCCTCTGGATGTGTCTCTCAGAGAGAAACACTTTCTTCTTGGTTTATTTGAGTTAAGCCAATAATTTCAGATGCCGCCTAAGTGGTCTCAGTTTATATTTTTCAGTCTTTGTCTCAGTTGTGTGTATTTCTGACTCTTAGATACCTGAGTGTCCCATAAAAATCTCAAGGTCAGTCTGACCCAAACTAAAACTCATTATTTTTCTTTCCACCACAAAGTTATATCTATTGGGTTGTTGGAAAAGTCATGACATAGTCTTCTGTTTTTCTATGCAAAAATGCATCATGACTTTACTGACAACCCAATAAATAATCCTTATGTAGGTGAATGGTACTATCAACAGTGTGCTCAGTTAATTCAGAAATCTTGAAAACATACTAGCCTTTTTTCCTCACATCTCCCTACATTTCCCCTTGGTTGCCAAGGCCAACTGAATCTAGCGTTTTAATGACTTGACTTTATCCTTTTCTTCATACCTACAGTCCTACTTCTTAGTTTCAGTTTTTCTGACTTTTACTTGCATTGTTACTGCAGCTTACATTGTAGAGCAAGGAAGAACCGAAAAGGCTACTGAAGAACGTTGAAATCTCAAAGAAAAAGAAACCTAGATAAGTAGAACCTTTAATGGAAGGTGGGAAGAATAGTGTAGTAATCTGACATTCAATTGTGTGAGAAATTTTATAGTAAGATGGTATCCAGGGCTATTGATATCATATATGTGATCTTACAAAACCCAGATGATGAAGATGGTGATGTCTAAGTAGTCCTGAGGGATTACCTCTTCTACTGGATAGTCATGCCACTCAGTTCTGTATAAACTGAATTAATTTAAAAAGGAATTATCAGTCATGCACTAAGAATTTGGCAGGCACATATGCAGGCCCGAACCAATCATCTTACTGCCAAATCATCTTTCTGTTTTCCATATCCTGGTACCCATAGATGACTATTCTCCCACTCTAGAAACCTCCACATTTTCCCTTCTCTCCCATACCAAAATATTTACCTACATTTCCCATTATCCACAGCTTATTTCAGGGCCTACCACTCATTTTCTCGAGAGCAATAGTCATATTTTTGTTAATATTGGCTATTTTAATGCTCAATAGCACACTTACTGTCCTTGAATAATTTTATAAAAAATATTTTTGCCATAGGATACATTTTTCTCTTCAGAGAAAGATAATGAGAAAGAGGGAAAGTGAGAAATCACTCCTTAAGAGTATGGCTATGCCACAATCCCCTATACTCTTGGGATTTGGGGGACTGGGCATGCATGCACATGCACCTAGGATGATTTTCTTTTACCTTTTTTTAGAAGTTTTTCCTTAGGGTATATTTACTCACTGGAGAGAAAGGGACAGAGGTAGTGAGAGGGAATCCCCTGGGGGGATGACCATGTCACAATCCCTTCTCCTCCATTCTCCTCCCAGGATCTTAGGCATGCATGTACACTCACCCAGCGTAATTTTCAAGCTACCAGGTCTGGGACTCAAACTTCAGTCAGCTATGTGAGTTCAATGACAACTATGACACCATTTGCTGACCCCACCTGGTGTTAATTTCAAACCACTTGATCAGCAACTCGAACTGGGGTTGGCCATGTGGGAATCCAGTTTAACCACCGCACCACCTGTTGATGCCTTATTTCCATTTTTAAAGCCTATTTTTTATTTTATTGTATGATAGCACACTTGTGTGCAAGAGAGAGAGAGAGAGAGAGACAGAGAGAGAGAGAGAGAGAGAGAGATGCCCCCTAGAAGTTGAAATGGTCTTGTCAGGTCATGATTCCCCTTTTCTAGTCTTTTTCCTCATCAACATCTTGGGCACTCATATACCTGTCCTACACGTTTTCAAGCTGATCCAGAGATCC
Organism: Tupaia belangeri chinensis; assembly: GCF_000334495.1. Lineage (NCBI taxonomy): Eukaryota > Metazoa > Chordata > Mammalia > Scandentia > Tupaiidae > Tupaia > Tupaia belangeri. Next base: position 2,742,063 of record NW_006159447.1, on the reverse strand, counting down.
AAACCCACAGTCAGCAATATGGCTTCCAGCACTGCGGTTCAGTTTGCTGTTGATTTACATTTACATTTACACCATTTTTGCCCCGATTTACATCTTAAAATCATGGATATTGTCATCTGTTGTCTGGACCATTCCAATTGCCTTTTATCTGGACTTTAAACTACTAATTTTTTTTCCTAGTTCAACTCATTCTTCACGTTGTCAGTATAGTTATCTACCCCCAAAACTGAATTAAACCCTTCTTTTCCTGTACTGGTTTGCAGTGACCTCAAGCATGGAGCTCAGTATCTTCCCTGATACCCCAGACCTTTCATGACTAGCTCCAACTGACACAGTCACATCCTCGCCACTTCTCTTTCTGCATTTTTTATACTCTAGTTATTTCTTGCTATTCCTCAAACAAGCTAGTTCTTCCTTTATGTGTTTTTGTACAAGCTGTTCCCTTTGCAAGGAAGTTCTTAGTCCACTTGAAACATTTCCTTTCAACTCACAGGTAGCTGTCCTCGCCTTCTCCATTCCCCCATGTTCCTCTATTATACTTTGATATTTAAAAAACTCATTCCTGTCTATTTACCCCATACTTTGTGAGTAACCAGAAGTCATGCATTTTGATTTAGACATTTCAGAATTCTCCCAGTTTCTTTTACAGTTGGTGTGTAGTTGTTTCGAAGTATAGATTTATTAAATGAATAACCAAATTCTAAGATGACTTTCTTTGTTCCATTATGCATGTATTTTAATATCCTATACAGCTATGCTTAAGTACTATGTTTTTGCAATTTTGTTTTTGTCTTTGATCAGAGAGATTTTTAGGTATGTTCTATGAAAAAATTAGTTAGGTGCTCTACATGAGAAAAAAAGAAGAAAGAAAAAGAAAAGAAAAGAAAGAGAAAAGAGAGAGAAGAAAAAAGAAAGGAGAGAAAGAAGGAGGAAAAAAGAAAGAAAAAGAAAGAAAGAAAAGAGAGAAGAAAGAAGAAAGAAAGGGAAGAAGGAGGAAAGATAGGTTGTTTAAACAAAAATGGTAGAAGAATGATTGAATAGCATGGACTTAATTTACTATGACCTGGCCCTAATAAGATAGACATTTATTATAAAATTTCTAAATTCTTATCTCCTCACCGGTTCACTCCATAGTGGCCCAACTCACTTTTTCATTTATATCTTCAACTTTTCCTAATTAATCAGCATGATTAACTCACTACTAAGAAGATTTCTTTAGTTTTTACTCCTTTTTTTTTTTACTCAACTTTTTTTTTTTTTCTTTTTTTTCTTTCTTTTTTTTTTTGTCAAGATGCTTTAACTCTTTGTTCAACCTCACCTATCAAAATCCCATCTAACACTCAGGATATCAGCTGCTCCAGGAAGACTATCTTGATTCTACCAGTGAATGAAAAGTGTTTTTCCTTTTAACTTCTCCAACACTTTGGGGCCCTTTAATGACCCTTATCACAACCTATTATTGTAAACTGTGATGATTTGTATCCTCAGCTTATCTCACCTTTTAAAAGTTAAGCTTCTTAAAGTCGGGAAGGTCTTTTATGTCTGTTCTTTCCCCTCCTCTCAGTGATATTTACTCCAGTTCTGACATTCAGTAAGTATTTGCAACATAAAATTGAAATGGGCTATGGGCATGCTTGGTATTGATAGGTTTTTTGGGACCTGACCTTTCAGATATATACATGTCTATGCCCAACTCTGTGCTCAATTTTATGGACTGTCCATGTCTTCTTTCTAGCATCTACATGAAATCTCTATTTTCAGAGCTATTTAGCAATAGATTACTAAAACGACAGAAAGAATGACTATAAGCATCTTAAAGTGGAAATTTCCAGACTGCTCAGCCATGAAACCTTATCATGTTGAGACAGCAATAAGATATATTGTTGGAATCATAGACTCTGGATCTAGACCTGTTGGATCTGAACCCTGGCTCTGCCATTTAGGAACTGAGTGACCTGAGTAAACTTCTTAACTCCTCTGTGCCTCACTTTCAATATCCATAAATAGGAGTAGGTATCTACCTCTTAGGATTGATGTGAAAATAAAATGAGTTAATAAGGAAAGTGCTTAAGGCAATATCTAGTACACAGTTAGTGCTCTATAGATTTCAGTTATGACTTTATTATCAATACTTTTATTTGCACTCAATTGTATATGTTTGCCCTTCCCTCAATAGTATAAGCTTCTAAATGGTCAACACTATTATTGTTATTTTTATTATTATTATTTTTAATTTCAAGTGCCAAACACAGTGCCTGGTACAAAATAAACACTCAAGAGAAGAAACCCTGCCCTAGAGGTGAACTTGAACTTGCTTGCTCCCTGTCATGGATATCCAAATAATTTTCCTTTCCTCTCCCATCAACTTCAGGTTTAACCCTGCTGGTTTTCATTTATTTTCTAATTCAATCATAATGAATTTTAAAATCCATTCTAACTTCTAAGGATCTCTAGAGACTTGCTTCATCAGTCTGACATCACGTTCATTTACATTTCTTATTTTTTCATATCTTTGTATGAGGTCTAAGAATTGTTCCAATAAAACACTTTCAAGATTGCATTACACATATTGTGTGCTATTTATTCCTGGCTACATGTTCAAATTAACAAGCAAGAAATTGCTTATGCTCTGATCAACTATTACAAACTGTAATGCTATATCTTTTATAACTGAAAAAAAATTGGACCCAGGCTCTTCTTTTGAAACCGTCTAAGCTAATAGTTTAAGTGGAAAATATTTATACAAAAAACATAGCCAATTCAAATCCAAGGAGAAGTTAGAGGCCATCCAGCCTGATCATTCTCTCAAGTTGGTAAGCTCTTCCTCAGACTCCATGAGAAATGCTCACCAGTCTTCTGCCTGAGTTGTTCCTGAAGAAGTGAACACGTTACTTCTAAAGTCGGCTTCTCTGTTCGGTGGCCAATTTAACTGGTGGGAAATCACCTCTTACATTGTTCTTAAAAACAACAGATACCATCTTTCGTGATAGCCTTCATATATTTGAACACAGGTATTTTATTTCCTGACAGGTTATAAATAAACAGATTATACTGATGATGCTCAAGAACTTTTAGACTTGGAAGGCACATAAATACAATCTCATCCTCATGTTTTACAGATTAAAAAATGAAACATGAGAGTTTCAGTAAATTACCCAATGTCACACATTTGTTTAATCAATTACTGTATATTCAGCAACTAGCCTAATTTATATCTTATAATTCATTATGACATACACCATTTGATAATTTATTACAACAAATGAGTTATGGACACATTTCTAATTTACTATATGGATAATGCTGAAGACCTTGGTGAGCCATAGCCAATCTATCCTCCTCCCTCCTTCCCCAGAAGTTATGGCTAACTGATGTGTGTTACTAAACATTCAAATATATTTTAACTGAAAAACTAGAGCATACGGAAGCCTGGAAAATGGTTAGGGATACTGAAGACAGTGTGGGAAGACAGTGGGAGAAAGGGAAGAGTATGAGGAAAAAACTAAGGAGAAAAATAGAGAGGCAAGACAAACATATTGTATGTGTTAGTATTCTATCAGGGAAGTAGAACCCCTCTGAATGATATGGAATAAAGGATTTATGGTGGGGATTAGATTTTATATGGTTGTAGGAGCAGCTGAAGAAGTGCAAGACTATTGTCTGCATCTGGCTATAGGCCTAATACCACTGTAGGTTAGCAGGGACAGCAATTAAGAAGACAAGGTTGACCCAAAGTGGGACAAAGAAGAGACAAGCTGGAACAGACATGAGTGTCTCTCTACTTTTGGCCTCAACGATGAGAGTGACATAGAACCTGATGCCCTTTGCTACAGAGCCACACACATGTCCGACACTGGACTCAGACAGGCTGAAGGCGAAGTTGTAGGCTTGGAGGGTCTGCAGGCTTGGCTGCTGCTTTGTACCAACAAGGTGAGCAACAGTCAACACAGCACGCACAAGACGTCGTGGCTCCTGACTCCCACACTGGCCTTTGGAGCAAGATGGCTGCTGCTTCTCTTTTGCAAATCATTTGGAATATTGCATTGCCTACTGGAGCTACTAAATTTATATGTGTCTATAAATAATACATGAAGTTGTTTCCCATATTTTCAAGCATTACATTAATGGCATCATGTATTTGTTCTTTGGCAACTACTTCTCCTTTTGTGCTGTATGTGCGAGATTCAACTATGTTGATAATTATTGTCCTTATTCATTTAGGTTTTATATTATTCTGCATAGCATCACATTGAAGAATGTAGCACTGTTTATCTACTCCCTTTGTCCCTAATATTTCAATATCCAGTCAATGTTGTAGGACTTTTGAAGAGGCCATCTTGAAGTATTGCTCCAAGTAACAGACTTGAGAGTGCCTTATTGGATCACAGACTCTGCTTGTCTTCAGCTTAACTAGTTACTACCTGAACACAGCTTCAAATTGTAACAATGTACTCTCCCACCAGCAGAGTTTGACATGGGTGGCTCTCAATGGAGATGCGTGGGGTTATTTTGTCTACTAGGTGACACTGGGTAATGTGGGTAGATATTTTTAGTTGCCACGACTGGTGGGGAGGTTCTACTGGCTCCTAGTTGTAATAGGACAGGGATATATTGTTAAGCAGCCTACAGTGCACAATACGGCCCTGTCCTTGTCACTTCCCTCCAGACAGACCCCTTCGTCTCCTCTACAGATCCTTGCAGATGATTGGCACTGTCGTTGTCTAATAGGTTAGCAAAGCTAATGTTGTGAAGTAGCATCTTCTTGTTTTAACTGTTCATTAGGTTGAAGTTTGGACTTTTTTTTTTTTAATGTTTATTAAAAATTCAGATTTTCTTTCCTATGAATTTATTGCTCATGTTTTTAAAAAAGTTTGGATCTTTCTTTCATGAATAAGACAAAGAGAGAGAGAAAGAGAGGGATAGAGAGGCAGGAAACCCCAGAAGGGTTTTCATACTGAAATCCACTTCCAGTGTCACCCAGCCTTGGATCGCGAATGTGCTCACATGTGGCATATCAAGGTGGGTCTTTGGTCATGAACTCAGAACTTCACTTGTGGTCAGTCTCACACAGCATTGGGCTACAGCTAAGTCCCTGTTGGGCCCCTCTGCCCATATTTTTTCATAATTTTTTTCCACTGAAGTTTTTGGTGGCTTTGATTTTATGTGTATGTGTGAATTCCTTATGTATTTTGGATACTCATAATTTATTGGATACATGCTTTAAATGACCTGTTCTCAGTCTTGAGCTTGTCTTTTACTTTTGTTTCTGCCTTCTATTTTATTGAGAATTCATATTTCTTTTTATTGAAACAAATGCACTGGTGTGTGAAGTTTGAGTTTGTTGTGCCTTGTACCCATAATTCATAAAGCTATTTTCTTTTTTCTTCTGAAGTTGTGTCTCATATTTCAGGTTTTAATCCACCTGAAATTTATTTTTATGTATGTAATAAAATAAGAATCAGATCTTTTTCATATGGAATATAAATTGTCTTAGTATATTTTTTTCCTTCTTAAAATTTTAGTTTCCATGACAGTCTTGTTATTGTTATTTTTTAAAAATATTCGTCTTGAAAGATGAATATTGAAAGGGCCTTTTTTTTTTTCTTTTTTCTTTTTATTGTTTGCATTTCCTGTGGTTTTTGCTCTTGCTCCTCCTTTATTTTCCCATGTGTTCATTCTGGATGAATAATACTGACAGAATTTATGACTCTAGTCCAACTCTCTGTTCTGAAAACTACTATGTGTACCTTAGACATCTCTATCTTAACGGCTGCAGACACCTCACATACAGCATTTACATGAGAATTTACAATTAATTGCATTGTTTTCTTTGTCTTTCTTTCTGTTTTCCAATTTTTTTTAAAAAAATTAATTTTCTCTATGTGTGAGAGAGAAAGGAAGAAAGAGAGTGAGGGAGAGGCAGGACCCCCAAGATGATCTTGTTATCACAATCCACCCCCAGCTTTCAGCCAGCCCCAGATCATGGGTTTCTCAGCATAATCAGAGAGGTCTCTGGACGAGAACTGGGAAATTTCCCATGTGGTATTACTAGCAGAGTGTTTCATTTACTGCTTTATCACTGGCTGGCCCCTGTTTTCCCATTTTTGGTGATTCAGTTATCCAACACAAGATCAATCCCAGAACAATCAATGGTTCTCAAGCCTAATTCACAATGTTATTTTTCTATCACATCATTTACCTGCTGTAAAGTGATTAGGTCACAGTTTTAGAACTGAATGCATTTTCTAAGAGCAACCTATGGCAGTTGGTCTTGTCTTTTGCAGTTTGGCCAAAAGTCCTAAACAGCTCCATTTGCCACTTAAGTACGAGATTTTATAGTACTAACTAAAAGATTTACTTCCAAATGTTATTGTGTAAGTCAGCTGAAAAATCTTTCCAGAATATCAATAGCCAGGACCCCATCAAGCATTGCCAATTCCCTAAATTCTTTGCAGTTGTCCTTGGTCCAGTGTAAAACCTCCATATGTCATCTGAGACTGAGGCTCATTAACAAGAATGATATATATTTATTGGATGATCAGAAAAGTCATGATGTATTTTCCTATGCTTTTCTCTTCCTTTTTCTTTTCTTTTATTATTTAGAGAAATTTTTGCATAGGGTACCTGCACTTGCCAGAGACAGAGAGAGATGAAGAGACAGAAAGCAAGAAATCACCCCACAGATGGATGGTAACATTGCAATCCCTTCTCCTTCATTCTCCTCTTGGGATCTTGGGCATGCATGTACACATGCCAGACCTGAGTTTTAAGCTGCTGGGTCTGGGACTTGAACCATAATCAGGTACATGGGAGTCTAGTGACATAACCATTATTCCATCTGCTGGTCCCTCTATGTCTTTCTATGCAAAAATGCATCATGACTTCTTTGACAACCCAATATATATCTTCCCCCACCTTATGGATTCCATTTGATTTATTTGCGTGACTCAGCTTTGTATAGTCTGTAGGATTGGTTGTTCAGACTAAAAAGGACACAATGTCAGTTTAAACATTAGAAATATTTGCTCCTTTAGTCACTCACAAATAGAAAGCAGGTGGTAAAAAGCTAGAATCTGGGTAATGCTTCCTAAAGGTGAATTGAGATGATTATGAAATATTTAGCTCAGTGAGAGGCACACAGTATGTGCTCAATAAGAAGTTGTAAGTATTATTATGACACCTAAAACCTCTTACCATTTTTAATTATGTCTCATTATCAAAATGATATACTTCTCTAAGAAATCTGTGGTTGATGAAATCCTGTATCCTTAGAAGTTTAACTTTGAGACTGATTTATAGATGTATTCAATATGTGAAGACTGGATGAATTACTAGCATCAATGCCTTATTGAAAACAAGTTTATAAGACTCTTTTGAGGAACAATTTATTTTATTTTAATTTACATTTAATCACCTTTATCTGTACAGTGTACAACATTGCTTTTTCCAGCATGAATGCATACTTATCAGTCAAGATAAGAACATTACTATATACATTATAATAAAAAAATAGCTTTTGTATTTTTTGTGAATTTAATGTACTTTTTTCTTCCCCTGTTCCCCTCCCCACTCCCATACTACCCCATCCTTACTTTCTGGCCACCCTCCCTTCTTTTATACCTTCTTAACTTTCAATTTCTATTATATAGCACAGACAATTGGTATACATTGAGTGGGGACAAACAAACTCTGTCTTTCAGAGCCTGGGTTGCTTTGCTTAGCATTAAGTTTTTAATATTGGTCCACTTTGTATCAAAGGTCAGAGTCTCATATTTTATGGCTGATTAGTATTCCATAGAGTACATATGCCACATTTTTCAATCCAATCATCTATCTTTGGACAGTTGGGTTGATTCCATGTCCTTACAGTTATAAATAATGCTGTAATAAACATGGATGTGCAAGTTGGGAACAGTATTTAATGGGAGGTGAGAGGATGTATGAGGATACTGGGTAGATAAAAATGGAGGGACCACCTCATTGGGAGAAATATATTCAGATGTTAATCATGCTATTTGTGGAACTCTAAGATATCAGACCTCAAGGTATTCTTGATTTATACTATATATGGTGCTGATAAAGCCGACTGGGACCAGTAGATAACATAAGTTATGTAGCTGGACTCCCATGTAGTCAACTGTGGTTCAAGTCCTGGACCCAGAAGCTTAAAACTCATGCCAAGTGTGTGTGTGTGTGTGTGTGTGTGTGTGTGCGTGCATGTGCCCAAAATCCCAAGAGGAGAATGGAGGAGAAGGGATTCCAGCATGGCCATCCCCCCAGAAGTGAGTTCTCATTTCTGTCTCTCTGTCTCTCTGGTGAGCACAGGCACCCTCTAGCACAAATCTTCCTCCCCCCCCCAAAAAAAGAGATAAAGCTGACCAACAATTTGGAAAAAATAGAATATATTCCTATCTCATAACACATGAGCAAATAAATGGATTAAAACTTTAAACAGTAAAGGTAAAATCATCAAATTTGGGGGCAAAATAGGTAGAAATGAATATGTGACCTAAAAGCAATATGTTCTAAGCATGTAAACAAAGAAAGAATTGGTATATAATAATGATAAGGGAAAAAAATCCCTGCTCTGTTTTTAAAATCTTAATGAAGTAAAAAGAGAGTCAACTTGAAATAGTGTTTGCAAAATACATGACTGTATTCATTTTTTTAAAATGCCAAAGGACATGCACACATAAGAGAGAGACAGTGCCCCCCGCCCACACACTCCCAAAGGGGCCTGCTCACTATAATACTTTTTCCTTCATTTCTCCATCTTGTCAGGATCTTGCTTTTTGTTCAAGCAGCCAGGGCAGGAACGCAAACCCTAGTAAGCCATGTGAGATTTGACTTCCTCCACACAGTCCACTTAACTGCTATGCTACAGGGCTGGCCCCTAAGAGTTAATATTTTAAATATGTGAGAGACTCCAATAAGTTCATATGAAAAATATAGGTAAACTAATATAAAAATGGACAAAGGGCAGAAAGAACCATTTCACAAAATGAAGAAAGCTGAATTGCCAATAAAAATATGAAAAGCCCCTCAAAAATTCAAAAATTGCCACATAAAAGAAATAAATATAATTATTTGCTTCTTGGGTTGGGAAATACTTTAAAACCTCATCATCAGCATGTCCCATTTTCAGGGTACCAAGATTCATTTCTTTTTTCTTTTCTTTTTTTTGGAGAGGTTTTTGCTATAGGGCGCGTGCGCTCGCCAGACAGACAGAGAGAGACAGAGAGACAGAAAGCGAGAAATCACCCCCCAGGGGGGATGGCCATGCCGCAATCCCTTCTCCTCCATTCTCCTCTCGGGATCTTGGGCAAGCACGTACACGTGCCCGACATGAGTGTTAAGCCACCGGGTCCGGGATTCGAACTGCGGTCGACTATGTGGGAGTCCAGTGACATAGTCATTACACTAACTGCTGGTCCCCCAAGATTCATTTCTAAGATGGATAAGTTTCAGAGACCTCAGGCACAGCATGGTGACTATAATTGATAATAATATATTGTATACTTAAATATGCTGAAAATGTAGATTTAAGTATTGTTGCTATAAGAAGGGAAAAAAGTAACTATATGAGATGATGGATATGTTAGTTTCCTTGAGTATGGTGGTCATTTCTCAATATATATACGTGAATACTAAGACATCATGTTGGATACCTTAAATACATACAATTGTATTTGTCAGTTACACTGCAAGAAAGCTGGAAAAAAACTCAACAGTGCTGATAAAAGTTTGGGGAAAAAGCCCTTCTGAGTGGGACTGTACATGAGTACTAACTTTCTGGAAAACTCTTTGGCAATATGCATCAAAAGTCTTAAATATATACCTACATTTTGTCTGAAGAACTTCAAGGAATCTACAGTCTTGACCCAAAGCTTTAGCTGTAAGAACATTAATCAAAGCATTGTACATAGGGGAATTATGATTCTTTTTCCCAAATGATTGTAATGTTGATGCTGCCATTTATATTCTAGTCCTCTTGAGTGTTACATAGGTCACAGTTTATGATTACGTGACATTTGGTTTTATACATCAGATCATGAGCTTTGTTAATGTGAATCGTCCCTTGAGATTATCTGGATATACATGAAAGAAACATGTTTTTGAGCCTACAAGCTTGAGAATTCAAACATTGGAATATGACAATTCCTCAGCATAATAGATTCCATTCAAAGAACCTTTTTGGGAGACAGCCAGTCTCCCCCAGATGAGAGAATCCTCTGTTTCTCTATCTGAACAGCCAAGATAACATTTTTATTTATTGGAACTTAGACAATATGTATATTAGTTTTCTGTTGCTTCTATAAAGTATATCACCTCAAACTTAGCAGCTTAAGACAATATTCACTTATTAGCTCACAGTTCTACAGGTCAGGATTCCAGGGGAGCTCCAAGTTCACCCGCAGGGTCTCACAAGGCAGAAATCAAGGTGTGACTGGGCTGGGTTTATATCTGAAAGTTGTGGTGAAGAATCCATTTCCAAGGGCATTCGGGTTATTGGCAATTTCTTAGAGTGATGGGACTTTGCTAACTCTGAGCCAAGGCAAACTCCTCAAGGCAGCTCTCTGGTTTTTACAAGGACCCACCTCCATCTCCAAAGCAGAAACCATGCATCAAGTTCTTTTTCTGCTTTGAATCTTACTGTGCCTTTAGCCACTACCCAGAGAAGAGCTTTCTGGTTTTAAAAGATTTCTGTGATTAGATTGGGCCCCCAGGAACATTTCCCATTTGACTAACTCAAAGTCAACTGAGTGGTAACCTCTAATCACATTTGCAAAATCATATTCACAGACTTGGGAATTAGGATGGAAATTCTTGGTGGGGAGAGGGCATTTTGGAATCTGCCTACCATAAAACAGTGTCTCCATGTGAGCAGTATTACTTTATAACCTCTTACAAAGCAATAATAAAAGCAGAGAATTTATAAGCAGATTCTTACAATTTGGGAAACATGGGGCCAGACAGGTAGCAAAAGCATGGGAAGCTGGGCAAGTGGTGACTATGAAGACTTACTATTGGCTGATAATTGCCATGAGGGAAAATAGCTCAGTTTTGCCCGATCTTCAAATTTCCAAAGATTATACATATAACTGATATATACAGAATCTCACGTGTGTGTGTATGCGTGAGGAATCTTTAAAAAGTTAATGGAAAAAGAACATCATGAAAAACTATGTATATATTTCAATTATTTTTTGAACCCAAAAAAAACTACTTTAATTTTCTTTTCCACAAAATTTTTGGAGTGACTATTGAATATTATCATATATGTGTGTATATACATAAAATATTATTATACTTACGTATAATCTTGATTTAAAAAAATTCTGACTAGTCTATACTTTTAAGTAGTTTTCAAGAAAACATATTTAGCAGGCCAAATCCTAATATATATCACCAATTTTTAAGCTCTGTGTTAATCTCTCCCCTTACTCATTATATTCCTGAGAAAACTGAAATACAGAGAGGTGAGGAAATATACCAATGTCACACAGCCAGTTGGTGAAATGAGAAGGCAAGTGTATTGACTCTCAAAAAAGATTAATTTCTCTAGCTATATTAGTTTCTTATTGCTGCTGCAACAAACTGCCAACAACTTAATGGTTTTAAAAAACACAAGTGTATTCTTTTATGTATCTGGAGACCAGAAGTCTAAAATAAGTCCCTTGAAGCTAAAACCAAGTTTTTGATTGGGCTGGATGTTTCTTGTTTGTTTGTTTGTTTGTTTTTTGTTTTTGTTTTAAAGAGAGATTTTTGCTATAGGGTGTGTGGGCTCACCAGAGAGATAGAAAGTGAGAAATCACCCTGCCTGGAGGACGGCCATGCCACAATCCCCTCCTCTCCACACATGCACACACATCCAGCATGAGTTTTAAGCCTCCAGGTCTCCTCCCCTCCATTCTTCTCCCAGGATCCTGGGAATGCACGCACACACGCCCGACATGAGTTTAAGCCTTCAGGTCCGGGACATGAATCTGCAGTTTACTACATGGGAGTCCAGCAATACAACCATTATATCATCTGCTGGTCCTAGGCTGGATGCTTCTTTTGGTGGCTGTAGGGAGAATCCATTCCTTATGTCTTCCAGCTTCATGTTGCTGCCATCATTCCTTGACTCATGATCATGTCACTCCAATTGTACCTCTGTTGTTCCTTCACCTTGCACTGCTTTGATCCTCCTCTCTCTTTCTTATAAGCACCATTGTGATCATATTGGGCTCATCCAGGTAACTGAGGATAATCTCTCTATTTGAAGATCCTTGAATCTGCATAAAAATAAATTTGTACTTTAATTCTATTTTCCACAAACTCTTGGATGTTTTCTTGCATTCACAGTTTCCGGCAATTGGGACATAGACATTTCTGGTGGAAGGGGGAAGTTTTACTAGCCTAATATACTAGGTTAAAAGTCACTATTGCAAAAAAAAAAAAAGTCACTATTGCTGGGTTTCTCATATTCCTCTGCTTTGAGTGAGAACACTATTACCCAGATCAGTTGGGAAAAGCAAACCAGACAGCAAATGGCTGTGATGACTTGTCTGACCTTGGCAGTCTTCAGCATGGCCACATTTCCCCAGCCTTTTCCATTTATTTTGTGTAGCTGAAACAGAAGGAAATCTCTTAGACTGTTAGTTCTGAGCTTTTAAAAACATCTACTAAGTAACTATAAATATTAAATTTCTTGCCTCCTCCCCTTTCATCTCTCAGTTTTATAGTGTGTGGAATAATATTTTATACCCAAGATCATTTTTTTTTTTTGCTAAGTATTACATTTATGGAGGGTTGAAACAAAGGGAAGCACTTCATCAGAGAGTAATGGGTTTACCTTGCAGTCAGGGTAAAAGAATTCTCTCTAATCCAGACTTCTTGCAGCAGTCTCCATCCTTCTTAATTGATTGTACACTTTTTTTGTTTGTTTGTTTGTTTTGTTTTCAGACACAAAAATACTTGATCACAGAAATGAAAAATCACTATGGCTTACCTTCAGGTTTTTGAGTGAATCAGCATAAAGTTGTTCCATGGATGTTTCAGTCATGTTTAAGAGGCAATAAAATTAAATGGAAAAAAAGCTTGGTCAAATCGTGACTGCATTCTGCCTTGTGTTTCTCATCCACATGCTGGGAAGAACCCTACTTACCTGTGTAGTTTTAAAATGTGAAATGTGGAGGTCAGCAGGTGGCATGTGGTTAGGGTGCTGGACTCCCACATAGCTGGCCGTGGTTTGAGTTTCAGACCTGGCAGCTTGCTTTCTCACTTTTCCTCTCTCTCTGTCTTTCTATGCTATTTATGGCAAATTTAAAAAATACATAAAATAAAATAATTAAAAAGTGAAATGTGTAGCTAATATTTGAATATTTTGCTTTATAAATTTAGATAATATTCATATATCTGTTTTGCAGGTACTAAGGGTTAGGAGCTCAATTTTTAGTTTTGTGGTCACATTATTTTCTCTTTCTCAGTTTTTGTTCCCTGAATATCTCACAAGTTTCTACTCCTTTATGAGTATCTAATGAAATGTCTACCTAGTGCTCCCAAAGGATGGGAGCACTATTTTAATTATAAAATTTGGACAAATGCTTAAAACTTTGGATGTGAAACAAATTTGCAGAATCAATGCCAAAGAACAAACTTTGAGAAAGTAGTGTAAATGAACTGACAGAATGGAGATGGGAGGATGGAATATCTACAGAGAGTCTAAGACTTTTAGTGAATCATTTTGTGTTGATTCCATTGTCTTTGATAAAATAAGGGAAAAGCATTCACAGGTAGCCATTTCAAATTATTTATATTTTTATTCAAATTGACAAAAATATTCTTTATAAAATCAACTCAGTCTATTTAAGCCAAACTTTCCTATTAATACATATAAACACATATATATTTTTTTCAGGTAGAGTAAAAGGCCTTGGTGCTTACAGCTCTAAATGGATGAGTGTGATAGTTCATTAATAGTTTTGTAGGTATAGGTGTGCTCTTATTTCTTCTGTAGTAGCTCATTACAGTGACATTCTGGATAGGACCAAGAATAAGAGACAGAATTTCTTTAAGATGCAGAGCTTCAGCTGGAGGTTAAACCTTCCTGTGTTAGGAGAGTATATGGAAAGTATGGAGACGACTGCAATGGGAGCAAGTACCATTGGTAATGAGATCTTAGAGTTCATATCTTTTATCACAAGGATCTCCATTTTTGTGTTTGGTTGTTCTAGGGCTCTTGCTATTGCCTCCTTATTTAAAAAAAGCTGTATACAAGCTCGCTAATCTCACCTGTTGATCAACATAGGATTAGTACATCTGTTGACTGATATCCCTACCTGACTGACTAGTTTTTATTAATGTGCAGACTAAGCAACTCTCAGGAAAGATGTGGCTAGAAATGAAACTTATGAATTATAATTCATACAGCCATATACTCTACAGAGGGCATTCTAGGAAACTGGGAAGGAGAGAGCAAAGATCAAGAACTGAGATAATGAGTTTCATAGGACTGTCTGAAAGTAGCCATTGCATTAGAATAGAGACAAGAGGGACTAGCAGATGATTATGTCACTGGATTCCCATGTAGTTCAACGTGGTTCGAGTCTCGAACCTGGCAGCTTAAAACTCACACCGGGCATGTGTGTGTGTGTGTCCAAAATCCCGAGAGGAGAATTAAGGCAAAGGGATTGAGGTGTGGCCATCCTCCTGGGGATGATTTCTTGTTTTCTGTCTCTGTCTCTGTCTCTCTGGTGAGTGCACACACCTTATAGCAAAAATCTCTCTAAAAAAAGAATAGAGACAAGAGATGAAGTTAGAGATGAAATAACAGAAAGAGGCACTTAGATTTGACCTATTATTTCTATCCCATCTAAACTTTTTCTTCTAACAATTTATATCGAGAAGAATGAGCTGCAGAAGATTGGGACAGGAAACTTTTCAAATGGTCCAAGCCAGACTATAACATCTTTGAAATCCTTTAAGGCATCATTACAATTTATCATAAGTTTTTGTTCTGCTCATTTCTTTAAAAATTAATTTTATTTTGCATAATAATAACATTTCAAATCACTTAACATTCATAAGCATTGACACCTCAGGAATGTATCTTTCTTTTCAGAGCCAAACAGCTCAGCAGATAAGCATGCAAGCTATGACCATATGGACTTCCAGTTAAAAAATCTCAGCATTATCCCTTACTATTGTGTGGCATAGGGCAAATTAGCTAATCTCTCTAAGCCTCAGTTTTGTGAGGATGATCATTTGTAGAGAATTTCTTCTGTGGACAAACACAAATGTTTTACAGCAGGATTTTACAAGGTGGAATGAGGGAGCAGACTTCCGCTTTTAAGCAAAACTCTGCTATAAGGCTCTTACAATGCCTGGATAGAATGTGTTTTATTAGCCTGAGATTTTAAAGTGACAGTATAGGGTTTTGGATTCTGTTGAAATGTGGACGGTTTTTCAAAGAGTTTTCAGTACCATCAGGATGAAATCACCATGCCCCTTCTTCCCTGATTTGAATCCTTCTTAACATTCTCACAAAGCATGGCTGGATTAAGTTTTTTATATACTTTGAGTAGAAATACCATTAAGCCATCCAGAGCACTGAACTCCAATATAGCACTCAAAATAACCATGAGGCTGTTATAAGGAAACTATAACAATTATCACTTAGAACTGTAGCTGCAGGTTTTCTCATCGGCATTGCAGAGGGCCAAGTTTCTGAGAGCAGTGATTAGCACCTTATTTAAATATTTGTAGGTCTCCAGCTCATAACACAACACATGGCATATAGTAATTGCTGAGAATACTTGTTAATTACGTAAATGAAGGAAAGAACCTATGACTTCATATTAAGGCAGCCAATCTCTAGAGTGGTCCTTGACACAGAAAAATAAGAATGATGCTATTATGTAAGCTGTGTGCCCTCAATTTAAGCAGGAAGTGCAATACTTTTGAATAAACATATTTTAGATGTTTGGGTATATTTATATGTCTGAGATCCACAGTAGAAGAACAGATTTCAGAGGTCTTGAAAGGTTTCTTGATAATTTTCCTGGAATATCCAGCAATTTTAGCCTCAGGTGTGCCCATAGCATGTGCTGAGGTAACCTATTGGTAATTGACCCCCATGAAGTCAAGCTTTTGCTCATTTGAGGGAAGCCTGAAAAAGTTGGAGCAAAATAGTGAAAGGGAATTGAACATTCTTAGTGGTAGTGTGGATTCTGAAAAGAGAAGATTCTTTGAGGAGATCACATTATGAAGGAGGAAGACAAGATATAAATGAGAGGGAAGAAGATAAAAAGGATAAAAAGGAATTAATCTTCTGGTTCAAAGTTTTTTTTTTTTTTTAATATGGAGAAATTGGACACATATAAAGTTAGAGCCAGCTAAAAATTTGGGGATTATTTTATTCTGAATTCTTCATTGTACAAATCAGGGAGCTGTGGCCAGGGGGTTTAAGCAACTTGTCCAGAGTGACATCGGGAATTAGAGGCAGAGCCAGGATTATAAACTGGGGTGCCCAGTTTCTAACCCGTGCTCTTTCCACTCTCTGAGCTGGCTGCCTACCCTTATGCAGAAGGAGAACTCACTCCTGGGTTATTTGGAAGTGCATTTGTCATCTGGCTGCCACACTCATGGGAGAGCCAGACCACTTGGTGGTGGAAAAAGAGAATGGAAATGCAAAATGCTAAGATGGAACTGCAGACTTTATATGGAAAACATGAACAAGTCATGGCTTGAAATATTAAAAATAGGTTAAATTCAATTTAAATTCTATTGGACACTGACTTTAGGGCTATAAACAAAATGTCTGGAAAATTTATATAGCTATCTCCCTTTTTGCTACATTAAGCAAATTAAAAGAACTGTCCCTATTCTCTAGCAACTTATTTAAAGGTGGAAAACATTAACTTTAACAAAGAAAAGGATATGAAGCATAGAACAGAGATTATTGTCATTATCTCTTGGTCTTGACCCTTGGGACAGAGAACAAACAACCTGTATTGCAAATGAAAGAATTAGATTCTAGTCCTATTTAAGCCATGGCTTTATCATTTGTCTGTAAAATAAAGGGATTAGACTACATATTACTAACAGCTCCTTTCAAATTTAACATTCTAAGATTTACTTTCTCTCTTAGACTGCTTGGCCCTGTTGTAACACAATACCAAAGACTATGTGACTTAAACAGCATGAATTTATTTTTTTGCAGTTATGGAGGGTAGAAAGCCTAAGGTCAAGATGACAGACAGTTCTGCAGATGGCTACTGAAGTTGAGCTGTGAAATATTGCTTTTAGGGACTAAAATTTAAGATCTTCTGCAGACTTCTCCCTCCACATTTTTCTAGAGAGGCACAAACCCAGGCCCATCCTGAGATGGCGACTGAAGTTGAGCTGTGAATGTTGCTTTCAGGGACTAAAAATGAAGATCTTCTGCTGAGACTTCCCCCTTCAGATTCTTTTCTAGGGGGTAGGGCTACCTCTGTTTCCATCTCACTGTCTCTCTGTCTTAATATTTAAAAAGAATTTTTTTAAGGTGAAGTATTCTCTGGGCTCTCAAGCCCCTCCTTTATCATGATAATTTGTGCCTTTCCGCATCCTATTTAGGAGAAGCACAAACCCAGGCCCATCCGGAGATGGCTACTGTATTTGAATTGTGAGATATTGCTTTCTCATGGTACGCGCATGTGCCATGCTATTTTCATATTTTGCTTTTTAATATTAAAATATAAAAATTTTTATTGTCTTTTCTTTTTCCCCTTTAAAATTTTTTTTTCTTCTTTCTTCTTCTCTAATTCTTTTCCTTTTTCCTTTAACTTCGTCCCTTGGCTGCTCAGCCTCCATGCACTGAGTGTCTAGACAGGTTCAAGTGAATGGTATCCAAACATCTGAACATGATTAGGGTCAGAATATTCCTCAATTTCCACTGAAGCTGATGCACAAAGAGTGAAAAACAGAACAGAAGAGAGATAGAAGATCACCTCCTCCTGCACACCTCTGAATGCTCAGATTGAACTTCAAGATTTAGGAAGAAACACGCAATCCATCAGATGACTAGAAATCATTACAGAATCACAGAATGAGAAAGCAAGAAAATGCCTCTCCTCCAAAGGAAAAGAATAACTCCTCTTCATCTTCAGACAGTACAATGGAACTCATGGAAATGTCAGATAAAGACTTTAGAATATTCATAATGACAAAGCTAACAGAGATGGAAGAGAAGAGAGACAAGGAACTACAGAAGAGGCAGGAGAAAGGAGCCAATGTGTTCCAGGAGCTAAGGAAATTCTTGCAAGATCTAAAAGGGAAAATATACACCATTAAAAAGAATAAAATGAAATTGTCAAAGATGAAGGTTATAATACAGGAAGCCAAAACCTCCCTTGAAAGTATTGAAAGCAGATTAGATCATACAGAAAATAGACTCTCAGATGTAGAAGATAGAATCACTGGCCTAGAAAAATCCACCAAGAAGACTGAGAAAATTGCCAAAAAAAAAAAAAAAAGAGAATAATATGCAAGAAATACTAGATACTATCAAACATCCAAACATCTGGATAATTGGTATCCCAGAAGGCAAAGAGACTAATAAGGGCATTGATAATCTATTTCATGAAATCTTGGAAGAAAACTTTCCAACCCTGGAGAGGCATTCAAAGATCCAGTTCCAAGAAATACAAAGGACCCCACATAGGATCAACCCAAGAAGATCTTCTTCAAGACTCATTACAGCCAGATTGACCAAAATCAGAGACAAAGACAAGATACTACGATTGGCAAGAGAGAAACATCTAGTTACTTACAAAGGATATCCCATCAGGCTAACAGCAGATCTCTCATTGGAAACAATGCAAGCAAGGAAAGAATGGGAAAATATATTCAAAGTGTTAATGGAAAAGCAATTTTAACCAAGAATTCTGTACCTGGCAAGATTATCCTTCACATCGGAAGAAAAGACAAGAACATTCTCAGATAAACAAAACCTGAAAAAATTTACCAACACCAGAACAGCTCTCCAAGAAGTTTTGAAGGGAGTGCTATACGAGGAAAACTAAATACAGACACACAGAAATAAGAATTAAAAAACAACTAAGAAAATGGTCAAGTTAATTATAGAGACAACTTTGGAGTTGAATATTATATCCCAGAATTTAATTGGGAAGATTGGATCACAGCAGAAGATAGATTAAGCACATGAGACTGAACTGGTAAAATAGAATCTGGATGGGAAATCACATTTTGTATGCTGTGACAATGTTCAGCGAATATTAATTAATTAATTAAAATTTAAAAAAAATTAAAAATCAAAAAAACACTGAGTAGTTACCCATCTTACATTTAATCTTACATTTATATGATGTAAAAGAAAACACTAAATGACCATGGTGCTGTTTAATAGTAAGAATGGGTTTATGTTCAGGAAAAGCCATGTTTTGAATAGAGATGAATACATTCATGGGGAACATCTAAGTTAGGAGTGAGAAATCTAGTGTCCCAACCCCAGGGCCTGTATCCTGTATCCTGCCCTTTGGGACTGTGAGAGATAGCAGTTTCAAACCAGAACATTGAGGTGCAATGTTTCTCAACCACATGAAATACCACCCCTAGTAGGCACTGAGAATATGGGGGAGAATATTGTGTTGTCAGGAGACAGAAAAGTGAGAGAAAAAAGAGATGGAGACAGAAACAGTGGTTCCATTAGGCCTTGCCAATGTTGAGATGCCTCTTCGATACATGCATGAACACATGAAGTAGATAATTGGTTGCATGAGCCTGTGGAGGAACGATCTGAGCAGAGGAGGTATCTATTTATGAAATTGTTAGAATATATTGTATTAGAGTTTAAAACCACGAGGGTACTCAGAGAAAGAATGAAAAGAAGAATGTCTGAGAATTGTGGCATAATGGCAGCATCTACTGCAAAGGCTGAGAAGAAGCAAGCAATGATGTAAAAGCAGGACTAGAGTCACCAAAGGAAGGAGAGAATGCTCAAGGGATACCTGACTGGGTTGAAAACTTCTGAGAAGTTAAATAAAACATATACTGAAAGTCATCACTAGATTTGGAAGTGGACATAGTTGGTGACTTTTAAAAGATTTTTAAAAATAGTGGTGGCTTTAAAACTGTTAAAATTATTTTAAAAATTGCAAGAGGAAGATGTTGGGGTTGGTGCCTAGAAAAGTTTTAAGAAGTTTTGCTGTGAAAGACAACAGAGAAATAATATAGTACCTAGAAATATTTGAAGAATCAAAGGAAGATAATTTTTAAAAGATATACAAGACATTAGTGCATGTAAAATCATTGTAGGTCATCTGCTGAGAAATGAGCGATAAATAAGATAAAGCAAACATTGACAAACTATGTCCTGGGTGCCAAATTTGGACTGCTGCCTATTTTTATAGATTGTTGAAAGCCTATGAACTAAGAACAGCTTTTTCACCTGTAAATAACTAAAAAAAAAGAATTAAAAAATTGATTGATGTGTAGAAACGATATAAAATTCAAATTTTAGTGTTCATAAACTTCACTGGAACACAGCCATACCTCCTAGTTTGTGAATTGCCTATAAATAAAAGCATTCATGCTACAGTGGCACAGTTCTTAGGTCATAATAGAGACTGTAGGGTCAGCAAAGCTTAACATATTTACTGTCTGGTCTTTGACAGAAAACGTTTGTTGACCTCTGATGTAGAAGAAAAAAGAATTACTTGTTGAGAAGACTTTGAGAAGGCAAGGAGGCATGACCCCAAAGGATGAGGAGCTAGAAAGCTTCAACATGAGTGCAGGTGTACAAGGGGTCTTGAACTTGGTGATTGTTAGACAGTATCATTCTTTGATGTCTTTATTTTTTTAGTGGAGAAAAAAAAACAAAAGCCAAAAACCAAAAACCAAAGATGAACAAGTAAGGCATGGAGTTACTTACCCTAAAATTCTGACTTGAAGAAAGAATTGCCACAATGAAACAGAGATCAAGTTATAAAATTCATGACTTTCAAATTTCAGAAGTGAAATAGGGTCAAATATATCTGAATTTGAAATAATCAAGTTGAGAAAGAAAAGTAAGACTCCGAAAAAGCCAATGAACTTGATGCTGATGATTCTCTAAGAGGTTCGCCTTTTATTCTCCTTCTGGAATTATTTATGAAGTGGGGGATGATAGAACTCTTGAGTAATTTGGAACTACTTCAAGTAAAGGAAAAATTGTCATGATTTTCTCCTTTGAATTTTGTGGATTAGCAGCAGACTTAGCTATTTTCCAAGGGATAATGGTCTAGAAAGAGTAGAGGAGATGGGGTTTCACAAGGAGCAGGGCAGAGAGAGGGAGAGGGCCTGGGTCAAACCTGCTTAGTTCTCTGTGGCTACAGAATACCATGGAAAATCCACCTGTGCCAAGGGACTATCTTAGTCAGGACAGCAGTGATGGACGAAAGCATAGACTATGTAAATAGGGACCAGGTAGAAGTGACAGCAAGGAGAAAAAAGGACAGTTTACGGGGTTAAGGAAGCCAAGGAGACAGTCGATGCCTTAGAATCAGGCTAAGTTACATTGAGGGTTTCTTTTTTCTTAGAGACCACCACCACATAGTGACAGAGGTCTTGAATCATGAATTGACTGAGTTTACTTGGAAAAGTGACCAATTTTTTATTTTTTTAAGAGAAATTTTGCTGCTATAGGGCACATGAGCTTGCTGGAGAGACAGAGAGAGACGGAAAGCCAGAAATCACCCCGCCAGCATGGATGGGTGATTTCACATGGATGGGGAATTGCCACACTGTAATTCTTTCTCCTCTATTCCCCTCTCGGGATTTTGGGCATGCACACACATGGGCCCAGCATGTTTTAAACTGCCGGGTCCAGGAGTTGAACCACAGTCCACTATGTGGGAGTCCAGCGATGTAACCATTACATCATCTGCTTTCCCCTAATTTCCCTTTAAATTACAAAATTCTATTCCTGCTATAGGTGCCACAGGACAGAAACTAGGAAAAATATTTACATTTTTTGTATACTTAAATTTTGTGGTTTTAAAATTTGAAATCTTCACAGGAGTTTAAAGAAAGAGGGGAGAATTTGAAATGGTCAGCTGTTCTCTCTGAAAATGAAAAGAATGTTTTTAACATGTAAGTAATTTCTTCTTCCCTGTACATTAGGGTTACTTTCTAAACCATAATCACGTAAAAGGGCTGAACACGATGCAAAACACTTCACATTCATTTCATTCAACTCTCATTTATACCTCTAGGAGGCAGAAAGAATTCCGATTATTTTACAAATGAAAAAAGCAAAGGTTTAGAATATGTTAAGTAACTTGCCAAATGTCAGGAGGCAGAATCAACCTAATCCCAGTCTTTCTTGCTTCCATCTCACCCACTCAAACATTAATGGTAGTAACTTCCATTTTCAGAGACTTCTTGTAGGACAGGGATTTAGCTAATTATCTAAAATATTTATCCTTACAAAAAGTCCAAGTATTTTTGCATATTTTATTTCAAAGCATCGTTTGTGTTATTTGAAATAAACTACTTAACTGAGCCAACTAGCAAGCACCAGCACCGAGATTTAAACACAAGTCTGCCTGTCTCTAAAGCTCATATTCTTAATTATACTAATACCTTCTGCCAATCAGACACCTGAGAGTCTACTACTCCTTGGACGCTTTTCCTAACAAACTGCAAGAGTGGCGAGAAATCTTTTTCTCTTTCTGTTAGCTTGTAGGACATAAGTGCTGGTCATCTGCAAAAATCTGTGCTCTCTTTTTCCTAACAAACTGCAAGAGTGGCGAGAAATCTTTTTCTCTTTCTGTTAGCTTGTAGGACATAAGTGCAAAAATCTGCAAAAATCCGTGCTCTCTTTCTCTTGAGCATAGCCACGTATGATATGAGTGGAAGTGATATGTCCCATTCATCCTCTCATGCCTTCTATTGTACTCTTTCCTATTGATTTGGATACATGTGCTGAGCGTACCCTAGATGCTAGAGCAACAAAACATAAGCATCTAGGATCCCTGAATAACAACTTGGAGGAGAACCATGCCCAGACAACTAATACTTGTCCAGGATTGTTATGTGGGGGAAAAAGAACTTCTATTATATTGGACTATGATTATATTTTTGTCTATGAGGTGTTTACTATTTCCTCTTGATTTATTCTAAGGAATATGAAAGAAAAGGGCATAGTGAGGAAGAGGTAACCAGAAGTCATCAATGGGCGATTACTATCAGTTCCCTGCATCTGTTTACACTGGACAGAGAGCACTCTCTCTGTAATGTGGTTCAGATAGGAGTATGTCCACAACAATACTGGAGCAGAAAGAGCCATTGAGAAACTATAGTTATAACCCAGGTATAAGTGATGGATTGACCTAAATGACAGAAGATGATTGGACCAATTTAAACTACTTTAAGATAATAAAATCAATAGAACTTGTGATTGGTTGTATGTGAGTTGAAAAAAGGGGAGGACTCAAGGATAATATTCCTGTTTCTGGTAGCGTGATAAGGGAGCTATTTGCAAATATATGTAACACAGGGGAAAGGAGAGGTCAGTGGGTTAGAGTGGAGGTTCCGAGTTTGGCTTTGTTTTTGAGAGGTTTTGCTATAGGGCCTGTGCACTCGATGGAGAGACAGAAAGAGAGATAAAGAGACAGAAAGCCAGAAGTCACTCCCTCCCCCCCAGGAGGATGGCCGCACCGCAATCCCTTCTCCTCCATTCTCCTCTTGGGGTTTTGGGCACACACGCACACGTGTCCAGTGTGAGTTTTAGGCCACCAGATCCGGAACTTGAACTGTGGTCAACTACGTAGGAGTCCAGATCAGTATGCCATCTGCCGATGCCAAGAAACAAGTTTGGCTTTTGATGTGGTGCCAAGAGAAACCTGAGGGAGGCCGATGGATGAAGATTTGGAGCTCTGGAGACGGAAGTCTAGCTTTAGACCTAGTTGGCATTTAGTTGGTAATAATGCTGAAAGGGTAGGTGAGATTATCCTCATGTTTCACATAATGAGTGAGAGGTTGTAAATGCCCTCCTCCACACCCCTCTATGCCTGCGTTGTGGATTTGTCAGGCAATAACATGAAAGCAAATTCTCTCCTCACTTCTTTCAAGAAAATTCTTCAGCTCTGAGTTCTTTTTACTCACGAGAGCCAGTGAACTCTGTGTGTGTGTGTGTGTGTGTGTGTATGTATGTGTGTCCACACACATGCATACAAGTCTGGGCTTGTTCATGCATACAGCTTTTGGTATGATAAAGCTATATTGTCAGAGACAAAATAAAGATGCAGACTATAGTTTTCCTAGATTGAAACAGTCTGGTCTAAGCCATGTGGGTCGTTTCTCTAGACTGAAAATGTGGACAAAGGGTAATGAAGAGAATAATTTCTGGTTATACTAATAATGCTAAGAAGGAAGAAAGATCTTTGTTAGAGGGAAGGGGATGAAGTTGTGCTGGTGCCAGGAGAAAACGGGATGCTAAGCTTTAGGCCCTTGGAAGCTTTGGTTAAGAAGCTTAAGATACTTGAAGGTATCATGCAGAACATGAGGCAGCCAGCCAAAGATAGGACGATCCTAGGAAAAAAGAAATCATTAGGGTTACCATTTTGGACCTAAAACTAGAGGCCTCTGTCACAAGTCTTTCTTAGCTATGTGAGACTGAGTTCTGGTACTGCCAAGGAGTAAGATACAAAGAGAACTTCCAAAGAAGATGCTGATGCGATGGCTAATCTTAGTGAGTGGGCCCTTAAACCACTAATTTAACTCTGAAGAGGGAGAGGATGAAGTAACAGATTTTCACCAATATTGTTAATGGGATGTCTGTTGCTATAGATAAAAAACCTAAGAGTGAGGAACTATAGTGTCTTTTCCAAAGTCATACAAACCATGCTTTCGCTTTCAAAATACAAGTTGTTTTCACTCAGATGAAGAACAGGGAGGGAAAATTCTGAGCTTCTAAATCCCTAGTACCATTTTCTCTGCTTTATACCTCTTTCTTAGAAAAGCAAGTCACCTTTGATTGAACAAGTGTGGTCACTGGAGGGTTTAGGAGAGCTGTGCATAAAGGTGCTATCTCCATGGCCAGAAACAAATTCTCTAGAGGATTCATATTGAATGAAATATTATTCCATCCTACAGGTTGTTTTTCTGGTCCACAATACGGGTGTTTGTCAAAATTATCTTCCCCTCACCCTCGTTACTTTTAATGCCTAATTTATTTCAGCTCAGCACCCAGCATCTATACCAATCAGAATGATTCATGAAACCGAAAGCGCGGCTGTATTCAAAGTTGTCCTGGGTGACCTGCATTTCATGGGCTGCTACATCGGAGCTGAGCATGGTTCCTGGGTTTCAGTGATGCTCTCATTTGCCAAAGACAGACTAGAATATGTAGTCGCTCACGGTGAAAGGGGAAACATGTTTCTCATTCAGCAAGAATGCAGTTCCATCCGCAGAGTTTACAGCATGGTTGTATTTGAAGTTCAGCCCTAGGACTTTGTGGCAGTAAAAATGGTCGTGATTTATAGGAAAATGTCACTCGCTGTCTCCTCTATAAAAGCCTTTTACAGCTCTCATCGAATATAAATCAGGATGAATTCAGCCAACAAAATGATGGTTTTGGCATAATGTTTTCAAGACGAAAAGAAATGGACTAGAATTGTCTTGGCTTTATACTGAGGACAAATATTACAGGAATTTATTGCTGGTCCAAAATCAATAGACTTGTCTTTAAAAATAGGTATGAGTGAATTTACGTCTTGGTGAAATTCCAATTAAATAAATTAATTAAAGCAATCATTATAGAGCTTACCCACAAATACAGAGAATGCCAGGCTTTTGTAGTTTGAAACATACCTGAAAGTGTTTTTCCTTTAGTTTTGATCTTGCTAAGCCATATTCTTAGATATGTAACTTAAGCTCTGAGCTCTATTTCATTCTAATGGGGTGAAAAAAGGATGGGCTTTACAAAGGACTGAGTCAAACTTGGTAATTTTTGTCCTGGAGAAATGTAAGAATCCTCACATTGCATTACTTTCCAAATGTCAATGGCATGTAAAACAGGCATGATCAAACAATTCAAAGCTGTGTGTGAAATAGAACTCCCCAGTTTCTTGTATTTTCACATTACAGAGTACTTAAATTAAAGACCAGATAAAGAATTGAGGAATTGCAGGAACCCATATCCTGTGAGAATCTGGGAAGATTGTCCAACTTTGTGGCATGGAAGAGAAGAGTGGGGAGGGAAAAGATCGTCATGTGACTGTCTTGGGGTTAAAAAGAATGTTGAAAGTGCATCTGGAGACTGTAATCTAGACTATCTGGAGAATGCATCTAAAGACTATCAGAAGGCACCAAGAAAGCAAGCTACACAAATGAAAAATCCAGGCTTTCCTTCTAAGCAGTTAACCTCACTACCCTGACCCAACATTCAAGCTTGGACAGATCCCACCTGAAATATGAGTGCCACATACTTAGGGGGAGCAATCAACAGGGCAAAGAAAATACATGTTAGGAAGTGTTGAAGGAAACAGCAAGGCTCATCCTAAAGAAAGTCCTCAGAGAATATGGCATCCGGTGTACCTGTTGTGTGGAAGGGGAACTTTGAGTATACCTGTTGTATGATGTCTCAGTTGTTTGATGTAGTGTTTTCTTGTTTTTTGTTTTGTTTTGTTTTGTTTTGTTTTTTTAAGAGAGATTATTTTGCTATTGGGCACATGCACTTCTCAGAGAGACAAAGATGAAGAGATAGAAAGAGGGAAATCACCCCCAGGAAGATGGCCATGCCACAATCCCTTCTCCTCTATTCTCCTCTCAGGACTTTGGGCATGCATGCACACAGACGTGGTGTGAGTTTTCAGATGCCAGGACCAGGACTTGAACCAGGGGCAACCACGTGGGAATCCAGTGACATAACCATTATACCACCTGCTGGTCCTGCTGCAGTGTTGTTGACTTTTTAATATATGTTCATTATTTACATTTAATCACTATACATCTTCACAGTGTACAACAGGTTTTTTCCCAGCACAAATATAGTGCGTATCAGTCATGACAAAAACATTACCATATATGCTGTAGCACTAGTAGAAGGATCTCAGGGCCTTTAGGAGGCATAGTGGTTAAGGCACTAGGCTTCCACATGGTCGACTGAGGTTTGAGTCCTGGATATGGTGGTTTGCTTTCTCACTGTCTCTCTCTCTCTCTCTCTCTAACTGGTTAGTGCATGTGGCCTATGGTAAATTTAAAAATTATATATAACAATAAATAAAATTAAGTAAATAATTCCTCAAAGAAACAAATATCTCGCATTCATTACTGCTATTAAATATGTATTGTATTTTACACTATAGATAGCATTTTAGGCACTAGAAATACAGGAAGGTAGTTTTGATTTAATATAAAAATATAATTCTTTTTTTCTCTCTAATCGATCTACTCATTCTAAAAAGAATTATTAGAAATCATTTCACATAGGGACCAGCAGTTGGCATAATCGCTATGTCACTGGACTCCCATGTAGGCAACTGCTGTTTGAGTCCCAGACCCGGTGGCTTAAACTCTCGCCGGGTGTGTGTGCATGTGTGCCCAAGAACCAGAGAGAATGGAGGAGAAGGGATTGTTGCATGGCCATCCCCCTGAGTGGTGACTTCTCACTTTCTGTCTCTCTTTCTCTCTCTTTCTGACGAGCGCACATGCCCTATAGCAAAAACCTCTCCAAAAAAAAAAAAAAAAGAAATAATTTCACATATAGTGTCACTGCTTCTTTCACTGGTCTGTAAGGCCTGTCATTCTTTGTTCATATTGGATACATAATCTCTACTACAGTTATAAAGATCAGTTACAACGTTATATTCTACTTTTTAAATTTACTAATAAGCCAATAGCTTTCTAAGAGTATAAGGTATGAGCTTTTCAGCAGCAGGGTAGGTTGACTTTAAGAACCCATAAATTTCCTATCATGGAGGCTTTTAAAAGGAAATAGACGATTACTTGGAAGAGATACTGTGGGAGTTATTTCAACATTTGTAGCAAGGAAGTAGAAATTGTATTTTAGTAGGTGTATGAATAAATATGCAACATTACATCCAGATATAGTCATTTGAGTAAAAAATAAATACAAAAGCCAAAAAAAAAAGGAACATAGTGATGGGCCAGCAGGTGGTGTGGAGGTTAAGGTGCCAGATCCCACATGGCCAACTTTGTGGTTCAAGTCTCAGACCTGGAGACTTAAGGATCATATTGGGTGGGTGTGTGTATGTGCCCAAAATTCTGAGCGGAGAGTGGAGGATAAAGGATTGCAGTGTGGCTATCTCCGTTGGGGAGTGCTTTCTCACTTTTCCTCTCTCTTTCTGCCTTGGTGAGTGCACATGCCCTATAGAAAAGAAAAGAAAAAAAAAAAAACTAAAAAAAAAAAAGTAAAGAAATACAGTGTTGTGAAAGAGGTCTAGTAAATCAAAGGCCTCATAGTAAGGTATAAAGGAAGGGTTAATAATAAAACAGTGAATCAAAGAAGATATCTATTACCTATCTATGTTTTATTTTATTATTATTATTATTTACTATTGGGTGTGTATGCTTGCTGGAGAGAGAGGAAAAGTGAGAAATCACGCCCCCCCGGGGGGAGATGACCAAGCTATACCTTATTCTCCATTCTCCACTCAGGGTTTTTGGGCATACGTGCACATACACAGCCTGTTTTTCAAGCTGCTGGGTCTGGGCTCTTGAATTGGGCAGCTCACCACGTGGGGTCAAGTGCCTTAACCTTTATGCTAGCTGTTGCCCCCTCATATGTATTTTAATGTTAGGAGGTATGTGTGCATCCCAGAGAGAGAGAAAGCCCCCACACACCCATTGGAGCCTGGTTATATCATAATCCTGTTTCCTTCTTGTCTCTATCATGCCAGGGTATACCTGCACTTGTGCCCGGCGTGTTTTTTGAGCCACCGGGTCTGGGATTCAAACTGCAATAAGCCATGTGTGATCCAGTTCCTCTGCACAGTGCTTAACCACTGTGCTACAGCAGCAGCCAAGAGAATATAATAATTTTTCCTTCTCCAACTGTGTCCTAGTTCATTTTTCAATATTTATTAGATTATTTTTTATTTTCTTCCTTGTCATGTTCTCGACAATACTAAGCTCTTTCTTCCTCATAGCTTTCTGATAAGGAAAGAGTCTTTTCATACAGAATATTCAGTTAACTTCAGAATTTCCAATTACACTACCATGCTTACAGCATTAGTTTAAGATTCTCCTAATGTCTCCTAAGAGACATGGTTGTATAAAATTTCTGACTACATAATATTCAACTTTTCTTATAAATTTTACACAATATTATTTTTAGACTTAGGTTTTTCCACCATGTCATAGAGCTCCTAGGCTTTAATTCAGACAGAAATTTTTACAAAGATTTTTTATGTCTTATGAGTATAATATACTGCTAATTCTATGCTCAGTTTTGCCCTCTTCTTTTTTATTATTTTTAACAGAAGGGAAGAAAAATAGGACTGGGACCAGCAGATGGCATAATAGTTACATCAATGAATTCCCATGTAGTTGACCACAGTTCGAGTCCCAGCCCCAGTGGCTTAAGACTCGTGCCAGGCATGTGTGTGTGCATGCCCAAAATCTTGAGAAGAGAATAGAGGAGAAGGGACTGTGGCAAGGCCATCCCCTCTGGGGGATGATTTCTCACTTTCTGTCTCTCTGGTGAGCAAATGCGGCCAATAGCAAAATCTCTCTAAAATAAATAAATAAAATAAAGATAAACAGAATCCTAATCCTATTTTATGCCTCTATCTTAGAAAATCTTAACGGTGGTTACAAAGTGTTATGACACGAGTCCTGGCACCCATAATATTATTAAATGAGACATATTATTAAATAAGTCATGTTAAACTTTTTCCATAGAGAAAAAAAATTGTATATAATAGAGAAAAAAAACCTCAAGACCATATTTTTCTCTCATTACATTTACAGAAATGTAAAAACAACATAATGTGTTCATTAAGATGCAATCATACAAAAAATATAAAAGATGTAATCATGCTCTAATATTTCAAATGTGATATAATGGAAGAAATGGATGATTCCGATGCAGCTCAGTTCTTAACTCCAAGCACAATCATCAGAAATGATTTGTGTGAATTGATAAATATTTATATTTCTTACAAATAACTGTTCCCCCCTCCCCCATACCCACACACAGAAATTTGGAGAGAGTAAAACTGAGTGGGAACAACAATAAGAAAAATTAAGAGATGAACCATCCCTGTGGCTTAGTGGCTAAGGGAGTTGGATCATAAGGTCGATTGAGGTTTGAATACCAGCCCCAGTGAGTTGAAAAACACTCCAGACCTCTGTGTGTGTGCATCCCAGAAGGATGGAGAAAAGGAAGAGAAGGAATTGTGACATGACCACACCCCATGGGAGTGTTTTCTCTCTTTCTGGCTCCTGTCTCTCTTTCTGACCTATGCATATAACCTTTGACAATTAAAAAACAAAACAAAAACTCTATAGCAACCACATGAACTCAAGATCATAGAAGAGCAGGAAAAACAAAGTCTCACCATATTCTTCTTATTCTAGAATTCTGGGCTGAAGTGGAGGAAGTGAACCCAGAGAGAGTGCCCATACGCCATGACTCAGTTTGGGTGATCATGGAATCCAGGGCATTTGACGGAAATCGATGAAGAGAAAGAAGGATCTGGGCCCTTTTACAAAGGTTGGACACAGAATCAACAGAGAGAGTCCAACTTCACCCAGACCCAGAGCCTACAGAAAACTACACAGAAGAGGAAGGATCCTACTGTGTGCAACTCAGAGATGAAGGTAAACAGGTTTTCATTAAAAAGAGAGGACTGTGGGTTAGTTGGTGGCATGGAGGTTAAGGCAGAAGGATCCTACATGCCTGGCTGTTTGGTTTGAATCCTGGACCTGGTGGCTTGAAGAACATGCTGAGTGTACGTGCATGTCCCAAATCCCAGAGGAACATGGGGAATTTTTCCATAGAGGGGTATTTGGTTTGAAAGGTGATTTCTCACTTTCTCTATCTCTCCAGTGAGTGCATGCAACCTATAGAAAAAGAAAAATAAACAATTGTTTTCTAAAATTTTACTTACATGCTATTAGGGTAAAAAGGAATTCTAGTCTGAGTGCCACTTACTTATTTTTTTAAAAAGAAGAAGATAAAGGGAACCAGCAGTTAGCGTAATGACTATGTTGCTGGACTCCCATGTAGTTGACCGCGGTTGGCGTCCCGGACCTAGTGGCTTAAAACTCATGCCAGGCACGTGTGCATGCATGCCCAATACCCCAAGAGGAGAATGGAGGAGAAGGGATTGCGGCGTGACCATCCCCCCTGGGGGGTGATTTCTTGCTTTCTGTCTCTATGTCTCTCTCTGTCTGGCGAGCACATGCACTCTATAGCGAAAAAATCTCTCCAAAAAAAAGAAGATAAAATGAAATTCATGGTAGTGATGCAAATATACTACCAGAAAGGACAGAAGAAAGGATGATGAAAAGGAAAGAGAGAAAGAAGGGAGAGAGGGAGGGAACAAGAAAAAGAAGGAGGGAAGAAACAAGTGAGAGGGGAGGAAAAAAAAGAAAACAAGGAAGAGAAAAGAGAAGGCAGAAAACAGAGAGAGATGAAGAAATCAGTATGAAAGTAAACATATTTAAGAAGTCTTTGCCTACCCCAATGTCTCTCAGAGTTCCCCAAGTATTTTCCAGCAGCATTTTTATAGTCTGAGGCCTTAGATTTAGATCTTTGACCCACTTTGAGTAGATTTTTGTCAATGGTGAAAGGTAGGGCTTTAGATTAATCTTTCTGCAGGTAGATACCCAGTTTTTGTAGCACCATTTGCTAAAGAGGTTTTTCTGTGGAGAATAGTTTGGAGATTTTTCAAAGATCTACAAAGAAAACTGTCATATGATCCAGCAATCCCACTCCTGGGTATCTATCCAAAGGACAGAAAAATTCTTAATCAGAAAAGTCCTTGCACATTGATGTTTATTGTGTCATTATTCACAATTGTTAAGACACAGAACCAACCCAAATGCCCACAAACAGATGAATGTATTGAAAAAGTGTAGCATATATACTCTATGGAATACTACTCAGCTATAAAAAAAAAAACAAGACTGTGGCCTTTGACAAAAAGTGGATGAATATGGAAGATTTACTGCTGAATGAAGCAAGCCAGGCTATGAAGGAGAGACATTGTATGTCTCCATTTAATATGTACCGAGTGTCCACCCTCTATGGTCAAAACTGAATGATCAAAGGATATAGAAACACAGTAAATGGTTATGAACACCAGATGCAGTGTGGGGAGAGGGTGGGTGAAAGAGTAGAGTATGAGGAAGGACATTAAGGAGAAAAATAGAGAGGAAAGTCGTTTATGGCACAAAGAAATGGGTTATTATCTTGTGAAGATAAATTTATAGTATTGTTAACTGGACTGGTGAGAAATGTACACATGTTGGAATATTCACTTTGCAAGCTAAGTAACAGGTGATTGAATGTATGAAAGAAATTGAAATAAAAAATTTAAAAAAGAAAGATACACACTGTATATTGCCATTCAGAATGTACTGAAGGTCTGTATTCTAAGGCAGAAAATGAAAAATGTGAAGCTATGATAGTAGAGAGGATAAGTGTAGCTACCAGAGACTCTAAGGGAGAAGAGTGGGTGGTACAGAGTGGGTGGGAGGGGCAAAGGGAAGAAACATTTAATACATAAAAGAATGCAAAATTCTTTGTTAAATATTATGTAATTTTTGTTTAATATGACAAAAATAAAAATCCTGGAAAAAAGGTAAGCATAAATAAATAAAAATCTCTTGCAAGGGATTAGTAAAAATATAAATTTCATAAACCAGATACTCAAAGATGAAATGTCAAAAATAGTAGTAACTGTTTGCCAAACTGAAACTAGAATGGTAAATTATGAGCAAGTCATTTAGCTCTATACAAGTTATGTAACTTCTTCATTCCTTATATTAGTAGAATAAAAACTAACTATATAATACCTTATTCATTGATAAGTTGAAAGAATTGAATGATATGATATCTAGAAAGTCACTTAGCAGAGTGGCTAGAACAAGGTACATGCTTTATCACAGCAGGATTATTCATTGTGTGGAACAAGTAACTAGCAGAGGAGAGGTCAAAACCTTAGTCAGAATGACTTTAGAGTCCATGCCTTTTTCAATACAATACAGACTTAAAATGCGTAAGTTATAGTTATCAAGTATTGTGCAAATTAAAAAGAAGACAAGGTTTGATGCATTAAATTATGGCTTCAAAAGATCAAACATGAATTTAAAAACTAAACAATAGGACCAGCCAATGGCATGGTGGTTGAAGTGATTAGATCCCATGTGTCCAATTGCCCTGTTCAAGTCCTAGATCCAGCAGATTAAGAAACATGCCAGGTCTGTGTATGTGTGTTCCCAAAATCCCGAAAGGAGGAGGAAATGGAAGAAAAGGGAAGATAGCGTGACCATTCCCCATGGGGGTGGTGCTTTCCCTCTCCTTCTTCAGTGAGCATACATGCCCTCTGGCAAAAATTTTAAAAAACAACAAAAGCTAAGTGATAAACTTTTTCAAAAGTTTGAGTAACAAGGCAATGGCTACTGCAGTATGATTCAAGATCAATATAATGTTATAAAAAGGTGAAAGCATCTAAATTTGCTTTATGTAAGGACCCACTTATAGAATAGGGGGCATGTAGGTCCCACTGAATTTTGTACAGTTAAGACCACTTCTATTTCTGTATGCCACATGTTTTTAAGGGACTTCTGTCAAATGCAGTATACCAATAAGTGGTTCCTGGTCTGGCAAAGCATCTGGAAGTGATTGAAAGAACTGAGTATATTTAGCATGACTTAAGTAGTGACATGGGAGTTGTCATCAGATAATTGAAGAAAAGACAGATGGAAGAAGAATAATACCTGTGCTTTTCCAGATGTCTGAAGTAATCTAGGATCAGGAGTAAAATTTGGGCCCAATATAGGGAAGTATTTTCTAATGATTCATGTTACCCAAAGAGAGAAAAAATTTCCTTTTGAGATGTACTTGTCATTGGATGTGTTCAAGAGGATGAATAACAACCCCGCAGGGACTGTGGTAGAAAGGATTCTTACAATCACTGGAAGATCAAACTAGGTGATTTCTGAGTTTCCTTCAATTCTACTATTACTGTTTTCATGAGAGTTCTATAAGTAAGTATAGTAACTAAAAATCCTTCTGTATTTTGGGGACCGTGGCTATCAGGGAGAGGAAGGCATGATACAGATGGCCCTTTGTGAAAAGGCTGTAACTTACACAATGCAATGTCATTGTTACTAGAGACGATATCTGATGAAACTCCACATTTCCTGGACCATGGGTCCCTAGCTTTTTTTTTCCTTAAGTTTATTCATTTATTTCCTTTGAGAGAGACAGAGAGAGAATGAAGAGAGAGCGAGAGAAAGGAAAGTTACCCTGACAGACTCTCCAGGCCGTGATCCTCTCCTCAGCCTTCCGGCCAGTCAGAATCTCTGGGGTACCTGGTGTGTTCAGGTAGACCCAGAACATGAACCCAAAGTCTTCCCATATGGCTTCTAGCATTGTAAAGCAGTGAATCTACTGCCTGTACCACCTTGACTGGGTTTCTAGCAAGTTAGTAAAATTCTCCTAATTAACCATGGTCCTTTGGGAATGAGAGTGGGAGGATAGATGGTAATATCAACAAGAATAGTGTATGTGTGGGAAAGGAATGTTACTACCTCTCTCCAATCACAACCACATGACAGAAGCAACTGAAAGGGGGGTGATGTCAATAGCTTTCTAGACATTTGCTCTACTCTTTCATCCCCTCTTGGGCTTGGACGATAGATTTAGCCAAACAAGTATAAGTCAAGTGTATGATTTCCTCGACATTTATGTAAACTCACTCATTTCCTCATCCACATCGTGTGAGACCCACTGCTCTCCGTACTGTCAGGTGGGCATCTTTACGTCTTACTTCCTGTGCTTCCAAACTGTGAGTCATATTCTTCCTTCACCTCCCTTTTCTCATGCAGATGTGGAATATAGTCCTTCCTTTTCAGAGTTGTCTCACACAAGAATTGTGAATAGAATAGACTTAAATGAAAGTTCAGAAAGATAAAGAATGCCTTCACATAGAGCCAGAGCAAATCACATAAACATTAATGTCAGCTAATCCCTTGTTATGAAAAATCTTCTGACCGATTTACACCTAAGGACTTCTCTGGGACATTTCTTTATGGCTACAGACCACAGCAACATTATCCAGGCCCCCCTCTTTCCTCTTTGGTTTTATCCCTCTATTGGTGTTACTTCTGTCACAAGCAGACCAGTGGCACTTATCTTAATCAAATGGTCATGTTTTCATCTTCTTTAGGTAAAGGGGCTAGCCACAATACCTTCCTGAACATGAGAAGTTCTTTCTGCAAGTGAATTCAAGAGGCTAGCTGTTGGAATGTATGTTTCTACCAACTTCTACTTGTGGCTGTCTGAATGGCAGTTCTAACAACTATACCATTGAATATGGCACTAGCGATCATTAAGGGAAGCAGACTTAGGAAAGACTATGAGATTGGAAGTAAAAAGTTTTGAATATTTGTTTTGTCATTTAAGAGCTATATGACCTTGGAGAGCTTTGGAAGGTTTGACACAACTTCTTTGAGCTTCTTGTTTCCATTATAAAATAAGGCCGATCTTACAGAATAACAATGAGGATTAATTGAGAATGGGTAGACAAATCATTGAACTAAGTATTTGGCACGTGTTGTTCGATAAATGCTTATTTTTATTACCTTGGAATTCATTCCTGTTCATCCTAGCCTTTTCCTCATATCTTAAAACCATGTCTTACATGATAATAATATCTTTGACTTGATTAATGCACACTGCATGCATATTGCAAAAAACCATATCATACTCTACAAAGATCTACAACAATTAAATGTAAATAAGAAATAATTTTTTTAAAATGTCCTGATCTAAAGCTTAGAAAAACACAGAATACTTGTGCTATTGACCATGTTGAAACTGATGAAAAACATTGTTTACAGAAAAACCTCTAGCCTTTTTTCACATATTCTGAAACCAAACCTCTGCCTTATGATGAGCTCAAACAATGAAGTTGACAAATTAGATTCTCTCTCTTTTTTTTTTTTTGAGAAATTAGATTCTAAAAATATTGAAAGAATTGACTTGGGAGGACCCTGGAAGCTTTTAAATGCCAGCATTCTGTGGAAATATTCCATACACTGTTATTGATACGTTTCTCTCATTTATGACAGTGGAGACAGTTTTTGTTTTTGTTTTTGTTTTGTTTTTGTTTGTTTTGTTTTCTTTCTTTTCTTTTTTTTTTAGCAGAATATGTACTTAGAGAATGATGTCAAACAGGGTGAAAGGTTGGAAACTAAGCAGGACACAGGCCTGGCCTTCTGCAGCTCTTTGGAAATTATAATGACAATCTGATAATGGAAAAAGAGTGGAGTTTACAGCCAAAGCTCAAAAAAATCATGTGCATCTCCCCTTTGGCAATTTTTACCTTTAACGGATCTTTTCTGTCTTACTTATGTCATGGCTGGATATCAACATCAGATCAATTTGGATTTTCATGCAACTAAAGTACCCTGACTTAATAGGATGCGAAAGAGCTGGCTTCTAAATATATCTTTGTTGAAAGGCACTTGAATTACATTTGAAATGGAAGTGAAACAAAGCTGAATTTGATGGCACTGGTTCACATGCCCTGTCTTGCATTGTTTATAGATTGACCCAAATAAAGTGGAGAAACCAGGATCATGACCAGCCCCATACATAAAGTTCAACTACTGATAACATGGACTGATCCTTCTTTTAAATGTATGTGTGTTCGTTTTTATTTATTTTTCCAGTAAGATTTTTTCCTTCAAAATACTAACATAAGTTAGCCTTTAAATATGGAATTACAAGTTTAAATGTAGAACTATGTTAGGATAGACATAATAAGACTTCCTAATCACTAACAATATGCTTCATTTACTTTTTAGAGTTCCTTGAAGTTTTAAAAAAACTCTTCTATGATCTCCTTTGTTTAGATTATCAATCCAGTATTAATAAAGTACTGTCTCTAAACTGTAGTTGAAAATATTACAAGAGGG
>NW_006159447.1:2702631-2704886 GCF_000334495.1 Tupaia belangeri chinensis | reverse complement strand
AGAGTCTTATCAAATACATACATTTAAAGGCAACATATTTGATCTCTGAGTTTCCTAGATCTTATTTCCTGACTCACCTGGTGTAGGTGGTAGTTAATGAGTACATCTGGTGTAGGTACTGGGGTGTTGATTTAAACTTGTATTGTCCAGATTCTCCTCAAGCCACCAAGCATCTCTCCTATGCGATGAGGCTTTTGTCAGATGTAACACTAGAGGGCGACATTTCCACTTCCTTGCTACATTGGCCCCAAGAAAGTTCACGTTTGCATGTTCAAGATTAATGATGAAATCATGGAGAATTTTATTTCATTTTGTTTAGAAGATATTTTTGCAAGCGACTTCATTTATGAAATGGTGATAGTGCTTTCTCTCCACAAGTAGATATATGTGGAAAATGAAAGCCTATAAGGTTTCAATTTTTATGACGATACAGTATCTTCCCCAGATGAGTATCAGAGAATAGGACACAATTTTAAGGACTATTATGATGCTTTTTACACTCTTAATGGAGCAGAAGGATTCTACTTTTCCCTTTACCCTCCTGGGGAAGTAGGCAGGAGGTGCCTACTGCGATTTTGGAAGGAGATTTTGGAGTATAGAAGGACTTTTCAGACAGCTACTCCGGTATTGTGCATAGCTGCCGCCAAGCTACAGAACTTCAAAGGCATGTGTTTGGGAAGATTTTCGTATATAGAGATAAGAAACTGAGGCATGAATTATTTTTTTCTGTGCAACAAACAATCTTAGAATCAATTACTTTCATATACACAGGTCTAAAGATTGATTATGGCTTGCTGATCCAGAGGAGAACTCCAAGAAGAAAAGGGGGAAATGCTCAACGCTGGTGCTACTTGGTATCAGGACACTTAAAATCTGCTCTCATCAAATTTCTAGTAAAAAGTACAGTATTATTAAACATAGTGACTATAGTCAATATGCTGCAAGAGGAATGTAACGTTGGATTTAGATCTCTGGGTCCATGGAATCTGGAGTTTTTGGCAGAGTATATAGCACATCCAGAGAGAGATTTGTCTCTTTAAAGTAGAAATTCTTTACTTTAATACTCTTCGAAGTAGAATCCTGGACAAATAAGTGCTGTTTGCCACTCTCTGAATACCATAATGCTGATTCTAAATGTGTGTCAAGTTTAAGATTGTAACTAGCAATATCTCAGATGGTTTCTAGTGAAGGATTTTATGAAGATGACATAATTATTTGTTGAGTATGACTGACTCAACACTTAATAAAGAGGGTGGTATACTGTTTACACATACGTACATAAGAAACTGTAAAGGACATTTAATAAGTAATAAATCCAATGTCACATTCCTCTTGCAGCATACTGACTATAGTCACTATGTATAATAATACTGGAGGTTTGATGAGAGCAGATTTTAAGTATCCTCATTTTCACACACACACACACACACACACACACGTACACATGTAACTACGGGTGGTGATGGATGGGTTAGCTAAATGGACCGTGGTAATCATTGCACAATGTATGCATATATATTAAATCATTACATTGTAGACTTTGAAAATATGCAATTCTTATTTGTCAGTTATACCTCAATAAAGCCAGAAAAAAAAGGAGAAATGCATATTTCTGAGGGCCAAGGGAAAAAAAAAAGAAATATAGAAGAAAAAACAAAAAGAAACTGAGGCATACAGGGAGAAGTAGATGACCATCTCCTAAGGTAACCAGTTCAATTGCTGTCCAGATCTGGTGTTTATAGATCTATCAAGGGAATGTTTTCTGTTCTGTTTGCATTCTTCGACTTTCATATCCTGAGGCTTCTCTAGTGACTGGAAAGGGCTCTATAAAGTGTATAGTTTCACTCTCAGCATCCTTACAAGCAGCATCTTATTGTCCACCCACTTCATTGCCAAAAGAGTATGACCTCCAAGCATGTGTGCACATGCACAAACACATAAGCACGTATCATAGAATCATATAATCCATATGAAAGAAGACACTCTCTTGCAGGGACCAGCAGTTAGCGTAATGGCTATGTCACTGAATTCCCATGTAGTCGACTGCGGTTCGAGCTCCAGACCCAGTGGCTTAAATTCACACTGAGGGCATGTGCGTGTGTGCCCAAGATCCGGAGAGGCAAATGGAGGAGAAGGGATTGTGGCGTGGCCAACCCCCCTGGGGGGGGGGTGATTCTCGCTTTCTGTCTCTCTGTCTCTCTCTCTGTCTTTTTGGCAAGTGCACATGCCCTATAGCAAAAACCTCAAAAAAAAAA
>NW_006159447.1:2683156-2702621 GCF_000334495.1 Tupaia belangeri chinensis | reverse complement strand
AAGGCCCTAAAGCAAAACCCCCAAAAAAAAAAAAAAAAAAAAAAGACTTGTGGTCATAAAACCTTACCCCAATGTGCCAGCAATGGTGTGGCGGTGAAGGCCCTAGACTCCCACATGGCTGACCACAGTCCAAGTTCCAGACCTGGTAGCTTGAAAATCATGCTGGGTGTGGCTGTGTACATTCTCAAAATCCCAGAAGGGGTACGAAGGAGAAGAGATTGCGGCATAGCCATCCCCATGGGGGTGATTTTTCACTTTCCCTCTCTTTGTTTCTCATCAGTGAGTGCACATGGCCTATGGCAAAAAGAAAAACAAAAAACAAAAACACCTTACCCAGTGATCAATAATCTCCACATCATTTCTGACCCTTCCTAACATCTAATTCTACCAGACAAATAAATAGGAATAGGATCCTAACTATATCCTATGGTTGTCCACTTCATTTATGTCCAATCTAATTAAAGATTTGTTTTTTTGTTTGTTTGTTTGTTTGTTTTAGAGAGATTTTTGCTATAGGGTGTGTGCTCTTGCTGGTGAGAAAGAGACAGAAAGAGGGAAATCACCTCCCCGAGGGGGAGTGGCCATGCCACAATCCCTTCTTCTCCATTCTCCTCTGGGGATTTTGAGCATGCATGCATATGTGTCCAGCTTGAGTTTCAAGTTGTTGGGTCCAGGACTTAAACGGCAGTAAACATATGGAAGTCCAGTGATGTAACTATTACTCCATCTGCTGGTTCCTGTTTTGTTTTATTATTTATTTATTTATTTAGGAGAGGTTTTTGCTATAGGGTGCGTGCGCTCGCCAGAAAGACAGAGAGGGACAGAGAGATAGAAAGCGAGAAATCACCCCCCCGAGGAGATGGCCATGCCTCAATCCCTTCTCCTCCATTTTCCTCTTGGGATCTTGGGCATGCATGCACACGCGCCCAACGTGAGTTTAAGCCATTGGGTCCGGCACTCGAACCGCGGCCAACCTCGTGGGAGTCCAGCAACATAGCCATTACGCTAACTGCTGGTCCCATGTTTTGTTTTATTTTGTATTCATCACGTTAAGCAGGATTTTATCTACCTAAGCTCCCCCCACCCCAGTCCCCGCCTCCACCTGGCAGGGGGGTGTTCCTAACTAGAACTAGGCCTGCTTAGATTAAAATTAGTAAATAAAGCTCAGTTTTTGTAACTATCTCCACACAACACACTGTGGTTTCTGGGACAGAACATTTGCTTAATGACTCCATGGTTTTAACTTACCTATCTTTTTAGGTCCCTCCTTCACTAAACACCAGTTGGCCTCCAGGGTCAAACATGGAGCCCTAAGCAATTAACAGACGTGAAGGGTTATAGGAACACGGAGAGTTGCTATGATTGGTGTTTGGGGAAACAGCCAGGGCTCATATCCCAGAGACAGATGATTTTTATTTCCCACCTCTCTTTGATGTCCTTGTTGACAGATGATGTGAAACTAGCTCCCCTGGGCCTAGTTTGTCTGAATTTATTGGATTTGCAGGTGTTTGGCTTCATCCCATTAATGGAAAATGATACAAATGGTCTCTCAGGGCTTATTCAGTGCAGAAGGATCTCATGTATCATAGAAAGCCAGAATGTTAGAGTGAGAACTAATCTTAAAGATGATTTAGTCTTCCTCTGATTTTACTATTATTCTTTATTTTAAACTATTTTCTTTCCTTTAGACCTCAAGTATATAGTGCTGAGTTAATTACATTTGCTAGTGGTTCAGTGTTACTGTTAGTCTCCCTACTCTTATTTTATTTCTTTTTAGTATTTTCCCCATTATCACTCATCTCTCTCCATTCTTTGCTTTCTGTAGTGGATACTAACACTCTTGAACACATGTGGTTCTCTGAAAAATTATGTTATTATCTTATGTATAGGGTTTTTGTTTTTAGAACTTTATTTATTGATTTCATTTTAATTTGACCAGAGAGGGAGAGGGAGAGGGAGACGGAGAGGGAGAGGGAGAGAGGGAGCCAGAGAGGGAGAGAGAGAGAGAAAGGAAAAGTGAGAAAGAGAGCTGCCAGGTCCAAGACCTAAACTGTGGTCAGCCATGTGGGTGTCCAGAGCCCTTAAACACCACACACCACACCACCTGCCGGCT
Source organism: Tupaia belangeri chinensis (assembly GCF_000334495.1). Lineage (NCBI taxonomy): Eukaryota > Metazoa > Chordata > Mammalia > Scandentia > Tupaiidae > Tupaia > Tupaia belangeri. Next base: position 2,700,508 of record NW_006159447.1, on the reverse strand, counting down.
CCTGTATAGGCGTGTCTTAAATTTGCAGAAACACTGAGTACTTTATCTTGTGAGCCTTAGTTTTTATTTCAACAGTTTTTTTTTAGATTTATTTATTTGTTATTATTATTTATTTTTAAATTTGATTAGAGAGAGAGAGAGAGAGAAAGGAAAAGTGAAAAGGCAAGCCAGGCACAGGTCCAGGACTAGAACTTCACAGTCAGCCATGTGGAAATCTAGCACCTCAACCACCATGTCACCTACTGGCCCCAATCAATTTTATTTTTATTGTCTGTATTCTGTATACTTTTAACAACTAAGTAAATCATTAACATGTCATTGTTTCCTGTCAGTCTATCTATAGATGCTTATCTAGATTGTTGTCAATTCCTCCCTTCCATATATACTACTAAGATGGATATGCCGCCTTACTGACCTGTGGACAATTTTCTCTCAGATATATATTAAAGAGGAAGTTGGTAAGGTTTGTTAATATTTTATTTTTTTAAATACTTCAAATTGATCTCCTGGATGACTACATTAGTCTATAGTACTATCTGCAGATGAGTCTCTGTTACTTAATATTCATGTCGAATTTTCCCAGTATTCTTTTCCCAGTTTTTGCCAACATGATGAGAATAAAGTATACAAAATAGTTCAATGTAATTCCTAGTTATATTCCTTTGAGTACTTGTATTTTGAACATCTTATTATGTATTTGTTGCCTTCTCAGTTTTAATTGCTTATGAATTGCCTATTTATATCTTTTGTCCAGTTTTCAACTTAGCTCACCAGTTTTTAATATATAGTTGTGAGAATTCCTTGAACATTCTAGATACTGTGTTGATTTTGACATGGTAGGTATCTATCTTAATAAGGCTACAGAAGTCAATATTGTCTATGATGTCTTTTATTTAATAGTCATCTATAATTATCACATAATTTTTTACCTTATGGTTTGTGTTTTAGGTGCTTTACTGAAGATATTCTTCTCCATTCCAAGGTCCTAAAGAGGTTTGCATATATTTTCTTCTATTGGTTTTATAGCTTTCTTTTCAAGACTAGGTTTAATTCCTATGTGCTGTTATATATAATATGAGGTAAAAGTTCATTTAAATTTTTTCATTAATAAGTCATTTATCTAACCATACCGATATTTCCCCATTGTTCTGTGAGTACTGCCTCAATTATAAATTTCATATTTACACAATTACATAGGTCTGGTTTTGGTTGTCTATTATGTTTATAAGTTTACTTATTCTTTTTTTTTTTAATGTACTGCATTCTAACCTATTTCTATGACTTATAATAGGCCTACATGTCTGACCAGGTTAGTGTCTTCTCTTTCCTCTTCATTTTAATAACTGACAAATAAGGTCTGCAGGTGTCATAGTGGTTAAGGCGTTGGACTCCCACATGGCTGATTGTGGCTTGAGTCCCAGATTTAGCAGCGTGAAACTCATGCTGGGTACTAGTACATGCATACCCAAAATCCTGAGAGGAGAATGGAGAAGGGATTGCGGCATGGCCATCCCCCAGAGGGGTGAATTTTCATTTTCTCTCTCTCTGTCTCTGTGTCTCCAGTGAGTGCATATGTCCTATAGAAAAAATCTAAGAGAAAATAAAGACAAAGTTCTCATATCTTTGTATTTTACCCAAATTTTACAATGAGTTTGTACATGGTTTACACCCTCTTCCTTTAGGTGTTTACTTAGGTATCATCTATAAGTAATAATATAATTTCTAACTTGATATACAGTTTCAAAGAAATCAAAATTTTAGCACCTGATTTTGTGGATATTGGTAAATTTAAAGTTTTTATTGAGAAGCCAAAGATCCAAAATAGAAAACACGATATTGAAGGAGTACAAAGGTGAAGGGAAATGTTACCCAATTTCATGACTTACTATAAAACTGCAATAATCAAGACACTGGTATCGGTGAGAGAAGAAACAAATGGATCAACAGAACCGAACACAGCGCTCATATACAGATCCACACAAATACAATCAATTAGTCTTTGACAAAGAAGCAAAAACAGCATAGCAGGGAATTTTTTTTTTTTCAAGAGAAGTTGCTGGAACAATTGAGCATCCACATACAAAAAAATGAATCTAAACACAGATCTTATGACTTCATGAAAATTAACTCAAAACTGATAACAGACATAGATGCAAAGCTGAAAACTATGAAACACTTAGAAGGTAACCTAACAGATAATATAGATGACCTTGAGTTTGACATGATATTTTAGATGCAACATTAAAAGCATGATCCATGATAAAGTAATTGAAAAACTGAATTTCATTAAAATAAAAAAAAAGCTTATGCTCTGAGAAAGATAATGTGATGAGAATGAGACAAAAATGTATGGATTAAGAAAAAAAACTTGCAAAAGACATATGTTAAAGGTCAGCTATTGAGATATATAAATAAATCTTAAAATACAACAATTTGACCCAAAAAATGGGCCAAAGTCCTCACCAAAGAAGAAATACAGTTGGCAAATGATCATGTGAAAATATCCACAGTACCTGTCACCAGGGAAATGCAAATTAGAGCAACATCAAGATACCCCTATCCATCGACAAGAATGGTAAAAATTAAAAACACTGACAACACCAAATGCTGGCAATGATGTGGATCAAGGATGCGCACTCGTTGTTGGTGGGAATCCAAAATGGCACAGACACTTTGGAAGAGAGTTTGGTAGTTTCTTATAAAACTAAACAAACTCTTTTTTTAAAGAATTTTTTTTAATTTGTAAAATTTTATAATTTAATCACTGTACACAACAACAGCTTATAAAATGGATTTTCCCAGCATAAATACACTTCACACCATTCCAGTTAAGGATATTATCACATGTATATTATCATCAACAATTCTTCATTTCTATGTCACTTAAATGTCTTACCTCTTTATTTTTCTCTTTGATTCCTTTCCTCTTAACATACAATCTAGCAGTGATACCCCCTGGTATTTACCCAAAGAACTGAAAACCTATTTCCACACAAAAATCTGCATCCAGATTTTATAGCAGTTCTATTAATAATTATTGAAACTGGAAGCAAGCAAGATGACCTTCAGTAAGTGTATGGATAAATACGCAAGGGAACTTTTGGACTTTGTAATATTATTCATAGGTAAAATGAAATGAGATACCAAGCCATGAAAGACATGGAAGGTATGTCAGTGCATATTACTAAGTGAAAGAAGCTATGATCTAAAAAGGCTACGTACTATATGATTCCAACTATATGACACTCTGGAAAAGGCAAATTGGAGATGTAGAAAGAGCAGTAGTTGCCAGGGTTAGATGGTATAGATGGATGAATTTGCGGAATGTAGAGAATGCTTAGGAAAGTGAAACTATTTTGTGTGATACTATCGTGAAAGATACATGCCATTACACACTTGTCGAGGTATAGAATGTACTTACAACACTAGTGTAAAGTATGGACTTTAGTGATTGTGATGTGTCAATGCAGGTTCATGCAGATTGCAACAAATGGGCCATTCCAGTGCAGGCATGTGCTAATGGGAGAGGTATGCTGGGTGGAGACAGGGAGCTCATGGGAACTGTCTGTACTTTCACTCAATTTTTCTGTGAATCTAATACTGTTCTAAAAAACTGAACATATTTAAAAATGTCCTCTGTCCTTAACTAAGAGATGAATTGTAATATGTAAAATTATGTAATGATTTGTTTCAAAGCAAGAGGCATAATCCCATAGACATATCTGTGATGATTAAGATCTTAAGCCAGACCATATGAGCCTATTTAATTTACAACATGGCTGGGATTGTGTGGTTGGGACTGCAATCTCATCAATAAGATATCCTTTGGGAAAATGACTTCTGTGGCACATGGCAAGATATAAATTCTTTTCTTTTCTTTTTGACTTATTTTAACCTGTTATGCTTATTGCCAGATGTCTGGACTATAAGATGGACTCTTTGAATCTATCTCACATATCTCATTAATTCAATACATTTGTTGAACACATCTGAAGTCCGGGTTACCATGACAAATGCTGAGAATTTGATGGTCAGCAAGAAAGTATCCATAGATTCTAAATACTTTGTATTGATTGTTCAATGTGAGAGGGAAACAGTGAGGGTTCAAAAAAAAATGACAGTCTTTTCCGGAATAAATAGGTCAATTTGTAAATTTTAGAGTGCAATAATTACTATTAATACACATTTAAAGTAGTATACATTTTAAAGGTTTTACACATCTCTTTTCTGAGTTAAATTTCATAGATAGTATAATGGGCATTCTACCAAAGAAACCGAGGTACAAAGAGGCTTTTTAATTTGTCAAGATCTCGGGGCCAGCTGATGGCACATCATGAACTCCCTCATGGCCAATTGCTGTTCGAATCCCGAACCTGGTGGCTTGAAAATCATGCTTGGTGTATGTGTATGTGTGTGTGTGCCTAAAATCCTGAGAGGAGAACAAAGGAGAAGAGCACGTGGCAGCGTGGCCATCCCAGGGCTTCCCACTTTCTCTTTCTCTGTGTCTCTCTCTCTCTCTCCAATGAGCTCATAGGCCCTAAAGCAAAACCTCTACAACAACAACAAATCACATAGATAGTGTTATGGAGTAAGGTAAGCAGAATGGTATATCAGGAGAAAAGACTTAGTCATAAAAGAATGAGTTCCATGATAGCTTTCATTTTATTCTGTACTCTTTCACGAAAGGCTAGTCTTTCAAACTGTATGAGTTTCAAATCAAACCTGAGAAAGTAATAATGAATTATAGTCAATTTGTACAGTAAAATTAGATCTTTGGCAAAGTTTCTGAGGTGTGAGGAATTTCTGCATATTTAGGATACTACAAATTAATACCTGACTGGTTAATGTCACGTATTGTATTATTTCATAGAGTATAAAAACTGAGAACAAATGTGTAGTAATAAAGTCTACTGAGATTAAGAAACAGACACTTACAGACTTAGTGTCACAAGGATGGCAGTATTTTAACATTTCTTTGACTCTTTTAACTTCCTATTGTACTCTATGCTATAATATACTCTATTCCTATAACAAAGATCATAAATAAATAAATATCCTTTGTAATTTGCTTTATTTCTCTATTTGAAGTTGGATAATCAAATGTGGATCTTTTGAGAACAATAACTTCATCTTGCTCATCTTTGTTTTTTTAGTACCTAGTATGGTACTCAGGTACGCTCTACAGAACTAATATTTTGAGAATACCTTGGCCATTATTGAATAAATAAGTGATTGATTCTATAAACACAATTCATCACCAAGAGCTAATACTGGCATACTTGAGATTAGAATCCAAATCTTTTTACTGCCTTTTTCAGTATTTTTCATATTTTCTATGTATGTCATTGTTAGAACCATAAATATTCTCCAAGTGATATTAGCTTTATGAATAATTTTTAACAAGTAATGAAAATGAAATAATCATCACAATTACACTTATACAGGCTACTTGTTAAAAAGTTGTAAGGTATAACATTAGTGTTGTAACTTGCATTAAAATAGCTAAAGGAGCTCTCTGATTTGATTGGATATTTTATTTTATCCATGGTAAAAATGAGGTCATTTGCCATTGTTGACAGTGAGAAGGTCAAGACAAAGCAGAAAATTAGGCTAGCCTAAGCTGGATACCTAAGATACCCGAACAAGGTGCCCAAATGTAGCCTGGGCACCAAACTCAGGGATGGAGATAGAAAAACGTCTAGGTTAACAAAGCGGAACCTTTCAATCTGTGCAGACAAAGCGTGAACTAGGGGATAAGGAAAACCTGAGGTCAACAAGGCAAGGAAAGCCAGTCACCAAGCCATATGTAACCTGAGGGCCAAATATAAACAGAATTGCTCTTTTCTTTTCAATGAAACTTAGAGCCCAATTGCTCTGAGCCCTTTTTTTTTTCTTTTTTATTTTTTTTTGAGAGGTTTTTGCTATAGGCACATGTGTTGCCAAAAGGACAGGGACCGACAGAAAGACAGAAAGCAAGAAATAACCCTCCAGTGTGATGGCCACATTGCAACGCCTTCTCCATTCTCCTTTCCTCTCGGGATCTTGAGTACACATGCACATGTACCTGGCGTGAGTTTAAGTCACCGGGTCTGGGACTTAAACCGCAGTCTATTACATGGGACTCCAGCGACATTGGCATTACACCAACTGCTCACCCCAAGCCCTTCTTTGTAGACTGATCATGATGTATAATAAAGCACTGTTTTATGAATGAAAATGGGGGAAAATAAGTTATATACTAACTTAAAAATAAACGCTATTAAGTAAGAAAAAATTAAGTTTATTATAGCAATACTTTTTCTTTACATAAATAATATGCAATAAATTGAGTTAAAAAGAAACATCAGGATGATCCAGTGACTGAGTGGTTAAAAGAGCTGGATCCCACATGGCTGATGTGCAGTTTGAATCCTGACCCTGTAGTTTAAGGGAGATGCTGGGCATAAGTTTGTGTGTGTGTGTGTGTGTGTCTGTGTGTCTGTGTGTGCACACCTGAAGTAGTTACAGAATGAAGAAAGAGAGAAGGGACTGCATGACCATATCCTATTTGGGGTGCTTTCTTTCTGTCTCTTCGTTCTGCCTTTCTCTGGTGAGCACATACACCCTTTGGCAAATAAAAAAGCAAAGCACAGAAAAAGAAACAACTGCTACAGCGTTCTAAAATAGTAATAAAACAAGAAATTATATTTAACTTCAAAAAGCATCAGAAATATTAAATAAAATATAAAGGAAATGACAATAGTTGATAACTTGGACTTGCAGCATTATACTTTTATTATATTTACAATTTTTCTATATTAAACAATAATAAATGTTATTCAAATAAAAAGAAAGAAATAACCTTATTGCTAGGCAATTAAACTATTTTTGAGTTTCCAAGAACATTAAGTTCTATTTTATTCTATTTATTTCCACTTAAGAATCCTTTATTGAGAAAAGCATCATGCCAGATACTAGGAAAGATACAAAGATGAATAAAACACAGGCCGTGTCCTTAAAAGAGTTTAGTCTGACGTGCACCAGTAATACAAGACAGCAGAATGCTGAGTGTGCATAACTATGGAACTTTTGACCTGCTGGACTCCAAATTGGAATGCTGGTATTACATTTGAGCCTTTTAAATTTCCATCCCAGGAGTATGTTTAATGTTATTTCTCTCTGGACCAAGTCAGAACTATTGTCCAGGAAGAGGACTTAAAACAGAAACTCCCAAACTGTCTCTTCTCTCTCTCTTTGAAATGAAACAGAAGAAAGAGAGAAAGGTAGGTTAATTAGAAGGAACTTGACCAGATGACTGGTCAATGAGAGGACGGAGTGATGGCTGAGGAAGAGAGCATGCGTCAATGACGTCACCCATACGCTTCTAAGAGTGTCACGGTACATGGAGAGGGCAGAGAAGATGAGGATGCACCTGGAGAGCTCAGGGAAGTTTTAGATCTGGACAAGTTGGAAAGTCTTTTTAAAAAATTTTTTTTTGAAGGGAGAGGTTTTTGCTATAGGGCTTATGTGCTCGCTGGAGAGACAGAGAGACAGAAAGTGAGAAATCACCTCCTGGGGCAATGGCCACACTGCAATCCCTTCTCCTCCATTCTCTTTTCAGGATCTTGGGCATGCATGAACATACGCCTGGCATGAATTTCAAGACACCGAGTCTGGGACTTGAAGCATGTTGACTGTGTGAGAGTCTAGCAATGCAACCATTTCACCATCTGCTGGTAAGTCTAGTCTTTATATCCCAAAATCTTTGAAACTCTACCTTAGAAGAAAGTATCAGCAGTCATTAGGTCATTCTTTTGTCAGCAAGCACAACCACAACTGTCCCTTAAGACAGCAATAATCACAAACTATAGACTGCTTACTGTGTACTAAGCACTGACGTGGGAGTTTCAACATGCACAATATGTTTATATATCACACTTTGAAGTAAGTCCTGTGAGCATCTCTCTTTTCTAGAGAAGGATAGTGAGGCATAGAGGCTAAGTAACTTGCCTGGTGTCACAAGCTAATAAGAAGGGGAGATATGACTCAAAGCCAGAAAAGAATCCAATTCAGGGGTTGTATCACGGTGCAGCTGTAAATTGCAATAGTTTGTGAGGCTGATCCTCAGGGGAATGTTTCAGGTTCTTATTGGAGACCTCTTTGATTATTCCAGACACATGTATACTATGATTCAGGCTTGGCAGAGACTGGGGTAGATCACGGTGTCAGAACCTAGTTGGGAGTCCTTTCTCTCTTTCTCTCCTTCTCTCTCTCTCGCTCATTAAACAAATATTAAATAAGTAATAAATAAACTAAAAGCAAATTCAAACTCAAACATCTGACTTGAGTCTATGTTTTCTAACTACTGTACTCTCCTGCTTCTCCTAAAGATATATCCTTGTTATTTAAATACCACAAAAAAACAAAATCTTTAACTCCCTCACCAACACTTAAATCATTTTTGTCTAGGTCAAACCCCTCTTGTTTTTTTTTTTATGAAATCTAGGGGCTCCTGTACGTCTCTTTTATTATTTATTTTATTAATTATTATTATTATTATTATTTTTTAAATTTTGCTATAGGGCACATGTGCTCAACAGAGAAGAAAGAGAGAGAAAGAAAAAGTAAGAAAGCAAGTCACCAGGTCTGGGACTTGAACCACGGGTGGTGGTCATGTGGAAGTCCAGCACATCAACCACCATGCCATCTGTTAGCTTCTGAAATTCTCAAATTCCTCTTTTTTAAGTTTATTTATTTGAGGTAGAGGGGGAGAGGAAAAAAGAGAGAGAGGGACACTTGGTCTTACTATGCTGTGGTCCTCATCCCAGCCTTCCAGTCATCCAGGATCACAGACGTGTCCAGTGTTTAGGTCAGTGCAGGATCTGACACCTGGGCCTTTTCCTCTGCCTGTGGCACCACAGCCAGGCTCAAATCCAATCAACTTACTGGATCATTTAATTCTGCCATTGGTCCCATTTCATTTCACTTTAGTCTACTTCTTTTCCATTCAAAGTGGATAAACCACGTTTACTGCTCAAGACTCTGACTATTTGAAAGACTGATCTTCTCTAGTGCCTTCCACGGCCACCCTTTTTGTGTCTGTAATGCAGTTACCATTCAATTTAGAACTGCTTTTATTCACCAATTATTCATAAGCGAATCTCAAGCTGTTTCCTTCTTCTTCTGATGGTTTCAAGAATGCTTGTTCTGCACCGCCCTATAATTTCAATAGGGTGAGGTGATACAGGGACTTCATAGTGATATGGGGGTCTGGGATGCCTGATCATGCAGTTTGTCCATTCTGGTCTTAACAGTGTTCATTTCAGAATATGCCTCCCATATTTTTTAACTGAAAGTTGGAAGGAGAGAACTGGGGACAGAGACAGAGATAGGAATTTCTGGCAGAGCCTCAGTAGGATGTGGTTCGCCTACCTCAGCCTCCCAATTTGCCAGGATTACAGGCATGCACTGCTATGCCCAACATGTTTAGTTTGTTCTTGCATCCATGTTCTTCCAGCATCACACAGCGGTGCCCTGCTGCTTGCACCACTGAGGCTGGGATCCTAGCATTTTCGTCTTAACATGAGTTGTTGCTGTGCCTTTAAATTTTATGACTGATGGTTCCAACAGAACTCAGCTCTTGATGCAAAGTCCTGGAGACATGGTCATTTGGTGTCTCATGGTCAAGCATTCTATCTCTACCATGGTCCAGTAGCACCCTAGAAGCTAGCCTCTAAAAGGCATACAACTTCTGTGAAAATATCTTTGACTTGACTAATATGTGCTTGCTACATTCATACTGGGAAAAACCATTTTGTATGCAGTAAAGATGTACAGTGATTAAATGTAAAAACAAAAAAAAAAAAAGAAAGAAAGAACAAAAAAGCAAAGAAAAATGCATATAGCTCTCCCTGGCCTAGGCATGTCCTTATTTTGTAACTTCAGGGACCTATGTGGTGGCACTCCTACTTGTCTTTGACGTAAACTACACTGCATCTTTCTCCAGCACTGACACTTGCAAAAATACAGGGTTTGTTGAATTATGTGGCTCATGTAGTAAGACTTCTAGCACTGCAACCTGAACCTACTGCCAAGCCCTTTTATACTCTGGGCTCCTCAATGCTGGCTCCTTTTCATATCAATCAGTGTATCCTTTACTATATAAATGATCACTACCCAAAACTCATTATATGATTACTTATAAAATTAATACCCCAAATTCATAACACAAGTTAGAATCCACACCAATGATTCTTCACACATATGCTAGCAAACGTAATTTAGGTTAGAATCTGGACAAGAAGGTTCAGAGACCATTGATCTCATACTTGCCGCTGTATCAGAGAATGCATGATGTCTTATGGTCTTGTTTTTAAACCATTTTATACATTCTTTCTATCATCTGCTCCACATTATTAAGGACATTTTTTTAATATAATTTTTTAAAAAGGTCTTTGCCTTAAGGCACATGCACTCACTGAAGAGAGAAACAGAGACACAGAGAGGGAAAGTGACAAATCCCCCCCCCCCCAGGGGGGATGGCCACGCCGCAATCCCTTCTCCTCCAGTCTCCTCTCGGGATCTTGGGCATGCATGCACATGCATCTAGCATGAGTTTCAAGTCACCAAGTCTGGGACTTGAACCATGGTCAGCTATGTCAGAGTCCAACAAGGTAACCACTATGCCATCTGCTGGCCTATTTTAATACAATTTTTTTTGAGAGGGTTTTTTTTTTTTTTTTTTTTTTTTTTTTTTATGGGTAGGGCGCGTGCGCTCGCCAGATAGACAGAGACAGAGAGACAGAAAAGTGAGAAATCACCCCCCCCAGGGGAGATGGCCACGCCACAATCCCTTCTCCTCCATTCTCCTCTCGGGATCTTGGGCATGTACGCACATGCGCCCGACGTGAGTTTAAGCCACCGGGTCTGGGACTCGAATCTCGGTCAACTACGTGGGAGTCTAGTGACATAGCCATTACGCTAATTGCTGGTCCCCAATACAATTTTTAAAAAATTGTCCAGAAAGATCATATACTTATAAAAATGCTGGAGGTGATAAAGTTTATTGAAAAAAGTGAGTACATAAAATATATAAAGCTTGGCCATTCACTTGTCTGTATCTATTGTGTATATGATGAGAAAATAAAAATTGCAAAGTGCTGTCGATGCTGGAATGCTTCATTGTGTTATTTGAGTACAGCAAAATGTTTTTTAATAAGTAGAGATTTATTATGTGGAATGGACCAAGAACTACACTCAGCATGGGATGTAATTTGGACCATCAAATTTTCCCGTCCCATACAGACCGATGTTACAGAAAATATAATAAAAATAAATGACTAAAGTAACAAGGTGAAATTGATTGACTTCAGAAAGCATAATTTGGGGTAGCAGTTTTCACTGTTATTTCTATGCCACACATCTTAGCTATCATAGAGTCCTGCATGGATCTTAGACCTCCCATGAACATATTTCTCACAGCCTTGGTGAAGGACTGTCCTCTGAGCTCACCACAGGAATGGAGTCAGGGGTGGGCAAACAGATTTTACTTGATAAATATACTCAATATTCCAAAGGCATCCTAAGTCTTTGGATCCTTTCTTCTACAATATACAAGGAAATCCAGGCATTTCAATTTTGCATAACTTAATGTTACTGTTAATTTAGAATTAGGTAAATGTAATATAAAGCATAAAAAGAGTTATTAAAATATAGGTATGCTATGAGGACTTTCATAAAGCTTTTAAAAATATACAGAAACATAATGTCTATTATTTACAGATACAGAAGCATGGAGCAAAATTTACAAAGTATGTAGAGTGATAAATAACATTTTAGGATAGTAATTATCTCTGGGAAGGAAGGAAAGAAAATGAGATCAGAGAATTTTATACAGGGAAAGTTATCTGCAGTGCTGCGTTTCTTTGAAAAAAAAATTGACAAAATATCTCAAACAAATATTACAAAATAGTGATATTTGACAACTTTGGGAGATGAAATGTAGTCCTTCTTACTTATCCTCTTATTATAAGTATTCTTGGAATTTTTCATTGCATATGTATCTATATTTAAAATAAAGAAAAAGCAGACTTTATGACTTTCTTGTATGTATTCTTAGTGCCAAAGTGATGGCGATACCATCCAATGTGACAAAGAAAAGGAGTGCAGCTTTCTGAGCAAAGATAAAGAATTAAGCTTTGAATTTATTGGTTTAGAACGCCTAATGTGTATTTCCAGCTTAAACAAAACAACCTATCCTCATGTCTTTCTCTTCGTTCCCCTTTATGTTTTAATGAGTTTTCTAGACTGGTAGGCAGATCATGAAAATGAATGACCCTGACAGTGTTTGTCTAGACTTTTGATAAAGAATTTAATGAGGCTTTTAGCAACTCTGCAAGACTGGGTAGAGAAATGGAGACTAAATAGAAGTCCAATTTGCTGTGCTTGAGATTTTGCATGAGATTAGTTATAGTTTTGCCTTGTGTGGATTGCTGTTATTAAAATGAAAACTTCAGACAAATTAAATTTAACAGTTCAGTTGAGCAAAGAGTGATTTGTAAATCAGGCCATCCTCAGAACTAGAAGTTTAGAGTGCTCTGATCCTGGATATGGGCAGGTAATGTGTGTGAAGAGAAAATGGAAGTGAGGCAGAAAAACTGCACCCTTGGTTACAACTTCGCACTTGTCTCATGTGAATGTGGGCTTGAGCAGTTCGTCACCTGAGACTCATTGAAGGTCGGCTCCTGTGATCAGTTGAGTCTCAACTATTTGTTCCTAAGTTAGACTTAGTTATTTTATGTACTAAGTTTGTTGCAGCTCATTACATAAAAATAGAAAGTACAGAGACATCCTTAGGCTAAATTTAGTTTTATTTGACATTACCAAACAGCAGAGGTGTCTTTAATACTTAAGGTGTATTTTGTTAGGGTTTTTATATCCAAGTAGTAAGAAGGAGTTCATGTCTTCACAGTAGATAATAGCAACGTTTATTTAGTACGTTCTTGGTGCTGGTCTGTTAAGCACTGTATGTGTTACTTCATTCTAATGATCACAACACTTTTGAAATAAGCACGGTTACTATGCCAGTTTCACATCTGAGATTTTGTGATCTAGTAAGAAATATATCTTTGTTCTCTGCCGCTGGTGGCACATAGCTCCTGAAACCCTCAGAATCTCTGGAGTGATGAAACAGTCTTTCATATGCTAATGAGATGACAGCTGACTGGGTGACTCTAGACAGCTTCAGAATGTGGACTGGTCACTAGAAAGACCAAGGCATGATTAGACAGGACATTCAGAGAGGGCATGGAAGCTCTGTACCCCTTCCCAAATACCTTATCCCACAGCATCTCTTCCATCTGGGTGTTTACCTGTATCCTTTGTAATATTTTTCATAATAAAGGCATAAATCTAAGTGGTATTCTGAGTCCTGTGAGCTACTTTAGCAAATTAATTAAACCCAGGGTGAGAGTGGTCAAACATAGTCAATGGATCAAAAGCACATGTCACAATCTAAGGCTTGTCATTGGCTTCTAACATAGTGGCAGTCTTGTGGGGACTTGAGTCCTTAACCCACAGTATCTGACACTACCTCAGTTCTTCTATATAGTACAGTTATATTATAAGACACCCAGCTGGTATTCACTGGAGAACAGATAAGTATGGGAGAAATACCCACACATCTTGGTTACCAGAGGTGAAGTGTTCTGTGTTAAGTGGTGACTGCTGTGTGGGAAAGTAGGGGGGAAAAGCTTCATTTTATTCCTATCTCTTCAGAACAACTAAATAAACAGACTCAGAGAGGCTAATTAACGTGTCCAGGTCATTCAGTAGCTCACACTAGTAATGCTATTTGTTAAATTTCCTAAGGGCCATGGTAAGAGGCAGTCTAGCAAGATGGTTATGTTTTAGTTTTAACTTGTCACTCATTAACCATATGGTCCTGAGGAAACTGCTTAATCTCTCTAATGTTCGACTTTGTCACCTGATTTCACGGGAATTTTGTGAAGAGAAATGAGATAACATATATACCATATCTAACACGGGACCTTGTGTCATTGAATGTTAGCTAGAAGAGACTTTAATATGATACCAAAAAAAATGACTAATATGAATAACAAGCTATGGAGAAGAAATTTTTGCCTGGTACCCTTGAGGATCAATCACCCCTTTGGGTCCTATGTGTAGACAGGCTTCATGCTATTATCACTGGATAATATGTATGTGGATCATTTTAGAATAAACTATTTATTTATTTATTGCATTCAATCACATTATTTAACTTATAAAGTGAACATTTCAATATGTAAATATTTCTCCCCAATCTAGTTGATCGAAATATCTTCAACAGATTACACCGTTACCACCCCATCCCGTCAATGCTCTGTCTCCGTATCCCTCCTCCAAATGTCCTTCCCCAGGCCTCACTCCTCCACACATACCACATCTGGCAATCACACCCATTTCTTGTGTTTGTACATCCTTTAGTCAGTCAGTTTCAGTCATAGAGTGCAGACACTTGGGATATATTAAGTCGGGGCTTACAATGTCTCTCCTTAGCATAGCTTGGCTTGCTTCACTAAGCAGTAAATCTTCCATATTCTTCCACTTTCTGTCAAAAGCCCAGGTTTTGTTGGTTTTTATGGCTGAATGGCATTCCATAGAGTATATGTGCCACGGTTTTTGAATCCCATCATCTGTACAGGGGCATTTGGGTTGGTTCTACGTTTTAGCAATTGTGAATAGTGCCGCAATAAACATCGATATGCAAGCACTTTTCTAATGAAGAATTCTTCTGTCCTTTGGATAGATACCAAAGAGTGGGATTGCTGGATCATATGGTAGTTCTATTTGTAGATTTTTGAGGAATCTCCAAGTTGTTCTCCACAGTGGCTGGACTAATTTACATTCCCACCAGCAATGTAAAAGAGTTCTCCTTTCACCACACCCATGCCAACACTTACCATTTTCTGTTTTTTGTTTTTATGATCTTAGACATTCTGACAGGGGTCAAGTGGTATCACATTGTTGTTTTGATCTGCATTTCCCTTACGATGAGGGATGTTGAGCATTTTTTCATATACCTTTTGCATATTCATATGTCATCTTTAGAGAGTGTTTTTTTTCCAACTCATTCTCCCATTTTTTAATAGGGCTGATCATCTTTTTTCCAAACAACTGCTTGAGTTCCTTGTGTATTCTGGTTATCAGTCCCTTATCTGATGCATAATTTACAGAAATATTTTCCCATTCTGAGGGCTGTCGATTCACACTAATTACTGTGTCTTTTGCCATGCAGAAACTTCTTAGTCTGATGTAATCCCACCTGTCTATTTTGGGGATTATTGACTGTGCTTTGGGGGTCTTATTTAAGAAGTCTTTACCTACACCAATATCTTCGAGAGTTTCCCCAGTGTTTTCTAGGAGCAGTTTTACAATTTGAGGTCTTAGATTTAGATCTTTTTCCACCTTGACTTGATTTTTGTCAAAGGTGAGAAGTAGGGGTTCAGATTCATCTTTCTGCAGGTAGAAATCCAGTTTTTCCAGCACCATTTGCTGAAGAAATTTTTCTTTTCCCACTGGATTGACTGTACCTCTTGTCAAAAATCAGTTGACTGAATGCTTGGAAATTTATTTCTGTGGAGTCAGTTCTGTTCCATTGGTCCACATGTCTGTTCCTGTGCCAGTACCACACTGTTTTGATTACCACAGCTTTGTAATATATTTTTGGGTCAGGGAGTGAGATGCTGCCCACTCTACTCTTCTTGTGTAGAATTGCTTTGGGAATACGGGGTATTTTATTATTCCAGATGAATTTTATGATTGTCTTTTCTAGATCTGTGAAGAATGTGTCTGGTACTTTGATTGGCATTGTATTAAATACATAGATTAATTTGGGTAGAATTGCCATTTTGATTATATTAATTCTTCCAATCCAGGAACATGGGATGTCCTTTCACTTTTTTCTGTCATTTTCAATTTCTTTTTTTAGCTTCTCATAGTTTTCCTTGTGGAGGTCTTTAACTTCTTTGGTTAGATTCATTCCTAAGTATCTTATACTTTTTGTGGCTATGGTACATGGAATAACTTTTTTCAGTTCTATCTCAGTCTGCCTGTTGTCAGTATATAGAAATGGTATCGATTTAGGTATATTGATTTTGTATCCTGCAACTTTACTGTATTCGTGCATTACTTCCAGAAATTTTTTCATGGAAACCATTGGATCTTCTATGTATACAATCATGTCATCTAAAACTAGAGAGAGTTTCACCTCTTTTTTTCCTATTTGAATGCCTTTTATTTTTTTTCCTCTTTTCTGATTGCATTGGCGAGGACTTCCAGTATTATATTGAAAAGGAGTGGAGAAAGTGGGCATCCTTGTCTTATACCCATTTTTAGTGGGAAAGCTTTCAGTTTTTCTCTATTCAAGATGATGTTCGCTATAGGTTTTTTCATAGATAGCTTTTATTGTGTTGAGAAATGAACCTTCTATGCCGATTTTGCTGAGAGTCTTGATCATGAAGGGATGTTGTATCTTATGAAATGCTTTTTCTGCATCAATCGATATGACCATATGGTTTTTAAACAAATTTTATTTATTTATTTAAAAATTTTTATATACATTCAATCACATTATTTAGCTTACAAAGTGAACTTTTCAATATGTGAACATTTTCCCCCAGTCCAGTTGATCAAAATATCTTTGATCAATAACACCACACCTCCCCATCCCGTCAATGCTCTGTCTTCATATCCCTCCTCCAAATGTCCTTCCTTAGGCCCCATGCCTCCACACACACCACATCTGGCATTCACACCCATCTCTTGTGTTTGTACAACCTTTAGTCAATCAGTTTCAGTCACAGAGTGCAGACACTTGGTATATATTAAGTGGGGACATGCAATGTTTCTCCTTGATAGCCTGGCTTGCTTCACTCAGCAGTAAATCTTCCATATTCTTCTATTTTCTGTCAAAAACCAGGGATTTGCTGGTTTGTTATAGCTGAACAGTATTCCATAGAGTATATGTGCCACAATTTTTCAATCCATTCATCTGTACAGGGCATTTGGGTTGGTTCCATGTTTTAGCAATCGTGAATAGTGCCACAATAAACATCGATGTGCAAGCACTTTTCCAATGAAGAATTCTTCTGTCCTTTGGGTAGATACTGAGGAGTAGCATTGCTCGATTATATGATAGTTCTATTTGTAGATTTTTGAGGAATCTCCAAATTGTTCTCCACAGTGGCTGGACCAATTTACATTCCCACCAGCAGTGTAAAAGAGTTCCCCTTTCACCACACCCATGCCAACACTTACCACTTTTTTTTTTTTTTAATCTTAGACATTCTGACTGGAGTTAGGTGGTATCTC
>NW_006159447.1:2572899-2680565 GCF_000334495.1 Tupaia belangeri chinensis | reverse complement strand
TTGTTGTTGTTGTTATTTTCTCTATCTTCTTGGTGGATTTTTCTAGGTCAGAGGTTTTATCTTCTACATCAGAGATTCAATCTTCTGCATGGGCTAAACAACTTTTAATACTTTCAAGAGGGTTTTTGATTTCCTGTATTACAGACTTCATCTCTAATAGCTCCATATGATTCTTTCTCAGAGTATCCATTTCTTCTTTCGTGGAAAGTCTTATCGTGGAAGGACTTCCTAATCTCCTGTAGTTCACTGTCTCTTTTCTGTTTCAACTCAAAGAATTTGTTAAACATGAATGTTCTAAATTCTTTCTCTGACATTTTCGTAATGTCCTTGGATTTTAGGAGAGATGGAAGGGAGTTAGTCTGTTCTTTTGATGGAGACATATTTCCTGGCTTATTCAGACCTGAGGCTCTTCTTCTACTTCTAGTCATTGAAAGATGTATTAACTTTTGAATACCTCTTAGGAGAACGTTACTTCAACTAGGAGCAAGTGTGTTTCCCTTTTGCTGTGAATTGATGTGTGTGGAATTCTCTTCTGTTGTTTTTAGCAATGTGGTCTCAAGAGGTGTACTCTACTCAGGTGTCTGAAGAGTACTATCTTCATATCATAGGTTGTTCAGTATAGGGGAGGATCTCAGGGAATCTTATAATACTAAGGAGTTTTAGAACTGTGATTCTAGATCTCTCTAATCCCTCTGGCAGGATAGAGGATGAGGAAGACAGGATAATGTAAGATGAAAGAAAAGACTATAGAGGAGAATAAAGAAAAAGTCGCGTGGCGTGCGATTTCCCCAAGGGTCTAAAAAAAATAATAAAGATCCTGCCTACCTCTAAAGGGCCTGGGGTCCTGGTCTTGGGAGCCTGGAAGTGGAGCAGGGGTAGTGGTGCCCCTGCCTCAGTTTCCTTTGCTGACCAGCGGTCTGGAGATGGAAATGGAGGGCTCCTGAGAGCAAGGGCCAATCTGTGGTAGAAGAATAAACTCTTTTTTACAATGATGAAAAAAAAGTAGAGAAGTGACTTCTTGAGCTTCTTTCTCTTATTCAAAGTTTCATAGGCTAGAGCCCAAGTTTATTTAGACTTGGAAAAATGGTAAAGAATAACCCTACTTTTGGTTGAGGTTCTCATATATTTCTACATTTGGACAATCAATTAACTCCCAGTGGATGTCCTATCACTGCTAAGCAAGACTTGGTAGAGCAGTTCCATATGATAACCCAGTGATAAATGCTTCTTTCAGATGAGTTTGCCAACCACACTCAAACCCAAAGGGAATTGGTACAAGTAGCCAAAGGGAACAGCTTCAAGCATGTAAAGACTATATTTTTATTATATCATCTTTTTTTAGTAATATAAAATAATATATAAGGTTGTCAGGAAAATCATGACACATTTTTGCACAGAAAAATTTGTCATGACTTTCTTAATGACCCAATATATTGTAGAAAATCTGAAGATATTGTCCAATATGTGTTAAAAGTAAGGAATTTTTTAGTAATAGATGGGTCTAGCTGCAGTCATGTCCTCTTCTGGATTTTCTTTGAAATATAGTTTCACTAAAAAAAAAAAAGATTATTTAAAGAGTCATTTTCATAAATATTTTTCATGACTGCTGTATATCTCAGGCTCTGTCAAAAAACTTCCTCTATCATGCTATGACATTCAAGCCAACATAACAGATACATATACATGTATATTTATAAAAAACACATATACATATATAATATATTATGTATATCTACATCCACACACACCCACACACATATACATAGATTAATATATAAAAAAATATATATATTAAAAAACCACATATATATGTATATGTGTGTGTGGAATCCATTTATAGATATGCAATTCTCCCAGGAAAAACAGGTTTACCTTCCTAGATGTGATAATGGGTTGATTTGAACCTCAAAGAAAGGGTTTATTGTAATTGCCTTTTATCTGTGATTTTATTTCAGTGGGTGGTACTTAACACACTAATCATAAAGTATGTGCTGAACTGAGTTCCATAGAACTGCCTTTTAGAAGAATAAATTATTTACTTATTTAATTTACATTGCCCTCAGCTTCTTGCTTTAGGATAGGACATTTTTAACAATAAAGTTCAGGATCATACAAGCAGTTATTTTTCATAAAGTTTAACGGTATTTTCTTAAAGTATTATTAATAAAGCCTTACCTTCTAATAATTCTTCTATAGTGGTTTGGAAAAATTGAGAGATGCTAAGAATTATCATTATTATCATTCAGATTAAAAAAACTTGTTTGCCTAGGAGTGACTGACTTTTTAAAGGCCATTCCTCCTTTTTGAACCACTGACAGTTTAAACCCAGACTTTTATCAGGTGGCAGGGGAGAGCAAGGTGGTTTCAGACTTGGTGATGTATGGGGCATGTGTTTTGTGCAAATCCAAGAATTTCTATTTTTCCTGCTAGCAAAAACAAAAACAAAAACAACAAAAAACAACCTGAGACCAATTAGTCAATGTATATGTTAGAAGCAGGTACTTCAACAAATTCATAGAAAATGTGGATTATGAAAAAAGCTATGCATAGATTTCAACTTTTATTTTGCATCAAATTAAACTCATACTTTCTTTCCACTTTTTCCACCAACTTTTGGAAGTCTTCTTGTACAGAATAATGTTAAACTTTTTTGGGAGATTTTTGGAAAATAGAAAGAAAAAGTAAATTATTAAAAAATCTCTCAGTGCTGGAGGGTAGTGCAGCAACAAAATGTGACATTCTTTAAGGCTGACCCACCTGGGAGATTCCTGGGGTCATGGCCTGATGACTCCCTGGGTACACTAGGGATACATGGGCTCTTAACCTAGGGCTGGCTGAGGCTAGGGTCTGGGACCCTGTTGGAGGTGCCATCTCTCCATCTCTCTCACTCATGGAAATAAATAAATTAATGCAAATTTAAAAGATTCTTCTACATTTTCAGAGGCTTTTTTAAAGCTTGTATTTACCTAGAAATAATTACTCTTAAGTGGCAACTGTGGTTCACAGATAGATTGCGGGATCTAAAGAGACTGCTATAGCGATTGGGTACTTGGTCCGTCATAAAGGTTATTCATTAAGCCCCTGCTAAGGTCCTAGTATCAGTTTGCTTTTTTTTTTTTTTTTTGAGAGATTTTCTCTATAGGGCACGTGCACTCGCCAGACAGACAGAGAGAGACATAGAGACAGAAAGCGAGAAATCACCCCCCTCAGGGGGAATGGTCACGCCGCAATCCCTTCTCCTCCATTCGCCTCTCAGGATCTTGGGCACGCAGGCACACGTGCCCGGCGTGAGTTTTAAGCCACCGGATCCAGAACGCAAACGTGGTCGACTACGTGGGAGTCCGGCGACATAGCCATTACCCTAACTGCTGGTTCCCGTCAGTTTGCTTTTTGAAGAGTATCTGAACTGGTGCCTCCCAAGGATGGAAAGTCAGGGCATAATTCTAAATCTTTCTTCTTCTTCTTTTTTTTTTTAATTGCCAGAGACAAAGAAAAGGAGAGGGGGAAAGTACCCCCTAATGGGATTTGGTCATACTGCAATCCCTTTGAATTCATTTCTCTGTCCTATTGGAATTTGGGGGCATATATACACACATGCCTGGTGTGTTTTTCAAGTCACTGGGTCCAGAATTTGAAATGCATGGCCAGCCGTATAGAATCCAGTTCACTTCACCACTAGGCCACAGGGCCAGATTCCAGCCTTCCTATGGGTTTAAAAAAACAAACAAACAAAAAATTCTGAGGAGAATATGTGGATAAAGAAGACAGGGAGGTACGTGAAGAAAACTATGTGTAACATGAATGAAAACAGACTTTTATGAACTGATTAGTTGTATTAGATAGAACTTTTTTTTCTGAGAACAACCAAAATACCTGAATAAAATGATTAAAAAACTAAATCATTTGGAGGTATCTGAGAGCCATTAAGGCAGTCAGGATTTGTGAACCCAAAATTCCAGGAAGAAAAGAAGAGCAGAGATCACAACCTTAGGCACCAATTTCCTGGTATGTGTGCATGTGTATATATTTTAAAACTTTATTTTATAATTTCTTATTTACATTTAATTGTACATCTTTGTGGGGTTGAAAAGGAATTTTCAAAACATGAATGCAGTGTGATAATCAAATCAAGGACATTATCATGTTCATCATCTTCAACAAAGAACAATACATTATGTTATGCATCTAGGATTTTCTTTTTACTAATTCTTGTTGTTGAGATATATATCTATAATATATTTATACTTATTTATCTATCTGTCTATCCATTTGGCAGCACCCTAGTTTTCACTCTGCTGTAGCATATGTCCATGACCTATTTGTCTGGTTTATGTGCATTCTTGTGTCTATTTACCCTGGCATACTTTTCTTTCAGGGCAGTTGCAAATTTGAAAGCAGTAGAACATTTGAGCTGAGCAGAGAGTTGGGCTAATGATGGGGCTAGATGGACAGTTATTGGCATGTGGAGCCTTTTAAGGCTACATCCTAGTTGTGAGGATGAACCAGAAGCAGAGAAACTTTTCAAAGACAGAAATCCCACTTCAAGTTTATTTAATCTCCAAATGAAACAAAACAAAACAAAAAGATGAAAGGCAAGGATATCCCATCTCTCCTTAATGGTTTCTGGAGAGGAAGTGACTCCTCTTTCAACCAAAGCCAATCACTCTTCCAGGGCTCTCCATTAGTTATCCTCTCTCCATCTAGCTCCCTTAGCTTTCTTCACTCTCTTTCCTGGGCCCATATCACACTATATCGCTTTCCCATAATGCAGAAATCTTTATTCCTTTGACATGTACTGTGCAATGAACACAGAGGGAATTGTTTCTTAATACACTGATCTTCACTGAGTAGATTAGACTATAGACTAGCATGTCAGGTAGACAAACAGGCTCTTTTCTTTTTTTCTTACTGTTTTTTTTTTTTCTTCCCCAGATGATTTTCATTTACACATTCAAGGATATCACAGAGTGCTTAGTATATTAACCAAACATATGAACTTTCTTGTAGATGATTTTGTTCTTCCTTGATTATTTACCACAATACATTCTATAATAGAATATATAGTAGACCTCCTATATAAGCTTATGAAACTCTGTCATGTTAGAGTTACCAAATTATACATTTTAGCTGAATGCCAAGTTAGCCAAGAGTTAAAATCAATAAGCAGCCTAAGCTGAAACTGAAGAGAAATATCTCATGGAATGAACTTCTGGAACATACAAATAAATATTAAATTGTCCACATTTTCATTTATCATTAATGATGCTCCTAGTCAAAATCTAACACTTGACATTATTTTACAATACAATAATTTTCAGCCTTTGTAACTAATGTCAATACACTCAATGTAAATACACTCAATACTTAATAGGTTCTCACTTTCATTTGAAGTCTGAGGAGGTGCAAGCTATTCTCTGTTGAGCTCTGCCATTATAAATATTACTGTTAATGAAATGGTCCCCAAGTAATTGTTTTTCCGTACAGAATTATAGCATATAAAAGACACAGAAAGATTATTTTACTCCAATTTCAATTTTGAAAGTAGAGCTCTATTTTAAAGTGAATATTTAGATAGAAATATTAAACCTGAATGTCATGCATTTCTCATAACTAATATTATTGTGATGACTAGATAATAATTTTGGCATACCATACTTGTTGATTGTCAGCAAATTTAGGGTTCCAGAACTGATACTGAAGCAAACCTTTGACTAATCACCCTCCCAAAGAGCAAGGTAGAATCCTCAAAACAAATTTTCTAAGGTTCTAAGGTCAAATCAAATTCTGATACATTCCTGTTGTAGTCATTTTTATTTCATAGGAAGTACCTATACTCTTAACATCTTTTGTATCATTTATTTATTGATCAACATCTAAGTAGCCAAAGAAATAATCCCATGT
Source organism: Tupaia belangeri chinensis (assembly GCF_000334495.1). Classification (NCBI taxonomy): domain Eukaryota; kingdom Metazoa; phylum Chordata; class Mammalia; order Scandentia; family Tupaiidae; genus Tupaia; species Tupaia belangeri. Next base: position 2,674,664 of record NW_006159447.1, on the reverse strand, counting down.
TTAAGAAAGCTGCCAGAGTGCCCATCCTGGGTCTCTCTCCTGTTTTCTTATTGGTTAGTTTTTTTTTTTTTTTTGGTGGGGGGGGAGGTGAGCAATTTTTTAAATAGATGGGTAAGATGGCTGCAATAGCTTAAGGACTCATACCCACACATCATAATGTGCTGTAAAAGAACAAAAAAAGTCATTGGAGAAGGTCTCCCATAAATAGAAGCCACCAGCAAACAAATTCTGACATCCTGGTAGTGCAAATTCCTTAATTTTTTGTTTTTTTTTTTTTTTTGGTGGGGGGGAGGTGAGTGAGAACAAGACAGTTGTGAGGTAAAGGCCAGCCTCTTTATCTCATTGATTTCTGACCCCCACTGCACAACCTGAAATTGCCCTCACCAAAGACATCAATGATCCCTTTAACTTATCCTGAACTGACTTGATATCTGGGAAACATTTCACAGTATTGATCACTTCCTCCTTTGTGAAATATTTTTTTCCTATTCTTTTTATTACTTATTATTATTATTATGAGCTTTCTCTTACTATTCTTCCTTTTCTTGATTTCCTTTTAATTCCTATTTTTTGGTCATTGCTTAAAGATGAATTTTCTTTCGATCTAGCCTAGGTCGATTTTTTTCTTTTTTTGCTTCCTATACTCCCCCAGTTGAGGTTATTATTTTTATTCCACTTGCAAATTAAATTGTTTTTATTATGATTATTTTCAAATCTATGTCTTTAGTCAAGATATTTCTTCACAGTTCCAAATCTAAATTGTTAGCCAGCTACTAGTTATCACCACATACAATCCCACAAATCTGCTGCTGCTTCTTTTTATTTTCATATCATCAGCTACATAGTTATGAAAGCTGAATACCTGCAAATTTTCCATGACTTTTTTTCTCACTCACTTTTCACGTTTTCTCCATTATCATGTTTTTTCTAACATTTCTTACATTGAGGGTGGGGGTGGTCATGACATAGAGTGTTAGCCAATTAGATAAAGGACAAAGATCATGGGAAAATCTCTTATCCCTGAAAAAATAAAGACTCTCTGTAAGAATGCACTTTCCCTCTCACCTTTCCCTTTTCCTCCTGCCTAAGATGTAAACATTATGCTCAGAGGCCAAGGTATACCAGCAATTATCTTGTGACAACACACCTGAGAAAACAATAGTCCAAGGGACTTTCATGGATGTTGGCCTGGAGCAACATCTGTCAGCCTCTGCACATCTTTTTATGTGCGAAAACAAACCTCTACTGTTTAGGATGTTGTAGTGGACTTACTATATTTTTGGCTGACTACAAACCCTACTATGAACATGTAGTGGAGGGGTTATGATGACAGCTCATTTGGAATGTCCTCTGTTGGTAAATTCTGTGATAGGGTGGGATTTTTATTGGCATTCTTTTGGACAATAAGGTGGCGTACATAGTTCCTTTTGTCACACTGCATCATTCCCATTGCCATTCTTACTGTCATAGAAGATAAAAAAGAGTAGCCATCCACCAGTGACATTCTCATATTACACATGTGCTGTTCTCTGGATTAGAACGCTTTTCAACTCCCACTAACCTGCTCCTATTTATTTTCTTAGTTTAGACACCATGTTCCTGAGAAAATGTTGGATGTTGCTCAATTCAGTTTCCTCAGGCTGCTACAACAAATTACTATAAATGTGGTGGCTTAAGACCACAAAAACATATTCTCTCACAGTCTGGAGGCTAAAAATTTATAATCAAGGTGTTAGAGCATCACACTTTCTCCAAAGATTTTAGGGGAGAATGCTTCCTTGCCTTTTTCACAGTCCTGTGGCTCCTTACATTCTTCAGTTTGTGGCAGCTTAACTCCAGACTTTGTGTCCATCTCCATGCGGCCTTCTTCCCTATGTGCCATTTTGTTATCTCTTCTCTTGTAAGGATACTAGTCATTGAGTTTAGGGCCTACTTTAAAACCTGGATTATATATTGAGATCATTAACTTAATTACATTTGCAAAGACCGTATTTCCAAATACAGCCACATTCACAGGTATCAGGGATGAGAACTTGGCCATCTTTTTTTGAAGGATGCTAATCAAACCATTGCCCTCTCAAAGTCTAGATTAAATACTCTTATATGTCTATTGTAAACTCTGTGCTTCTCTCTACAGAAACAATTATTATAATAGGCTTTAATTGCTTTTGCATTTATCTCTAGATCTTCGTTAATTGAGGGAAGAGATGGGTCTTTACATTTCTCAATGCCTTGCATGGTGCTGGAATATAGCAGAAAATTTATAGATATCATTGAATGAATGAACTAAAGCCAATAGACAGAAACACTAAGGAGATACATTTCAGGTTACTATAAGGATTTAGAGGACATTTTATTTAAAACCTGGTTACAGAGTTCCTTATCTTAGGGGCAAAAGAGGAGTTAATCTGAGTAGGAAAACTACTCTTGTGTATACCAAAAGATACCCTATCTTACATAACTTTATTATGTAAATATAGGTTCCTAAACTAGTCTCAATGGAAGAAGCTAGGTAGACAGCAAATTATTCTCTCTATAATAATGTAAAAAAGAATTAAGTGTTTTAGGTGGCAATCCTGGATATTCTAGGTTGGAAGGAAGAGAAAAAAAAAAAAAAGGAAAACATTCTAGTAGAGTGAAAGAGATAGTGTTGACCAGAGACAAAGGAGAAAAATTACCAGAGAAAGTAAGTCTCTATGTTGTGACCAAGGGTATTTATCTCTGTGATAATTGTTCTCCTTCTGTGGTTTCACCAATTTGAAGTGAAAAGTTTCACAAATAGTCTTAGTAGATGCACTTTGGCCAATGAGATGTGAACAAGACAGATCACACGTGGGCACAATGTGTGACAAATAGGTAGCAGTCTCTGTAAATAAAAGGCCTTCGAGAGTCACTCATTGTGAGCAGGAAACCAGAATGAGAGAGGTCTAGGAAATCACCATATGCACATCTGGAATACATTGGCAGGACAGTGTATGGAGGATTCATGCTTTTGACTTTGGAATATCAAAAGTCATCCATGATTCTCCATGATGCAATGACCCTAAAATTTTAAGGTTCAATATGACATGAGGTAACTTCTTCACTGAGTGGGCTTGAAGTCTTCATATAGCTCAACTTTGTAAATAATTTGTGGTGAATGGCTTCAAAAAAATTAGAAAGCTCCACATTTTCATCTATTTGAGTTTCTATCTTATATGTGCCCTCTCTTTTGTGCATCACTGGTTTTCTCTCTGGAATATCCAGTCGGGTTTAGTTCTATTTGCGTGAATGCCTGATAGCCTTCCCTCTTCGACTGAGCTACCATTCTCTATAAACTTGATATTATAGAAATTCAGTGTTCTACACAAATTCTAGTTGGCATTCAAAGCAGATTTGAAATAAAGCTCCAGATGGAGACACCTACATGAATCTACAGGATGAACGACTAAGGAAAACAAGTAAATGTCATCACCACCTTATATATTAAAAGCAGAATAGAACTTGTAAACATGCTGAGGGAAGTTCAGTCTCTACACATTGATGATTCTCTGCACCAGAGCCAATTTGATTATTGCTGAAAGTTTTCATTACAGATATTTGTCAAAGCATATTAACACTATGAGCAAGATGGACTATTTTCCCCAAGATTTAGACCTTGATATTTATGTTTATAATTATTTAAAATTAATAAAACCAGACTTTCCTTATTACATCTTGATATTGATTGACTGAATATCAAACTGAAATGTAGTCTCCAAGAGAACTGGTCACTGATCACTTCTGTTTCCTGGTACCCAGAAAAATATCAGAAAAATACTAAGAACTTACAAAGTATTTGTAGAGTTAATAAATGGTGCTAATATTTTCTAAGAAAAGAAAGAGATGTTTAGAGTGAGCTAAAGTGGAAACTGGTTGATCACGCTAAGAGGAAAACACAAAGAGCAAAATGAAACATAATCAAAGCCACACTATTTAGGGTGAGTTGAGGAAGTGAAGGAGATCTGAGCCAGGTATGAAGGCAAAGAAAAACCTTCGCTGGAAGGAAACACTCTCTGAAAACTTAGGAAATAAAGGAGTTAAGGTCTCTTAGGAATTTAGAAACAGGCTGGTGTGGCTGGAGCAGAGTGACTGAAAGGAAGACTCATGTATGCTTTAAAGGACAGACAGAAGTCAGTTTGGGATCTTGAAACCAAAGATGTGAAACTTTTATTTATGCTAAGAGCAATAGAAAATTATTAAAGGGCTTTGAGAAGAGTTGTGCCGTGATATGATTTAGGTTTTTGAATGTTTATTCTGACTGTTATATAAAGAAAATGTTGGAGTTGGTCAAGAATGCTGGAGGTCAGGTAAAAGGATGATTATCACTTAGGCTAGAGGAATGGCAGTAGAAATGGAGAAAAGAGGGTGACTTTGTAATGCATTTTGAATTTTAAATCACCTACTTGTTTATGAATCAAAGTTGGAAAAAGAACAGGATAAAGGAAAGAGAAAAGTGAAGATAGATTTTTCTTCCTTTTATTTGAAAAAGTCATGTTGCCTGATTCCTTTTTAAATTTTTTTAAATTGACAAGTAAAAACTATACACTTATATGGTATACGACACAATGTTTTAAAATATGTGTACATTTTGGAATAGCTACATTAAGCTAATTAACATGCATTATGTTACATGCTTACCATTTTTTTAGCAAGAGCACTCAGTCTACTTTTAGTGATTTTCCAGTACATAACACATTAATTATAGTCACCATATTATACAATAGATCTTTTGAATTTATTTTTCCTGTCTAGCTGAAATTTCACTCTTAGATCAACTTTTCTGCAACACTCACCATCTCCCATCAGCCTTTGGTAGCTATAATACCATTCTCCTTTTTTTTTTTTTTTTTTTTTTTCTTGAGAGGTTTTTGCTATAGGGCACATGCTCTCTCCAGAAAGACAGGGAGAGATAGAGACAGATAGTGATAAATCACACTCTAGGGGGATGGCCACACTGCAGTTCCTTCTATTTCATTCTCCTCTCAAGATCTTAGGCATGCATGCACCTGTGCCCAGTATGACTTTAAGTCACCAGATCCAGGACTCAAACCACATGGGAATTCAGTGACATAGCTATTATGCCAACTGCTGGTCCCAGCCATTCTACTCTACTTTTATGAGTTCAAATTTGTTCAATTCTCATGAAATGAGATCTTAACAACACTAGTCTATTTTTAAAAAGAATTACTTATTGGGACCCAGCAGTTAGCGTAATGGCTATGTCGCTGGACTTCCATGTAGTTGACCATGGTTCGCGTCCTGGACCTGGTAGCTTAAAACTCACGCCGGGTGCATATGCGTGCGTGCCCAAGATCCCGAGAGGAGAATGGAGGAGAAAGGATTGCGGCGTGACCATCCCCCCTGGGAGGTGATTTCTCGCTTTCTGTCTCTATGTCTCTCTCTGTCTGTCTGGTGAGCGCACACGCCCTATAGCGAAAACCTCTTAAAAAAAAAAAAACCAAAAAACCAAAACCAAAAACAAACAAAAAGAATTACTTATTTACTTTTATTTATTATCATTATTATGATTACTATTTTTAATTTTCTATACTGCATGTGCACTTACCAGAGAGACAGTGAAAGAGAGAGAGAGAGAATGAGAAGGAAAGTGAGAAGGCAAGCCACTATGTCTAAGAGTCAAACCACAGTCAGCCATGTTGGAATCCAGTGCCTTAACCATCATGCCACCTGCTGGCCGCAATATTAGTCTTTACATATCTGGCTTATTTCACTTAACATAACGTCCTCTAGGTTCTTCCATGTCATCACAAATAACAAGATTTCCTTTCATAAAATGGTTGAAAAGTACTATATTGTACTAGAATATGGTGTATATGTATACCATGTTTTCTTCATTCATTTACTGATGGACACTTAGACTTATTTTATTTCTTGGCTACTGTGAGTAATGCTGTGATGAATATGGGAGTACAGATATGTCTTCAAGATATCAATTGCATTTACTTTGAATACAAATACAGAAGGTCAGATTGTAGGTAGTCCTATTTTTAATTTTTTTGAGTAATTTCCATGCTATTTTCCATAACAGATATAGCAATTTACATTCCCACCAACAATGTGCAAGGATTTTCTTTTCTTTGCATTCTCACCGATATTTTTTATCTGTCATCTTTTTTGTGATAGCCATTCTAATTGGGGTAAGGTAATAACTCCTAGTGGTTTGATTTGCATTTCTCTGATGATGAGTGATGTTGAGCATTTTTTGTATACCTTTTGGTCTTTCATACGTCTTCTCTTGAGAAATGTCTATTTAGGTTCTTTGCCAATTATTTGTTTTCTTTCTATTGAGTTGTATGAATTCTTTATACATTTTTAAATACTAACTAGTTACCAGATATATGGTTTGAAAATATTTCCTCCCATTCTGTTGGTTGTCTTTTCAGTCTGTTGATCATTCTATTGGCTGCTCAGAAGTTTGATGTAATTTCATTTGTATATTTTTGTTTATTTATTGCTTATGCTTTTGGAATCATTTTCAACTCCTTTATTCCTCAACCCCCAGAAAAGTCCCCCAAATTGTCCAGACCAATGAAATAGAGCTTTCCCCCCATATTTTCTTCTACCAGTTTTACAAATTCAAGTCTTACTTTTTAAAGTCATCATTACATTTTGAGTTGATTTTTGTATATGGTATGACAAAAGGATTTAATTTTATTCTTAGGCATATGGATATCTAATTTTCCCAGTATCATTTATTGAAAAGATTGTCCTTTATCCATGGCCTATTCTTGTCATCTTTGTCTAGCAGAGATGATGAAAAGAGGCCTCATTCTGAATTAGTTTCGAATGTGTAACAGATGGATTTGAGGTTTTCTGAGAGAAAAAAAAGTCAAACACAACTTCAACTCCAAGAATTTTGGCTTGGGAACTAGAAGAATTGAATTGGCATTTATTATGATATCTTTCTCTAGAAATAATTCTTAAGTTTAGACTTTCATTCTCTATTATATCACAATTCTTTCTTTCCTTTCCTTTTCTTTTTTTTCTTTTTTCTATTTTTATGTTTTTGTTATGGAGGGTGTGCATTTGCTAGAGAGAGATAGAGAGAAAGTAAGAAATCACTCACCATGGGGGATAGCCACACTGCAATCCCTTCTCCATTCTCTCAGGATTTTGGGCACTCATGCACATATGCTTGTGTACCTTCCACTGTGCCAGGTCTGGGACTTGAAGTACAGATCCCATTTGAGCATGTGAAATTCAGCCACCTTAATTAAAATAGAACCTGGCTGACCCACCACTATTCTTTGTATATATGATGTCATACTTTGATCTTACTTTCTATTGTTCTTTTATTACCTAATATATTATCCTCCAAAAGTATATGCTCAATTAGACAAAAGAAACAGGAACATTGGAGTAAAATCATCAAATAAAATAAAGATGTGAGTCGATACTTAAATGAATAATTGAATAAATAAATAAGTTACAAGAGACATTTCTTACTCCGATATAATATCACTTAATAGATATAGAAGGAATATTGGAAATAAAAATTATCATCAGGTGAAAAAGGACAACAATAATTTTACAATAAAAGAACCATCAATAACACTAAAATTAGTGAGAAAACATATGATAAAAAGGTGGGAACTTGCTTTACCTTTCTGTAACTATTTTGTCAGTCTAAAATTATTTCAAGATATTAAGTTAAAAATATGCTTAAGAAATATTGTTTAACTAGACTGATGAATAATATCCTTTTGCCTGCCATCTTCAAACACCTACTTTTAGGGTGTCTATATCAGCACTTATTTTTCTTTTTCTTAGTTAGATTTTCTACTTAATTACACTCATCTCCTTTCACCCATGTTGCTTCCAACCTTTATCTACAGCTATTCATTTTTCAATTGCTCTCTAACTTATACTCTACATATTGGCTCTCCTGATTTATTTAAGCCAATTTCCTGCTACTTGAAGACACAAAGCCTAACATTATTCTCATTCATGGTACATCCAAGTGCTTATAAACTAAATCACCAAAACCTTAGATGTTTATCTACCCATAGCTTTGTATGAGAGATTTTAGAAATAATAAAGCCAATGTTTTGATTTCTACAGTAAAGTTCCCAAGAACAAAACATGCCTCGTCTGGTATTCTGACCTTTAATATGGCAACTTTCACCAAGGAACGCAAAGCATTTTATAGTGATGAATTGTGGTAATTAGGCTTGGCACTTTGGGCAAGCACTGGAAGACTTATTTTTATGAAGGGATAAAATACTCAGCCCAAGAACTTGGGTATTTCGTCCAACACTTACAATAAACTGGCAGCAGAAGTGATGGAGCCTGTCTTCTGACCTCCATTTTCCTGCTTTCATTAAGAGTTCAAATCACTCTCCATTTTTCTGAGATTTCAGATATTTTTATCTGTAGGTTGATAGTCCATACGTGAATGATTCTGAGAAGTCAATGGAGAATATTCTTTGCCCCATCTTGCTTCCCAGATATAGTTGAATGCGGTGTGGAGGTAGTTATGAATTTGCTGGTCACATGCTCTGAGAGCTCAATTTCTCTACTCAGAAAGTGGCTTATGAATTTACTGGTCACATGCTCTGTCTGAGAGCTTAATTTGTCTACTCAGAAAGTGGCTTACAATTCATGTTTGCAATCCGTTTGTTCTTGTTCTCAAGGAGACAGGTTATTTTTCTTTTCTCTTCTTTGGTGAAGTGCATTATACTGTAGGCACCACTTCAAAGAGAATAGTTGGATCAAACTACACTGAAAAATCCCTAGTAACCTGCCATAAATTAAAAACATTTCAGTACAGTCAATATTTTTCAAATGCTAAAGATAGCAAATGTGGCAATTTTTAAAAATTCAGTAAATGTATTCCCAAAGGAATTCCCAAACTTTTGCCTTTTCCCTGCTCCCAACTCTTGCTTATTCTAAGGAACTTTTCTTGTCTTAAAAGTGTTGACCATAGGAGTGAGCCAGTAGGAGCTAGCTCTAGACTGAAGAGATGGATATCCTGAGTGGTGACCTTGGAATACATATCTGAATAGACCTAACTTAGTTCATTTCTTATCAATCAGGCAAAATGAGTCCTTCAACAGCTTTAGTGTATCAGGGCTTTTACCCCTATTTTGTTTTTGTTAGACTTCAGGCATGGATCCCAATAATTCTGAGGTAAATTTCTTCTTGTTTTCAGATAGAAACATTTCTCTTCATTGAGCAAAGTGTATAGGAATAAAGAAAACTTATAAGACAATCACTGCAGAAATGTAGTTTCTTAAATCCTGCTAACCAGACTGGGCATGTGTAAGAATCATTCAGCAATCTTGCTAAAATTATAGATTCCTCAGCCCTAATACCTAATATTCTAATTAAGTGATTCATATGCATAGCCAGGCTAGGAATTATTATCTTGAAGGGTATAAAGATTAAATCATACTAGAGGTTTATGAGCCTGAATATTTTCTTTAATTTACTTATCCTTCCATCTAGCTTAATCCATCTGCCCATTCAATACATGTTTATTAAATCCCTTTATAGGTACACCTGCTGTATGTTAGAAATGAAACTATGTACAATTATAATAATGTATGATCATGACCTAAAGGCACACCCTATGACAAGGGAAGATATACAAGACAATAGGCAATCATAGTCAAGTCTATTAAAAGTTATGCTAGGGGCATGACATCATGAAATGAAGCCCATAAGAACAGTAGTAAATCTAGCCTTGAGAAGTTGGAGAAGATGAGGTAAACTCTGATCTGAGTTCCAAAGAATCTGTCATAATTAGACAGGTAAAGAAAAATTGATAACGAGGGGTGAGGTGATGAGAAAGTATGTGCCAAAGCCCCTGAATGTGAGAAGAACATGATGCAGAGATGAACAGTAGCTCAGTATAGCAAGAGTACAAGAAAGCAATGGGAAAAGTAGTGAAGGATGATGCTGGAGACTTAAGGGTAGGTTGTAAAAGGCACAATAACAGAGTGATCACATGCTTCTATTTGTCTGAGACCGTCCTGGCACGTGCTTGTTGTCCAGACTAATTTTAATAGCCTCTCCTTTTCACTCTAAAGATGAAACATTTTACAATCACATGATACATTGTAGAAGGGGACTCCAAAAAGATCATGAGAAATGGAATCAAAGTACAAGAAGATTTTGAAATCTAAATATAGTTTTTTTGCTTTGTTTTTAAATAATGCACATTTTCCACAAATTTTTGAAAACCCCTTGTATGGCTGGTCACTTAGAGCCAATGCTAAGAACTCTTTATGATCAGAGGAAGATGTACAGTACAGTCTTTGGAGGGTTTCCGCAGGAGAGTTAATTGATTTGGTTTCTGGTTTGACAGCTCTGGCTGCAGTAGAGAAAATAGACTGTGTAGGAAGGACAGGACTGCAGTCAGGGAATTTGTGTGGGTACTTAAGCCTAGGATTTTCTCCCCAAAATTCCTAGGTTGAGACCTGGGAAGAGGTTAGTTCTCCACTTAGAAAATGGGAATATAAAATTCTTCCTATTCCTGCCCTCTGAGTAGCCATAAAAATAAATGGAATGAGGCATTATAGTTTATGTTAAACTTATGCTGTGAGTACAATTATGTGTAATATCAGTATATATATGGTCGCTGGGAAAGTCATGATGTACTTTTCTATGCAAAAGTGCATCACGACTTTTTCAATGACCGTGTGTGTGTGTGTGTGTGTGTGTGTGTGTGTGTGTATAACCTTTATTTGGCCTTGCCACAGACATATCTGGTTTGATAGCTTTCCTATTTTTTTATTGTCACTAAGTCACTTCTGGGACAAATTGGTGTTTTCCTTGAATCTAGGGTAACCCATATTCCTGGTTTATTTCTAAGTTAGAGTCCCGGAAGAGCAATCTTAGAATTCATTCTTGTAGCCAAGAATTCCAAATTTTTGGTTTTTCTAATTTGTAAAGATAATTGAATAATGTACAGTCATTGACTTCAATACGATGTATTTGCAGTGCTTTGACTGCGTCTTCCTCAAAATTTAGGTGTTGTCAATGTGACAGTATTAAAGAATGGGAACTTTAAGAGATGTTTAGGCTATGAGGGCTCCTCTCATTAATGAGATTAAGGCAATTATATAAAGGGCTCCACAGTGCATAATCTAGCTTACTATTTGGTTCTTTTGCCATGTGAGTACACGGTTTTCCTGCTTTCAGGAGAATGCAGCCCTCAGCAGACAGCTGAGCCTGCCAGCACCTTGAATCTTGGACTTCACAGTATGAAAAAGTAAATTTATGTTCTTTATAAATTATTCAGTCCTAGGAATTCCAATATAGAGCATAAAATGGTCCAAGATAGTGGTTTAGTCCATTCTTTTGCTAACAATCCAAATACCTGAAGCTGGCTGATTTATATAAATAAAGATGTACTCAGTTCCTGGTTTGGAGGTCTAAGGTTCAGGGGCCATCTCTGGTGGCTGCATCACAACATGGTGAAGAGCTGAAGAGCATAGTTCACGTTCCTCACATCTCTCTATTCTGATCTCATTCCCTATCTTTATAAACTCACAAAACTCAATGACGAGACTCCCACCTTAATGACCTTAATCCTAAACCGTTCTCAATTTCCTCACCTTTCAACACTATACTTGGATCATGTTTTCACCATGTTACTCCTGTGACAATGGTTCAACATATAAATTTGGAGGTGGTGGACATATTCAAATAATAGCAGATAGTATTTCTTTTAAAAAAAATGTAGACTATGGGCAAAAAAAAATGGTACATGCTGCTTTTCTTTTCTTTCTTTTAAAATTCTTAATATTTAGAGAAAAGATTCACAAAAATGTGAGCAAAATATACAGAGATTTCCCATATACTCATGCCCCTATACATGCACAGCCTCTCCTATTACCAAAATTCCATACCAGAATGGCAGATTTGTTACAACTGATAGACATTTCATAGTCACCCAAAGTCCATTGTTTACATTAGAGTTCACTTGGTGTTTTAAACTTCATGGGTTTTGGCAAATACTTAATAAGACATATACATTACTTTAGTATCACACAGAGCATTTTTACTGCCTTAAAAATTCTGTGTTCCCTTGACTTATCCCACTGCTAGCCTCTGTTAACCATTCATCATTTTATTTTTGCATAGTTTTTCAATTGACAGAATGTCATATTGTTGAAAGCGATGTATGTAGCATTTTTTTAGAAAGATTTATTTAATTTTATTTGTTGTTATGTTTTAATTTGACCAGAGACAGAGAAAGAGAAGGTGAAAAAACAAGCTGCCCAGTCCAAGACTCAAACAAGTCAGCCATGTGAAAATCCAACGCCTTAACCACCATGCCACCTACTGGTCTGTATGTAGCATTTTTAAACTGGATTTATTATTATTATTTAGTAATAAGCATCTGAGATTACTTCCCATATTTTCTTTCTTGATTTTTTTTTTGAGAGGTTTTTTCTATAGGGAGTGTATGCTCGGCAGAAAGACAGAGACAGAGAGACAGAAAGCGAGAAATCACTCCTCAGGGAGGATGGCCACACCGCAATCCCTTCTCCATTCTTCCCTCGGGATCTTGGGCACAAACACACATGGGCCCAGCGTGAGTTTAAACCACCGGGTCTGAGACTTGAACTGCGGTTGACTATGTGAGAGTCCAGCAACATAGCCATTACACCAACTGCTAGTCCCTACTCCCCATATTTTCATGATTTTATTGTTAATTTCTTTTTAGTATTGAGTAATCACTCACTGTCTGGGTATGCCACAGTTTGTTCATTCACCTACTGACAGACATCTTGCTTGCTTCTAAATATTAGTATTTATGAATACAACTGCTACAAATATCCATTGCAGGTTTTTGTGTGGACATAAGAGTCTAACTCCTTTGGCTAAATATAAAAGAGAGTGATTGCTGGATTATATGTTAAGAGTATGTTTAGTTCCATAAGAAATTGCCAAAGTTTCCGTAAGAAACATCCAAAGTAGATGTGCCATTTTGCATTTCCTCCAGCGATGGGTGAGAGTTTTTGTGGTGTTGTTAAGTGTTTTAGTTTTTTACCATTCTAATAGGTGTACAGTGGTATGCCATTGTTTTAATTTGCGTTTTTCTGATGACATATAATGTGGAACATCTTTTTGTATGCTTATCTGCAATCTGGATATCTTCTTTAGTGAGGTGTCTGTTAAGGTTTTTCGCTCTTTTTTTTTTTCAATTATGATAGAGTGAATGGGAGATGAGAGAGAGAGGAAGAGACAGAGCAAGAAGCATTCTCTATAAAACTCGGTCATGTTGCAATACTCGTCCTTTAGTCTTTCAACCTGTGATGATTCTGGGCATGTTTCTGTGCTGACAGAGGTAGGGCCTTGAACCGCAGTCAGCATGAGACTTCCAGCTGCATAGTCTGGTATGCTACTGACTGTGCCACAGAGGCTCATTTTATTATAGTTGGATTATTTGTTTTATTCTTTTTTTTTTCAAATTTCAAGAGTTCTTTGTACAATTGAATAACAGCTCTTTATCAAAAGTGTTTTCTGCAAATACATTCTCCTAGTCTGTGAAGTCTTCTCATTCTCTTGACATTATCTTTCACAAGCAGGTGAAAGGTTTTAATTTTAAAGAAGTCAAGCTTATTAAGTATTTTTTCATAGATCATGTCTTTGGTGTTGTATCTAAAAAAGTCATCAATAAATCCAAGGTCATTTAGATTTTCTCCTTTATTGTCTTCTAGGAGTTTTATACTCTTGATTTTTATATTTGGGCATGTCATGCATTCTGAGTTTTTGAAGAGCACAAGGTCCAAGTCTAGATTCCATTTTTTTAACATATGGATATTTAGTTGTCTTGGCATCATTTGTTAAAAAGACTATCATTTTCTATTGTATTGCTTTTACTCCTTTGTCAAAGACTAGTTGATTATAACCACATAAGTTTACTTCTGGATTCTGTTTCATTGATTCCTTTAACCATTTTTTTCACCAGTACCACATTCCATTGATTACTGTGGCTTTACTATAGTAAGTCTTGAGGTTGGGCAATCTGAGTACTTCAACTTTGTTCTTCAATATTGTTTTGACTATTCTGGGTCTTTTGTCTCTCCATATAAACTTTTCATGTACCAATATTTACAAAACAAGTTGCTGGAATTTTAATTGGAATTGCATTGAATCTATACATCAAGTTCAGAACAACTTTCATCTGGACAATATTGAGTCTTTCTATACATGATAATAGAATATATATCCATTTTTTTAGTTATTTGATTTCTTTTATCTGAATTTTTTGCTTTTCTTCATATAGATCTTGTATACATATTGCTAGATTTATACTTATGTATTTTATTTTGGCAGGTGCTAATGCAAATAGCATGGCACTTTCAATTTGAAAATTCAATTGTTCATTGTTGATATATAAGAAAATATATAACTTTTATATATTAAACCTTGTTATTATTATTTTTTGAGAGGTTTTTGCTATAGGGCATGTGTGCTTGCCAGAAAGACAGAGAGAGACAGAGAGACAGAAAGCGCGAAATCACCCCCTGGGGGGATGGCCATGCCACAATTCCTTCTCCTCCATTCTCCTCTCAGGATCTTGAGCACACATACACATTTGCCTGGTGTGAGTTTAAGTCATTGGGTCTGGGACTCGAACCTTAGTCGACAACATGGGAATCTAGGGACATAGCCATCACTCCAACTGCTGGTCCCAAACCTTGTTATTATTCTATAATCTTGCCATATTTGCTTATTAATTTAAGGAGTTTTGTTGTTGATTCTGTCAGATTATCTACATAGATGATCATACCATCTTTCAGATTATCTATATAGATAATCATATCATCTGTGAACAAAGACAGTTTTCTTTCTATCAAACCTGTATTCTTTTAATTTTTGTTTCTTTATTTCATTATCTACAACTTCCAATATGATATTTATTTATTTATTTTTTAGAGAGGTTTTTGCTATAGGGTGCATGCACTCGCCAGAAAGACAGAGAGACACAGAGTGACAGAAAGCGAGAAATCACCCCCCACCCCCAGGCCAGGGGGGATGGCCACACCGCAATTCATTCTCCTCCATTCTCCTCTTGGGATCCTGGGCACACATGTACACGGACTTGATGTGAGTTTAAGCCACCAGGTTAGGGACTCGAACCACGGTCAACTACAAGGGAGTCCAGCGACTTAGCAATTATGCCAACTGCTGGTCCCCTAGTATGATATTTAAAAGTATTGTGAGGGGACATCCTCATCTTGTTCCTGATCTTAGTTGGAAAGTTTCTCACCAACATGTTGCTTTTCTTAATGGAACTTCATGGAAGCTAAAAATTTAAGCAAAGCCTTCTTCCCCCAACCCTAGCTAGGATAACTACTATTAAAACACACTAGCCTTTTCTCTGTGTAAATAATCTTTTAGGTAAAGGGAAATCTTGATGGAAAAGATGGAAAAGGAGCATATCTGTGCAATTACATCCTTCATTCTTTCACACTTTTATTTATTCCACAAATAATTATTGTTCATATACTATCTAATAGACACTGTTAAAGGCTCTGGAGATATACCAGTAAATGAAGAAAAATATTACCTCTGCACTTCAGGTGCTTATCCTCTAAAAGGGAGCAATAGGTTAAAACACACAGACGAAAAGAGTAAATAATATGATTGGGGCCAGCAGTGGCATGGTGGTTAAGGCTACGGTGCTGGACTCCCACATGGCTGATTATGGTTCCAGTCCTGGACTGGGTAGCTTGCTTTCTCACTTCTCTCTGTCTTTCTCTCTCTCTGATGAATGTACGTGCCCCATAACAAATTAAGATAATAATAATAATAAAATAAAATAAATAATAATTTATAAAATAAGTATGATATAAAGGAAGTTAATAGGGTGATATAAGAGAAAGTAATGAGATGTGGACAACATGAGGTTGGATGAGAAAGGAAGGTCTCTCCAAGAACGTAATATGCACTAATTTGTGAAGTGCTATGAAAAGAGCTTTCTTGGCACAGAACATGACTCACGTAAGAGCCTTGAGGCATGGAAGAGCTGGACAAGTTCAAGATACAGAAAGGCTATAATATAGTTCAATGGAGAAAGAGGAGAGTGGCAGGCGTACAGTTGGAGATGCAGCAGGGCCAACACAGAAAGAAAATGAAAATAAGCAGGAAGGGGATTTGGAAACTGAAAATTTAAAAAGCAAAGTTTTCTTTCATAGAAAGATGGATGTGATTACTCACTATGATATACTTAAGCAACCCTTGTCTATTCCTTCTAAACCTGAAATGTTGCTTTTTCTCATCTGGACATTGGTGTATGATCCATCTTTCCTAACTCAGATCTCCTTTCATTAATTTTACTCAGACCAATCCTCAGTTTTGGAGGCATGGGAAGATACTTTCCATGAGCAAATAAGGGACTTATTCAGCAAAAGTGGCCAAACTTACTGTAGACAAATACACTGAATATTGTCCATTTCCCCATGGGGCATTTCACAAAGGAAAACTTTCCCTTTGGTTTATGAACTCATGTGGACTTGAAGGCAAATCAACGGGATGGTCCTCATTCATTTACATTTAACTCATTATCATGCCAATCTTTTACAGTGGTTTGAAGTTTAAGAAACCTCTAGGGATTTATTTACTTAAAATAATGATTATTTAATTTTAAGAAGCACTTAAACTCTTTTTGTTTTTAGAAATAGGAAATTATGATCTTATAAACACTAATAAACAGAAAAGCCCAATTCTAAGGCTCAGTTTGCAGCATAAAAATTTATGATACTTGTGTAAGCTTCAAATTAGCCAGATAGATTCACAAAGTCATGATATAATGATTAAATCAGACTTTGGGCACAGGAACAGTGGAGTCTTTTATGTAGAGTAGAAAACTATAGCATATTATTAAGAGGTAAAATTTTCACTCTGCTCGTTTCCTCACTTCACCTAATTCAGCCAGTTAGTGAATTTCAGAGATTCCAGAAATACCAGACCTTTAGAAAAAGTATCATCAAATCATAAACTGACAATGTTTGAAAAGACTTCATAAAAGGTCACTTTATTGGTTAAGGCACTTGCAGTTACAAATGACAGATGATACACTCAGTCTGGGTGTATTGTAAATAAGAAATTAATTGGTTCATCACTGAAGTAGGGAGGTTTCAGGCATGGAGAATCTACAGACTCAGATGATGTTGTTAGAACTCTGTGTTTTTCCACCTTTAGGGTTTGGCTTCCTCTCTTGCCTTCATGTGACACAAATGGTTTAAAGTAACTTGAGAGGTTTTTTTCCCCCAGGTTCCACTGAATTGTGATGGGATTACAAAGGCATGCAGACATACCAACACTCTCAGATCTCTGATTGGACTAAGAGTTCATTTCTGAGCTGGAAGGATGTGATACTCTGATTGGCTAGCCCCAGTTAAGACTTTCTGGTGGAAAGAAGGGTTGAGTAGATTTTGCTTGAACCACTACAAGAGAGATGGGAAAGTGATAGTCCAGAGGAAACCTGAGTATTGTCTTTAGAAGAAAAGACAATATATATATATATTGAAGGGTACAACAACCCAACAATCAAATTCAAATGAAAATGTTTGGGACCAGCAGTTAGTGTAATGGCTATGTCGCTGGACTCCCATGTAGTCGACAGCGGTTCGTGTCCCAGACCCAGGGGCTTAAAACTCATGCCGGGCACGTGTGTGTGTGTGCCTAAGATCCCGAGAGGAGAATGGAGGAGAAGGGATTGTGGCGTGGCCATCCCCACTGGGGGGTGATTTCTCACTTTCTGTCTCTCTGTCTCTGTCTGTCTGGCGAGCGCAAGCGCCTTATAGCAAAAACCTCTTAAAAAATTCAAATGAAAATGTTCATTACATATCCTGTACCCATTCCTCTGATGTTTCAATTCCTCAAATTGGAAAAGTGAAATAGCAGCTTGGATCAAAGTCTTAGCTTTGTCATAAATTACAGAGGTGGTGTGGCCAAGTTCCTTCCCTTCTCTGCCTCTCTGTGTTTTAAAAGGAGAGGGTTGAACTTGATGCTCTCTCCAAGTTTTCTTCCAGCTCAAAAATGGTAATGACCTCAAGCTTGCCAAATGAGAATGGGAAGATTCTTCTGGCTTAAGATTTCATGGAAAAGAAAACGGAAGCAGGCCCAGGTGCAGGGCAGAAAAGAAAGCCAGCAGACCCTGGGCCGTAGAGTGAAGGAAGCAAAGGAATGCTCCGGGGAGCAAGGTCAGCTCCAGGACAGGACATCTCTCTGCTAGCTGAGCACCCTCCAGTCTCTGCTGAGTATTCTGTGAGCAAGCGCACTGGAGCACTGGTGATAGTTGCCATAGAGAGGGATAAATACGCTGTTGTTTGGTGCAATAACTTGGTTTCTGCCAGAAAGTTTCACACTCAAAATAAATATTATATATGGCTCTCATCATCAGTGCCTAATCTGGAAAGAAAAGCATATATTTTCTGAGGTGTTATAAGAGTTATAATTCTACCTGTCCACAATCTCTCATTTAGAGTCCTTAAAGTCTTATGTGTTTTGGAGTTTGACTTCTTTACTTTTTATTCTAAAGAGAAAATACAACACATGTATCATATCATACACATGTAATCATATGTATGCCAATATTTATGAAGTAAGAAAATGTGAATTGTTTACATTGAGAGATAAAGGCTACAGTTAGTCTCCTTTTAATTCAGTTCAGGTCAGATTAAAAAAAAAACATTTTTTAAGAGCATTTTGAATTCAGAAGTGATGGATAAAGAACTATAAATCTATAGGCACCACAGTTGCCTGAGAATTTTGTGGGAAAGATAAAGAGATAGGATCTGAAAAGTCAGTAAATACATTTAATTTTTTTTCTATATTGTTATGGTACATGGGATTTCCCTCTTTATCTTCCTCTGAGCAACCCTATAGTAGGTGTTCAGTAAGTATTTGTGAAATGAAGACTTTTTTTAACCATTTTTGACTTGTTGGCTGTGTTCTGATCTCATTGTTTCAGTCTCTCTACTGAGTGGTCCATCAAATTCATGAATGTCTTCTACAACATTTGATGAATTGAGCACTCTCCCTGGATCCCTCTTTTATTTTCATCAAGTCAACATTGGTTCTAAATCTCTGGATAGTGTTTCTTAATTTCTTTCTTGGGCTACTTTCCCCCCCACTTTCTCCTTAGTGCTGGTGTTTTTCTTGTTCTTCTACACATTTTGTTTTTAAGTTTTTGCTATAGGGTATACACGCTCACTGAAGAAAGGCAGAGAGACAGAGAGAAAATGAGAAATCACCCACTGGAGGGATGGCTATGCTGCAATCTGTTCTTCTCCAATCTCCTCTTGGGATTTTGGGCATGCATGTGCATGTGCCTGACGTGTTTTTCAAGCCACCTGGTCCCAGACTCTGTGAAGTCAGTCAAGTGGGGCCCTGCTGCCTTAACCTCCATGCCATCTGCTGGCCATCTTCTGCATGTTTTTCATCTGTGAGGTAAGAGGTCACTTGCATGCTCACATCTCCAAAGCTGTAACTTTAACTTAGCTCGTATGGACCTTCTGAGACTAAAATTTGTAGTTGAAAAGACATTTTCCAAGTAAAATGTGCTAGTGAGTTTCAAATCAAATTTGTTAGATATTTCTCTCCCACTCACCAACAAATATTGTACCTTAGTGAAAAGTATCATCGAACATTCAGGTACCGGAGACAGACTCCTGAGTTATTAAGTTCTATCAACTAAACCAAGTTTATATGTTTTCTTCATCATTAACTCTGCCACTGTCCTAATTCTGAACATTATCATCCTCTGCCTGAACTATTCCGTGGCCTGCCCACTCAATTCACTGTTTTCAGTCAGCATTCACTACAACCCATTCTCTCCATTACTATCACAGAAATGTTTCTCCAACAAAAATTGCATCAATAGCACCAGCAGGTGGCATGGTGGTTAAAGTGCTGGACTCTCACATGGCCTACTGCGATTAGAGTCCTGAAGATGGCAGCTTGAAAATCACACTGAGTGAGTGTGGGTGTGTGGTCACAGTCCTGAGAGAATGGAGGAGAAGGGATTTTGGCATGGCCACTCCACCGGGGGGGGGGGATTTCTCACTTTCTCTCCTTCTGTCTCTCTCAGTCTCTCCAGCAACCACATGTACCCTATAGCAAAAATCTCCCCCTGGCCAAAAAAAAAAACCCAAAAACACACACACACACACACAAAAAAAAACAAAAAACAACCCCAAAAAACAAAAATACAAAAAACTGGGTCAACTCATGACTCTGCTCCAAATCTGTGACTTTCCTTAGCCCCGAGATTAAGTTCACATTCCATTATACAATTGCCATAGCCCAACTGATCTGGCCTGTAATTTGTAGACTCACTTTTGTTACCCTTCTGTGGCCTGATCACAGGAAACTATATTAACAGTTCTTTTTTCACTTAATGTCCTCAGATTTCAAAGCTGCATAGCTACTCGAATAATTTAATTTATATGTATTTATGACTCAGGCTCAGCATAGACACCTGCTCATTAAGATTTTCCTGACCATGCCCATCTGAAAGCAGTCTCCTTCTCTGCACACCTACCGTACTCTGTTTATAATCCTGTAATACTTTATGGTATCTATTTTATTTCATAAGGTTGCTAACTTTGCGTGTAGAGGTCAAAAAGTTTATATCCTCACTATTTAAAACAGCACCTAATCCATAATATTCTTCCATAAACTTCTGTTCAATGAAGGAATGAATGAACACACACACAGACACACTTCCCACCTATTAAGGCTCCTATGAAGCACTCAATAGTTTTTACTTTTCTGAAGTATTAGATATTGAACCCTAACTCTAGGAAATCTTGTTTTGATTTTTCGTGATTCAAAATACCAGTACAGTACAGCCCCTCCTCAGTTAATGACTACCTGTTCAACCGTTCTGCCTCATCGTCAGTTCTCCAGCATGAGCAATCCCCTCTCTCAGTCTTTGTCTTTTTCCCAAAGTTGGTTAGTACTAACTACATGAAGTGTTCACAATCATGCAAGACTTTGTATTTCATTTATAAATTTTTATTTTGAACCCATAGTAGTATTCAAAATAAACAAAAATGATTATGCTGGATTTATATTCTTGTGTTGTGGTGTCTCTTGCCACTAATGTATTTGTATTCTAATGTGTCACATGGTATCTATTGAAAATTAAACATACCCTATAGTGTCATGACATCTGTTTTCAACTTCTTGTTTACTCTGAGCTAGTTGCAGGAATGGAACTCAACTGTTAAGGTAGGAGTGAATGTATATCATTCAGGATTAATGAAATTATTTTGCAGCAATAAATAATCCCTAATTTCAGGGTCACAAGGTCTCAAATGATCACATGGGCCCCAAGGAGGACAAGCCAACGATGTGCCCATAGTCATAGAACATTTAGCAGACTTTTAGACAGGAAATCTTTTTAGTTTATTATTAGACATTTAGAACTTACTATTTATGAGAAAAAAACACATAGTTCATCATCATAGGTTACTTTTAAAAAGCAACTTCTAGATGAACATGAATTCTTCTTTGTTTTTCAGCCCCTGAAGTTCTGACTTTTCTGAGCCTCTAAATCTTACCACCACAAACCTCTTTACCAAAGGAATCAGTCCTTACTTCCTTTTCTTCTCTTATCACCCTGATCACTCTCTCTTAACATCTGCATTATAGCACTAGCTTGCTGGCTATCCTTAGTCTTTCTTCCTTTATTCTGCTCCCACATGATGGAGATGGAATAATCTTATGAAAACATTTCTTTGGCTTTCTGTGTTTCTCCAGAGCTTACAGAATAAAATATTAAACCCATAGCTTATTCAACACCACTGCAGCCTCATTTTCTCATTACCTACTGGAGAAAGACTTTAGCTCATGCAAAGGGACCCTCCATGAGCCTTCTGTTCCTTAACTGTCCATATTATTATAGGCTTGTCATGAAGACTGAATAATACCATGTATGAAAAGCTCTGTCACACAGTCCTTGGGATTACTGTGGCAGACTGTTAAATATACATATTACAGCTTTCTCAGAGTCCCACAAACAATCCCTTAATTATCACAGCCTATCCAATATGCCAGAATCATCCTTTATTCTTTAGGAATCACTGAAAATCAAGAATTTATTAACAAATGCACAAATTTCAATTACTCTTATAAAAACAAACAAACAAACAGTAAACTAGATAGGGTAGCCCCATAACTTCGTGATTAAGGGAGCTGGATACCACAAGGCTGACCGCAGGTTGAATCCTGGCCACAGTGGCTTGAAAAACATTCTGGGCATGTGTTCATGCCTGCCCACATCCTGACAGGATAGAGAAATGGAGGAGGAAGATTTGCAGCATGACTATGCCCATTGGGGAGTGCTTTCTCTACTCCCTCTGGCACGTGCACATGCCCACTGGCAATTTTTAAGCACAAACAAGGAAAAACTAGATAAGTAACTGTAACTCCATTCTTTGCAGTGGAAAAATCCAGTTCTTATCATCCAAATAATGGCATGCTCTTATAGTTTTTATTTTTGTTGAGGTTCACTGTAACTACCAATAGTTAAGCAGCTAAAGAAGGTGTCAATAGCTTGAAGATCAAAGAACCCGTTTTTTTTAGTTGTCAGGGTCTCTTCATGGTCTAAATTTCATTCCACCTTTGACATAAGAATTTGCAAAGATCTTTAGTTTACCTCTGGGATGGGATGGTGTGTTATAAATTCACTATACCTTGTCATATTAAATGTTTGAAGGATATTACTCCAGCTACTGTAACACTGGCTGAGAACAAGTGTTGTATAGTTGTCAATTTTTTATAAATGTACCCCTTTAAAAATGGTGAAATTGGGCTATAAAGATGGTGTACTGTATTGAAAGTGTTAGATGACAAGTCTGAAAACTTGGTTACTGAGATCTGTTTGGAGCCAATGATGTGATACATTAGCATCAGTTATTTCTCAGTAATATATGAATAGTATCTATCTTCTTAGAAGATGTTGTAAACTGCAAATTATGCTTGTGAATGTGTTTTGTTTATAATTTTATTTTGCATGCAACTGACACATATAAAATGTAATGCCTTATGCAAATCTCCTAAAAAAGACTTTTATTATGTTTGGGGTATTTGCTGGAAATATGATTTCTTTAGGGACTAAATTAAGCTCTTTTGTGAGAAGTAACTATTGTATATATACTCTGAGTCAACTGCAACTAAACTAATGAGAGCATATTTTTGCCATTATTTCTTGTTACTCTTGGTGTTGACATTCTTGAAGGGAAGGAAGGCATATTTAAGAAAATGATTTTATATAAAAGAGGAAAACTTGAGATATATAACAATTTTGGAAATGAATACAAAATTTGAATGGTGTCTCTTAATATTCACATTTTATATATATATATATTATATTTTACATTGAATCACTATACATTTTACACTGTGCAACACAGTTTTTCCCAGCATGAATACAGTGCTTATCAGTCAAGGCAAAGACATCACCATATACATTATCACCAGCAAGTAACTTTTCAGTTTTGTGTCAATTAAATGGATTGTTTTTCCCCATTTTCCTCCCTCCCTACCCCTATTACCCACCTCTTAGTACCCCCCATCCCATACTATCTAGTATCTACGTACAGTTGCTCTTCCTGCCGTTATGCCTTTCGATCTTCCGGTTTCCGCTGTAGTGTGCAGGCATTCGGTATGTATTGAGTGGGGACATACGAAGTCTGTCTTTCATAGTCTGACTAACTTCACTTGTCATAAAGTCTTCCATATTTGTCCACTTTGTATAAAATATTAGGGTCCCATTGTTTTTTGATGGCTGAGTAGTATTCCATAGAGTACCTGTGCCTCAATTTTTCAATCCTTTCATCCAGTTTTGGACATTTGGGTTGATTCCATGTCTTAGTAATTGTAAGTAATACTGCAACAAACATGAAGGTGCAAGCATTTTTCAGACTGAGGGTTTTTCTATACTCTAGGTAGATAACTAAGAGTGGAATTACTGGGTCATATGGTAATTCTGTCTGTAGGTTTCTGAGGAATCTCCTGCTTCGATTCTTAATTTCAGTTAGAACACAGCAATGCTCTTCTTCCAGATGGCAGAAAAACCTGACTCCAAAATTAAGCCACTTGCCTCAAATCTCATTACTGAGCCAAAAGATGAAATAGGTTCTCCTTGGATCCAAACCCTGTTTTTTAATTTTTTCTTTTTAATGAAACCACCTGACAAAGCTTGCATGTGAGAATAATGGTGACTTCAATGATGAAGGTAAGGACAAAGTAAAAGGTGTACTGTGAGATGCAGCATTTTTCTTTTTATTTTGCTTCTTACATGGAGTACATGTTAACAAATCAATCACTGCTAAGAATTTTAGCAAAGGGTGAAAGAGCAGTGACCAACCTCGTAGAATCCAGCTTTTGCAAACGAAGCCTAGTTGACATGTTCTAAAACTGTATTTTGATAACCAGTAAATGATACTGAAATGTGTTGAAAATATAACTCTTAAATTGTAATATAGTCTCAAGGACTTTGAAAGATGCCAATGTTTTTGGCCTTCCCTAACCGCTTCCCCTGGTAAAACAAGCCTTCTGATTATATGTATTGCTATCTATGATTTTAATGATTCAGCTTTGTCCACTGTCTTAAAAGAGGCCATAGTTCTCAGCTCATATTTATATCATGTTCTGTATGGCCTTAAAATTTAAGTTTTCATGTTACCCTGAGGAAAGGGACTCAAAAGTACATCATATTAAAATGGAAAAATCCTTCTGAAGCTCCCACCCTTAAGCTGCTGCCTACAAAGTCTCTAAGATGTACTATTACTGCCCTCTCCTGGTTGAATATAAGAAAAGCTGAAAGAACAGTATGAACATGGGTTTCAGCATTGCGTGCTCTCTGACTAGTCTGAATTTAATAAAAATGGAATAACCAAGTGATCAAAAGAGAAAAGTCACGGGATGGAAAAAGAATTCTCATGTATGACTTTTCAGTGCAAATATGAACCCTGACTAAACAATTTCATAAACAAGCTGCCCAATATTGAACTGAAGGCTTGCTTCAGTATGGTTTTCTCATAGCTACTTACATTAGCTTCATTTGTTGTTGTTGTTTGTTTTTTCCCCAGTAGTGACCAGAGCTCATCTAAGTTCTGAATAGGTTTGTCTTAGGCTTCTTTATTTGTAAGACAGAACCCAGTAAAAGCTGGGGACATCGGTCTTGCATTTGTTCTCATTCATTTACATGCTTTATGCCTGATGACTGCTGGAGATTCTGGAAAACATTCTGTCTGTGACTGTAAAAGACTCCAGCGTTCCTTCATCATTCAGCAACCAAACTCATGGTTGAGCGAAAACCTGAAAAAGTATATACCTACTCAACAACTTCCTCTGGTTCGTAATTCTTACCTTTAAACATGTTTTGGGTACTAATCAGGCCCCTTGGACCAGACTGCTTGCTTTTGAAGTGTAGCTGCACTCTCAGCTACATTACTTTATGAATCTCATGTCTGTGTCCTGTTTTCACATCTGTAAGTAGTGATCATGAGCGCATGTCTTGGGTTATTGTGAAGATTAAATGTGATATATCTAAAATTCTTAGACAAGAGACTAGCATATGGTAAATAATAAGTGTTAGGTGCTATTCTACAGTCTAAAGAGGGGGAGGATAAAAGCTTCATGCACTGGAGGAACCATAAAATCATTCCTTTACATCAGTGTGTCTAATATTATGAGAATGGAATATGCTGATTTCAAACATGCTACAGATTCTTGTTATTCTCTCCGGATCTGCCTCACATGCATGACCAAGACCCATACAATAAATAAATGGAGGTTTTAGCTGCTGCTAGTTTGGAGTAAATTCTTTATCAAAAATGTCTTCAGGAGCCAGAAGATGGCATACTGGATAAGGTACTAGACTCTCACATGACAGACCATGGTTAGAGTCCTGGACCTGGTGGCTTGAAAATTACACCAGTTGCCTGTGTATGCATGCCCCAGATCCTAAAAGGAGTGTGGAGGAGAAAGGATTGTGGCATGGTTACTCCCCTTGCAGCATGATTTCTCACTTTCCATGTCTGTGTCATTTTCCAGAGAGAACATGCACCCTATGGCAAAAATTAAAAAAAAAAAAAAAGTCTTCATATCACTAGAAGGCTCAAAATGTCAGAAGCTATTTGAATTTTTAGGATAATGTAAATTTTCTGAAAGATGTTGTGCAGCTATACATTTTAACTTACAATGAAAGAAAAAACTTCACTATTTAGACTGAAAGGAAAAATAGACATTTGAAGTAGCCAAGCAAGGATAAATCCCTTAAGTCTTTCATTCATGACAGAGGCACAGTAAGTCAGCTCCCATACTTGCATGCCTTTCATCCACCATCATTCTGTTTATCTGACTAAAGGAGACTAGGCTCACGATACCACCATACATCAGAGAGCACCTCTGCTAATCTCTTAGCAAAACCAGAAAATGAAGAGGGACTTCTGGCCACTGTTCATTTCAGAACTAAAGAGATAATTATGAGTTAGAGTCCTAAAGGTTATACTACCAAGCCACACAGAACTCCTCACAGTGGATCAGGGAAACATAAGAGTGAGTTGGTAGAGGAAAAAGGAAAGTAGACTTAAAAAAAGGAACCGTGGGACCAGCAGATGGCATAATGGTTATGTTGCTAGATTCTCACATAGTTGACTGCAGCTCGAGTCCCGGACCCAGTGGCTTAAAACTCATGCCAGGCGCATGTGCATGTGTGCCCAAGATCCTGGGAAGAGAATGGAGGAGAAGGGATTATGGCATAGCCATCCTCCTGGGGGGAGAGGGGGATTTCTCACTTTCTATCTCTCTTTTTCTTTTTCTCTCTCTCTCGCATGAGTGCACATGCCCCACAGCAAAAATCTCTTAAAAAAAAAAAAAGGACCTGTAGCACTGAGTGACTGTAAATGAACTGTTCTATGCTCCAGAAATGAAGCACTAGAATTCTCAGATAAAAGTGATGTAACCAAGACAATCGGACAAGCTCCTCTAACACACTGGGAAAATCCCAACATTCATAGTCCTAGGTCAGAAAAAATAATCTACAGGTGAAGAAAGAGAAATTATGAGAAGGTAGCTAGGTAGGTGCAATTTGGCTCAGGATGGTCTTGAGCCTTTTAGGACGAAATCCAAACTCCTTAGTATAATACAGAAGGGTCTTCATAATGGGGCCCTGCACAGAAGGTACCTATAA
The DNA here is from genome assembly GCF_000334495.1 of Tupaia belangeri chinensis. Taxonomy (NCBI): domain Eukaryota; kingdom Metazoa; phylum Chordata; class Mammalia; order Scandentia; family Tupaiidae; genus Tupaia; species Tupaia belangeri. The sequence continues at coordinate 2,647,450 of NW_006159447.1, read as the reverse complement.
TAGACACCTATAATATATATACCTATATCATCATTCCTACAGTCATCACTACCTTATACTCCTCATTGCAGGTGCAATGCACCATTTTTTTCCTGAACACATCATCTCTTCTTCTTTTGAGGCTTTATAAGCATGTCTCTTTGGAATGCTCTTCTCCTTTTCTTTTTTTTTTCAGAATTATTTCTTTATTATGATTTTTAAGAATTTTCTAAGGGCACATACACTTACAAGAGAGAGAGACAGAGAGAGACAGAGACAGAGAAAACTGCCAGGTCTAGGACTCAACCCATGATCGATCGGTCATATGGGAGTCCAGCACTAGTCCACACCACCTGCTGGGCCCTTCTTATTTTCTTGATCCACTCTAGTTCACCCTTCAGGTCTCATATATCTTACATTTTTTACCTTGCCTTGATTTTTTCCTCAGAACTCAAACATATGACATTTTATATATGTTCAATATTTGGCATCAATTTATTTCCTCTCTCCTTACACCAACATGTAAGTCCTATGAGGACAGGGGTATCCTTTTCTTCACCATCTCTGGAGCATCCAGAACACATAGGACACATAAGGGGAAGGGACCAATGAATATCTCTTGAATAGGGAATGATGAAAGATCTCTTAAATTGTATTCTGCTTTTACCATTATACATGAATGAGAAAAAGATACAGTGCAAAATAAATGACGTAACTTGCACCCTAAAATTAAAAAAAGAACGAGTACATTGAATACACTAACTTCTCTGCAGTTCTCCAAATGACCCAGCATAAGATATTTTAACAAATTCTATACCTATGTCTGATTCATCTGAAATAACCAATGGATTCAAAAGTGGAAAAGAGAAGGAGGAGGTAAGAGAAAGATGCTTATCATTTATTAAGACAAGATTGTTCACTAATAAGACATAAAATGAACAAAGACCATAAATAAATTCAGAACTGAAGAATTCCAGATAACATGCTCTTGTCTGAAGGGGATTTATGATGATTTGGGGGAATTCTTTCCACAAATTTTTTTACTTTGTTTTAGCAAGTCATCTGGATTTATTTTCTGTATTTGGAAACCAAATTGATTCAGATCTCTTTGAAGGCTCATCCTCAGTGAGGCTGTTAGGACACTGCTGCTCAGAAGTTGAGGCCACATAGGAGGCTCGGGCTCAATTCCCGGCCTAACCAAAATAGACTGAGTGCTGGTGACTTACACGTGTGGTCCTAGGAGGCTGGGGCAGGAGGATCACAAGGATATACCTATCAGAAATCAATTCTCTCTCTCATAAGAATGCTTTAGACTAAAAAATGTATTTAGTTGCTGGAAACTTAGCAAATCTTTCAAAGATTCTCCAGAGTGAAATAGTGCTCAATTTTGAATAAATGGAAAGCAATTTCATGCATTTATATTGTTTTGTAATAATAGTGTAATTGCTACAATAAAGAACACATATCGTATTGGTATCTTAGGGTTATGATCACCCTAATGTATGAGAGGTGAGTGCCAACTTGAGGGAAATATAGTGGCCAGTGTGATGCTTGAGGTCTTTGAAAGCAGAGGGAGTGGGTCAGCCAGGTGGTGTGGAGGATAAGGTAGCTGAACGCTTTTGGATACATATTTAAGAAGTGGGAGAACTGAAGCACAAATAGCAATTAAGGGCCTGACTTTAGAGAGAGAGACTATGGGGCTCCCACGTGGCCAACTCTGTGGTTTGAGTCCTGGACCTGGTGTCTTGGAAAACATGCCAGGCACGTGTATGTGTGTTCCCAAAATCATGACAGGAGAATGGAGAAGGGACTGCAGTGTGGCCATCCCTCTTGGATGGGTCTTCATAATGGGGCCCTGCACAGAAGGTACCTATAATAGACACCCTCTTGGGGGGTCATTTTTCACCCTTCCAGCCTTTCTCTCTAGTGCTCTCTGTCTCCGTACAACACATGCACCATACTGGGAGGAAAAAAAGTACAGAAGGAACAACACATTAAATTAAAAACATAAGTCGTTGGGGCCAACAGGTGGCGTGGTGGTTAAAGTGCTGGACATTCCCACATGACAGACCATGTTTCGAGTTCCAGACCCAGTAGTTTGCTTTTTCATTTTCCTTCTGTCTGTCTGTCTTTCTCTGGTCAAATTAAAATAGACAAATGAATAAATAAAATTAAATAAATAATTCTTAAAAAAAATAAGTCGTGATTAGTTTTACTGATACCCTACAGAAGAATAGAAACTAATCTAAATACATCTAGACCTACATTAAAAACACCTAGCCATTTTATACTAGATATTTTCAAGTGCTAACAAGATTAATGTTTAAGAATATTGACTGAACATAACAGTAAGGTATTTCAATCAATATTCACCCAGCCACTAATTATATATATATTTACTGAGTGGTAATTTATATGCTCTATGCTAGGCATGTGGATATAGTAGTGAATAAAGCATGTGATTTTGCACCACAGCTTTACATTCTAGGGGAGAACAAAGTCAACATGTGATTTAGTGCAAGACACATGTACACTACATATGAAAGAGATGTCCTAAGTGCCATGGAGTTAACTGTAAGAAAAAAGAACAGGAAGTGCTAGTAGAGTTTCCCAGGACCTCACTGCAAAAGTGACAGCTGAGTAAAGACCCAAAGAGCTAGAGGAAACCTAAATACTTAAGAAAAGAATGTATCAGAGGCCTGGGATAGGTCTTTTGTTAGTGGCATGGCTCAGCAAAAGTATAGACGATACGTTCTTACCAAGGTGAACTTTCGAAGCATTCAAAAATACATATGTATATATATTCTGATACGATCACCTTCCCTAAACTCTGGACCCCTCCTTCATGAATGCATCATGTTGCCACCCGGTAGGCACCCTGGCTAAGCAACAAGCTGGAAGGACGACGTGAAGACAGACCTTCATGGTAACACCCAGACCTGGGGTATGCAAAGATGAAACTTCATAGTCCACATGTAAAGATGGAATGGTGTATTCTGACTGGAGTTAGCCCCAGAGATAATGAGAATGCCAGGACAATTCAGGAAAAGGCTGACCCAATGTAAGGTAATGGGACAGACTGAAATCCCATAGACCATCCAAGAATTAACAGGGTAAGGAAATACTGAGGCGGCCAAGCCAAGCACTCCATGGACCTTCTCAGACTAAAGCTGCCTAACCTTCCCCCATCAAGAGGGTTTGGCCTAAATTCTTAGAGCAAAAATAACGACTCCTTGGTTTTGATTAAAAAAAAAAAAAAATGTTCTAAAGGATGACATTGACCATAATCAATTATGTTGTTAAACATTCTGCTAAAAATTTCTTCGGGGGTAAAAACGACATTTTTTTTTGGGATATATATGTAAGATCTTGGAGAACTGAAGCACATACAGCAGTTAAAGGCCTGGCTTGAGAGAGAGAGAGACATCAAGGTTTAAATCCCAGATTTGCCATTTGCTAGGTGGCTGGCCCTGAATCTTTCTTAAGGTCTGTGTTTCAGTTCTCTATTTTTAAAAAAGGGATAACACCTGATTAAATAAGCTAATATTTGATTTAAAAAATGCTTAGAATATTGGCTTATACATAAGAAACATAAAATGTTTTTAAACAAAATAAAATAGACTATAATTTTAAACTTCCTTTGCAATATTGCTTCCAAAGTCTTACTCCTTTCACCTTCAAAGAATAAAGATCTACTGTCATTTCCTGAGAAAATCTCTTTTACTCAGAAATATTTAAAACAGAATTCTTTTGGAAGTCTAGATACTGTCATGTTTATATCAAATGTTTAACAGAATTTCAGAGTGAGTGACATAAAAAATAGATGACCCAAAGATTATCAAATGAATACTTTATTAGTCATAACACTTACAAAATAAATTTCTTTTCCTCATGGAGTTACCAGATTTTAAACGCAACCAACACTTTCTCATCCTTACAACTAAGATATGTAAAGAAATTATTAAATGCCATAATTTTTGTTCAAGTGCTTTGTCACTCAACTCACAAACCTAGAATGCTATTAATCTACAAGTCTGAGTATTCACAGTTAGATGAGTTTTAGGCTTGGTTCTTAATGATCTAGAAGCAATCCATTTACAGAAGTGCATTTTAATGAAATCATTCAATTTAATGTCACCAAGCATGGGCCTGTTACACCTTAGAAACAATAATAAAATCTCAAAACTAAATTCTAGCAGACTGACTTTAAATGATCCCAGCTAGAATAGACTATATATCCTTATGGCACATTTGTGACTTCATAATAGATACAGTTCATAATGCAGGTTTAGGTGCATGGGAGTCAGATATTACAGAAACAAGATAACGTGAGTCTTAAGACTGATTTCTTCAGCCCCATATTGAAACACATCTTTTGTCTTTATAATTTCACCACAAATGAAGCTCTAACAAAGTTACTTCTAGGGGGTTATTCAATTATCAGCATTTGATCTTTGAGCATTGGTAATGCTACTACCAGGCTGTTAGAAAAGTCATGACATTTTTTTTATATGCAAAAATGCATCCTGACTTTTCTGACAACCCAGTAAGTGCATACATGCTTTATGTTCAAGAAATCCAATAGCCCAATTCATCCATGGCACTCTGTACATATTCCTCAGACAGAATCAAACAACTGAAAGTACAGAGCAATGTGGGCTAGCCCGTGGCCTGATGGCTAAGGAGCTGGATCCCACATGGCTGAATTCACAGTTTGAATTCTGGACCTGGCAGCTTGAAAAACATGTTGGGTGGGACCAGCAGATGACATAATAGTTACATTGCTGGACTCCCAAGTAGTGGACCATGGTTTGAGTCCTAGTCCTAGAGGCTCAAACTCATGCTGAGTGCATTTGTCTGTGTGCCCAAAATCCCAAGAGGAGAATGGAGGAGAAGAGATTGTAGCGTGGCAGTGCCCCTCGTGTGATTTCTTGCTTTCTGTTTCTCTGTCTCTCTGGCAAGCCCTCATACCTTATAGCAAAAATCTCTCTAAAAAAAATAAAATAAAGGAAAGAAAAGAAAAACAAGTTAGAAATGTTGTATATGCATGCCCAAAGGCTCAAAAGGAGGGGCACAGAGAAGAAAAGAGATTGTGACGTGACCATTCCATGGGGGGATACTTTCTTGCTCTTTCTCTTTTGCCCCCTGGCAAGTGCACATGCCCCCTGGCAAATTAATAATAATAAAAAAGAGCAACCCCCAAAGCCCTTTATTCCCAGAGGTAGCCTTCTTGGACTATGACAGGTACCTTGCTTGGACAATGTTGGGGGAACCATAGCCTAACTCTAACTTGCTCTCCCATTCAAGCCATTTGACACCGTTCCATGACCAGAATCTTTACAAATGTGTTAAAATAATTTTCTGTGCTATTCAGCTAAAGACAGTTTTTGTGATGGCTATCGTTTTAAACTGACTGTATCCATTTGTAACCAATGCAAAAAAAAAAACCCAAAAAACAAACAAATAAAAAAAAAAACACATATATCCGGGCTACTATCAAAACATGAAGAATCTATAACTTTGTTATATTTAATACTCTATTTAGATTTAACTCAGAAAGTAATGCAAAATAACTAGAAGTAAAATATTAATTAACTTTGCAGAGAGCCCTATTTGGAGAAGACTCACATATCCACACATAAATATATATATATATTCATGCACAGGGCAAAAAACTGTACTCTGAAACATAAACAAAACTAAAGTAAGACACAAGCAGCTAGATACCAGTTCCAGTAGTGATGAATGGTCTCTAGGGTTTCCATTTTAAGGACTCTCAGATGAGTCTTGCTCAGTTGTTAGAAGATCATTAGTTTGATTAAGCAACTAGGGTTTACTTCATAAATTTTTGTGTACCGAAGACTCTGCTTGAATTAGTTTGAGAAACTCTACAGCCCTCCAAGGGTAAGTATTTGACCATTAACAAAAGGCAATGTGATTATTGCATAATGTGACTAAATATTATGTGACTTATCTAATTTATAACCTTTCAAGATCAGTTCAGTCAAATAGAATACATAACTGAGGTTTTATACCAAGGTCTACAAACTATAACCTATAAGCTGAATCCAGCCTGCCCCTAGTTTTATAAAGTCTTATTAGAACCTGGGCATACTCATTCAAGTACACATTGGCTATAGCTGTTTTCCTGCTACAAGAGCAGAGCTGCAACAGAGACAAGATTGCTCACAAAGCCTAAAATATTTACCATCTGGCCTATTACAGAAAAAGTGTCCTAATCCCTAAAGGCTGGAGTCAGTGGAAAGCCTATTTGACTTTATTTTTTTAAGGACATTTTAGTTACCTATTAAAATTAAGGTCCAGGTGACGCTTAAAAAAACTAAATGGATATTACTTTTTCATGGTAAATATCAGTGTGTTTTGTGGATAAAAAAATTCCTAAAAAAAAAAAAGAAAAAAGAAAAAAGAAAGAAAAGAAAAAAGATGGAAAATTAAAGGTTATTTTCCTGTTTAACACCATAATAAAATTAGAATTCTATCCATGAAAATAAACACTCACACTTAGATTCTCTCAATATACTAAACAAATTATTTTTGAAATGTTATTAGTTCTGGACAAAATGGTATCTAAATTGATCAGACATACAAAGTAGACAAATAAAACTAACACATGACTGTTAGTTTCCGAGGAGTGTCACGGTCGCCATCTTCGTAAAGCCAGACCCAAACTGCAACCATAACAAACTGTTGTCACAAAGGCAAAAATCTAAGGAAAAAAGAAAAAAAAGTTGATATCAGCCTGATAGCACTTTAATGTAGTACTGTTCTAAGGGACAACTACATGATAAATGACCAACCTTGACAAAGATCCTTCAAGACTTATAAAAATATTTTATATGGATCTCTTTTTTTGATGATTTTGTACTACTGTTTTATTCCTTCATACTATTATCTGTTCCTTTTAAAATCTTAGCCATGAATAATTTTTCATTGGTAGACAGACTCATGTTGAACATTTGTTCACATCGCGAGCTCAATTATTCAGAATTTGTGAAATCCTACCAATTGTATTAAAAAATTCCATATGACCAATTTATTCATAGTGGCTTCACAGTTAAAGAAGACAGCAAATACAAGAACCTGAGGATGTAGGGAATCATTGCTGTGATGGTGGAAACTGACAAGGGAAACCAGAAACCCTGAAATGAAAACTCATGGAAATAAATCCTTGGGTTGTATCTTTTTCACATGGGAGACAACCTTCATGCATTAGCCTGTACTCTGCCCCAAGTTACTCTGCTCTTAATTATTTAGTATTCAGTGAGGATTCCTTTAGCAGTGACTATGTGTACATCATTACATTAGGTGTATATAAACAAATATTGTCCTCATCCTTTGAGGGTGATGATCCATTGAAAAGCACAAGACAAAGCAGTTCAATATGATAAAACATTATAATTTAGTTTAGGGATTTTTAACCAGGAAACCACAGCTCTGGGAAAGAATATCAGATTGTTTTTTAAGGATGATTTAATTAATTTTGTTTATTATTATTATTTTTTAAAATTTTCTATAGGGCATGTATGCTCACCAGAGAGAGAGAAAGTGAGAAAGCAAGCATCTAGGTCTGGGACTAGAACTGCAGAATGCCAAGTGAGAGTCCTGCACCTTAACTACTATGTCACCTGCTGGCACTAAGAATATCAGATTTAGCTAAATTATCATTCTGTGATTCCATCCATTCTTCCTCTGCTGGATGTTCCTGTATGATTTTCTAATCTAGACCTTGTCTTCTGAATGAGATTGATCACCTCCCTTTTTCTCTCATTCCATTCCCTCCCTCCCTCCCTCCCTCCCTCCCCCCTCTCTCATTTTCTTTCTCTCTTTTGATCTTTCAAAATTTCATTATTGTTATTGACACATAACTACACAAATTTATGAGCTACAGTGCATTTCTTTAGCACAAGAATGCAATGTATAATGATCAATAATATACCCAACATCTCAAAAATTTGTCATTTGAAGAAAAGATATATTATTTTCATTGGAAAAATTCCAAGCCCTCTCTTTTTGTCCTCTGAGAATATACAGTGAGTCATTGTCAACTGTGTTACCTTGCTATGCTATGTAACACTACAGCTCAGTTCCTCTTAAGTGTCTGTTACTCTGTATCCATTAAGTAAATCCATCTTCTATTCCAAGTACCTAAACTTTGCTTTGTCAAATTGTTAAAACCAGTGGTTTTCCAACTGCTATCTGTGGATCACAAGGATTCTATTAAAAGTGCCTCAGGATGAAGATGGGTAGAAGTGGCTTAATGAAAACCCAGGATGGGTATCCTTCAAGATCCTCTTCCCCACATCATTTATACTTTGATCTTCTACATTTATTGGGTTGTAAGTAAGACTTCATTAGTAAAATACCCCATTTCTCATAAAAGAAAATGTTAAGGGCCAGCAGATGGTGTGGTAGTTAAGGCACTGGATCTCACATGGCCAAATGCATGGTTGGAGTCCCAGATCTGGTGGCTACAAAAGCATGCCAGATGTGAGTGTGTACCAAAATCCAGAGAGGAGAATGGAGGATGGGGTTGTTGTGTGGCCATCCTCCTTGAGGGTGATTTCTACTTTCCCGCTCTCTGTCTCTTTCTCTCAAGCACATACACCCTGTAGCAAAAACAAACAAACAAACAAACAAACAAAAAACCATTAAAATCACTAAACTACAAGCCTTTCAAAGCTATATCCAAAACTCTTTTTCTGTTGTAATTGCACTTTCAGTATAATTCTGACAAATACTATCAGAAACTTGGGAAACTTAGGATAACAGGTCTGGAAAACATCTCTACCCTTCAAAAACCAGACTCTGTATCTATGTTGTCCAAAATGATCCACTAACTACATGTGGTTATTTGAATTTGTTAAAATTTAAATAACAATAAAAATTCAGTTCCTTAGTCATTCTACCTACAGTTTAACTGGTCATTAGGCACATGTGCCCAGAAGTCTCCGCACTGAACAGCACAAATATAGAATGCTCATAGCATTGTAGAAAGTTATATTGAACAGGGCTGCTCCAGAGAGAGATTTCGCTAGCTACATGGGGAGTACTGGGTTGTTTTCAGGCTACCAGAGTAACACAGTAAAACACTTAGGGTCACTAAGTTGATGTACAGTCATATTAAGACCTTTCAGGAAATAATTAGGATTTTTTAAATCTTAAAAATTATCTGTAAAGACAAAAATAATATATTATTTCTTTAAATTACCTATGTCAATACAAAATGATAACTTCTAGTATGTAAGTTAAAGAGGATAAAAAAATTCAAAATAATTCCCCATAGGATTCATTTTGTCGGTATATCACCTATTATATTGGCAGGCATACCTGTCTCCTGCCTACCTGTACTTTCTTTCCTCAGTGGCAGGAACTGCAACTTATTCATTCTAGTACCCAGCAAATTGCCTGCCACACGGTAGGCACATGGGAAATATTCACTGAATTTAAATGGATTATAAACAGGTGAAAGTACTAAAGATCAAAGCTGGGAACAAATCTCCCTCACCTTCATGGACAATTATAAGAAGTAAAAACAATCACAATTCTTTTTACCAAGAAGATTTTGCTGTACATAGCCTTGCAGTACTACTACCCTCTATAGTGTTTATTTTTTATTAAGTTTAGTGAGAAAAAGAAAGAGGAAGCATGTCACCCATGAGGTCACACACTGTGATTCTCCCTTCAGCCTTCCCCGCCAGCCAGAATCACAGGCATGTGTGTAGGCCCAGCAGGTACAGATTGACCTGGGAACCGAACCCTGATCTTCCATATGATCCCAGCTCTGCAGACCAGTGCTCTCTACTGTTCCCATGTGGCTGGGCCAACTCACTACAGTCTGACATTTCTGCTTCCTCTTCATCGCCCATAATACTAGGGATGATAACAGTATTTTGCTCACCGGATTACTGTACAGATAGATGGCTATTGTATGTTTGATGCTAATAAATGATGACTATTACTGCCTGAGGAGTTTCCTAGAGACCTTGACAGTGGAGGGAAGGGCTGGTGAGCACCCTCACTGAATACGTACTGTGGCTGCTACGTTGATGTTATACTGGTTGTCACTCAGGAGTGGCTGCACAGATGTGGTTGTATTGCAATGCAGATCGTGCAGAGATGTGGCTGCTGCTTCTAATAAGAAGGCTCCAAAGTAGAAAACAAACACTGTAAAATGATAGGCAAAATCCTAAAATGGAAGAGAAAAAAAAAGACATCCACAATAAAAAGTAATTTTGTTTTTCTATTCCTTATTTTAAAGAATAAAATTTAGGATCGGGAAGATCAGAACGCTTAATGAAACAATCTTAACCATATTCACTGCTTATTTTTGCAATAACATTTGGCATTGCTTTAGCAATGTCAGGCTGTTAGAATCCCAATGAGGATCAATGACCTATTTTAATTGGAATAGTGGCAAACCTTTTGATACACTAAATTTTATAATAAAACATGTAATTTCAGTTTGGATTAAAATGCCATGGAGGTCAATATTAATTAACATAATACAAAAGGGCATAACATAAGCTGTCTTTAAAATCTGAATAAAATACTATTTGCTATAACTTATTATAGTCCTTACATATTCATACTTACTTTTATCATTATACTTATATAATTATATAAATTTACATTTTTATATACTCTTATAATTATTGTTTTTGACAAATTGTTTTGTCATTAGATCATCATCCCATATTGAAATACATGGAAGACTTATTAAATCATAGTATTCAATGACATTCAGCCTTTTATTCCCTTAAAAATACATAATATATACCTCTACAAGCTCAATTATTTATTATGCTATTGTTTGTGTTGCTGGCATTAATTTGAAGCATAAATATTAAAGTTTACATTGTCTTAATCTGAATTGATCTACCATCATATGTTGCTGTTTCTCTCTTTTAATTGTCAGAGGGTGCATACGCTCACCAGAGACAGATGGGGGTGGGAGGGAAGAGAGGCAGAGAGAGTGAGCACTTCCCCATGTGTGGGAGAAGTTGAGAAAGGAAGCATGTCCAAACATGCTGCAATCCTTTTCCCTCCATCCCATCAGGATTTGGAGCTTACACACACACACACACGCAGTGTGTTTTTTAAGCCACCGGGAACTAATAGGCTGGTTCTGGCCTTGAGAGAAAAAAAGATTAAAGTTTCAGAGAGAGAAGAAAGGGATATGGATTAGACATGAAGTGTGAAGATCTTTCTGTCACATGCTAATACCACCGCTCCAGAAGCTGCACCATGGAATGCCCACAGGCAGAATGACTTTGCCGGCTGAGCCACATGAACTGAGTGGCCACAGTCAGAGGAGCCAATAGCAGGGACTCTCCAGTGCCAAAGTTTGACCTTGCTGCAGCCCCCTTTGAATCTTGAACCTACCACAAAGACCAATGTGGAGTCCTCTACACCCAAGAACACTAACCAGCCATCTGTACGAAACTGATGAAAATTGAACTACTATCTCCCTAGAAGCCAAAATAGTTCCTTGTCATAAGAACAAATGTATGAATTTTTTCCTTCCCTGAGAGGCTCAGCCATCACCTGTATCCAGAAACTTAGAGCGCCTGATCCACAGGTCTCTGATGCAGGAATCCACTTTTCAGCAGAGGAAAGGTGAGAACTGATAGGCATAAAACCATCCAGTTGCTGGCCTGATTGCATCAGACTGGTTCGCTGAAGGCACAGCTTGGGGCATTAGTCTGCAAGGATGGACGGTCATCCTTCAGGATGCTGTAGATACATAAAAGTGTTTTCTGCATGGTGGTGTGTCCCCACTGGAAAAATGAGAACTAAAGTGTGGACGCAGAAGTTTCTCCACTTACTGTCACTCCCAATAAGCTGCTGAAACACTTTGTGATGTCCACCCTCACAGCACTGTTACAAACATATTTTTTTATTGTTGTAACCTTATAATTTCTGCTGTCATGGCAATCAAGTTTTAAACATGTACAGTTGAACATACTCATACTATTCTTTTATCAAAGGCAGGGCTCAGTAAGCATCTAAATGCATGCATCATGTAGAGGCTAAAAGTTTGGCAGTCCTTGGTTCCTCTACATGATCAGAGATCTCAGTCCTAAAAGGAGCATACTCTTGCGAGAGGTTATAACAAGGGTCCCATTGAACCACAAGTTATGGTGACTGCCTGAGAACTATGGACTCTTTGTATCCAGAGACCAAAAGGCAAGACATTGGTAGTTGGTCTTTATCTTCAAGAGCAGGGGAGTTGCTGCTAGAAAACAGGATAGCAGGGAGGAGTACATGTGGCACTGGCGTATGTGCCACAGGAAGTGTGAGAGGGGATGGATGTGGAACTCAGGGACTCTACTTCGCGAGTGGACTCTTGGAACTGTCCTTTTTAATTGTGACTTAAAACAGATGAGTACATCAACATGGGCCTGAAAAAGGTGGGGTTACCAGTGACTCCAACTTCCTCAGGAATTAGTATGATGCATGCTCCAGCAGGCAAACTTCCAAGACCAGTAGTCATGAGACCAAGCAAGAGGAGGATAAAATGGTTATGGGGAGAGAGAGATGATGCTTATCAGTTGTGACCCTGAGATTAACTCCAGTGAAAGGGCCTGGAGTTCATTCCTTTAATTTCTCAAAGTTCTCCTACAGGGAGAAAGGCACATTGGGACTCCGGAGGAGCAACTCCCCAAACACATACGGGAAAGCAGATCCACATGGGGCAAAGAGCAGGCCTTCCTATATGTGTATTTCCTGAAAGACGTTGGATATTCAGCTTTGAAGAACATAGTTAGCAGATAGCCTCTAGCTCCAGTAGATTAGGGTTCTACTGCAGTGTTTAAGCCAAGGCCACTTGCTTCCCGAGTAGCACCCAACTAATGACAGCACAATGGGGATAACAGTGCCTGGTCACCCGTGTTTAACGCAAGACTCATTGGGGCAGGCGATGCTCCGGAGCACTATGTTGATTTGGCCAAGTCTTTGGAGATGTGTACACACAACAATACTTTTCTGCCTTATTCTACTTCCTCCCCCATCACCTTTTATAGGTATTATGCTCTTTCTTTCCTCTCAAAAGCTCTCTTGAACTAAATCCATCTTAGCCTACTACCCAGTGGACCTGACATGACACATATGCTGTTCTAGTGTGTTAAGCTTTCTTTTCTTGGCCATTACTTTTAATTAATATGTCAATTGGGTAATTATTATTTTTCCTTTTTTTTTTTTCCTTTCCCCCGACAGGACACATGTACTCACTGGAGAGAGACAAAAAGAAGAGAGGGAAAGTGAGAAATCAACCCCTGGTATGATAGCCATGCCATAATCAATTCTCCTCCACTCTCCTCTCGGGAGTTTGGGCACACACACATGTCCAGCATGTTTTTCTTTCTTTCTTTTTTTTTTTTGCAGAGGTTTTTGCTATAGGGCATGCGTGCTCACCAGACAGACAGAGAGAGACAGAGAGACAGAAAGCAAGAAATCACCACCCAGGAGGGATGGCCACGCCGCAATCCCTTCACCTCCATTCTCCTCTCGGGATCTTGGGCACGCACGCACATGCACCTGGCATGAGTTTTAAGCCATCGGGTCCAGGACGTGAACCGCGGTTGACTACGTGGGAGTTCAGCGACATAGCCATCATGCTAACTGCTGGTCCCTCCAGCATGTTTTTCAAGCTGCAGAGTCCAGGACTCGAACTGTGCAACCAGTCATGTGGGATCCAGCCATCTTACCCTCCACTTCATTTCCAGGCAAAATAGATCTTTCCTTAGAATATTCCTCCCTGAAGACCAGCAGATGATGTAATGGTTATGTAGCTGGATTCCCACGTAGTCAAGTGCAGTTCAAGTCCCAGACTCAGTGACTTAAAACTCACACTGGCACATGTGTGTGCATGCCCAAAATCCCAAGGAGAGAATGGAGGAAAAGAGATTGAGACATGGCCATCCCTCCTGAAGGGATGATTTCTCACTTTCTGTATCTCTGGCGAGTGTACACGCCCTATAGCAAAAATCTCTCAAAAAAAACAAAGCAAACAAACAAAAGAACCAGAATACTCCTCCTCCCTATCCCTAAAAGAGAATATAAATATGGACTCTCTTGTTTAAAGTTAGGTAAACATGGTATTACAAAGAGACTTCAGAAACTCTGTGGAAAATGAAATTAAAATTTTCAGTCTATTTTAGCACAGAAAACATTTTTAAATCCATGAATAGTTGTTTAATAATACAAATTTATTTTCCTTGAACCTTTGGTAGACACTTCATATTTTCTCTAAGCACACACACACACACACACACACACACACACACACAGAATATTTTAAAACTAAATTCTCCTTCTTTCCCTCAGATAAGTAAGGGACAAAATTTTAGTATCTGCTATATGTTATTCCATAGTATTGGGTCATCAAAAAAGCCATGACATATTTTCTATGCAAAAATATATCATAATTTTTCTGATAATTGTACCATTTATACCAAAGCTCAAAAACTGGGAAAAAAATTACTAAAGATATCTACAATGAAAGTTAATTTTATGATCAATAAAAATAAACACATATTGTAGTCAGTATTCTATGAAAAATACTGGTAGAGAATGAATTTCTTATCAAAATGTATTTTTACTTCCTTTAAACTTAGGATATGGTGGCATTAAACTATGATCACAGAGAAAAAACAATTTTTTTTGAGTCATTAATGTCTAAGAATTCCAGAATGCAACAATTAAAAGTGATTACCATCTGCTGATGGCTCCATGATATACATGGCCCACACACTTTCCTGGCTGAGCATTTACAAGAATGTACCAAACCTATCAAAAACAAACAGTGCCATCAAAAATAATTGAGTGGAGGGGAACCAGCAGTTAGCGTAATGGCTATGTCGTTGGACTCCCACGTAGTCGACCGCGGTTCGCATCCCGGACCCGGTGGCTTAAAACTCACGCAGGGCGCGTGTGCGTGCGTGCCTAAGATCCCGAGAGGAGAATGGAGGAGAAGGGATTGCGGCATGACCATCCCCCCTGGGGGGTGATTTCTCGCTTTCTGTCTCTATGTCTCTCTCTGTCTGGCGAGCGCACGCGCCCTACAGTGAAAATCTCTCCAAAAAAAAAAAAAAAAAATTGAGTGAAAAAAAAAATCTACAACAAAATTTTGGTGTACACATTACTATTAGTTTCAGTCTCATTTAGTTTTTCTTAACAAATTCCTTGAAGAAAAAGTTGACTCTTTCAAAGCATGCCCACCAATGATAGGCCCTAAACACACACGCGTGCATGTGCGCACACACACACACACACACACACACACCCCACACTGTACCATGTGGCATGTGTTGCTGCTACCACTTTCTTCTGGATTTTTTTCTCTTCTGTAAGAGTGAACTATTCCAGCTGAAAAAACCCACAAGATAATTTTTGCAGGTGATCCATAGAAGAGACTGATAGTTCGGATTTCAACTAACACTTTCATATAGTGGTGTAATTAAAACAATAACACATACTCCTATTTTATTGTCCGAACATCAGAATATAATGCTACAAATGGATAGGATATGCAAATTTAAGAAAACTAAACAATTAATAAGGATATTAATGTTTATACTCAATATCAAAGATAAGAATATAAGCACAAGAGAAAAAAAGAGGGTGTAGACATGTGTTTAATAGACCAAGAATGGTATCCCAAAAATATTTAAATATTGGTAAGTTATATATGTCAATCACTTGGAAAGAATGCTGCATGCTGCAAGATCCTGAGGATACTACTTCTCCAGGTATGAACCTTTTAATTGCTTGACTACTAAGAGATTCAGGAAGGTCCCTGGAGAAGGGCCAGGGTGGTGGTGCCACAACATTCAGGGAGATGCGGTCAGTTGGGCAGTGGGTATATGCTAACCAGTACCAGGTACCAACAGGGCTGCAGTGGTACATACTGGCCCAATATCACCTCTGAGCCTGACACTACAAAAAAAGCTAGTGGCCCTTACCCACATGAGGGACCGACTGATCCACACATTATGATGGGAAAGTCAGGCTTTTAGAGAGAAAAGATTAGGCATCTATCTATAACCTAAACACAGAATTTTGATCTTCATCACTTGACCAAGTATTAGAAATATTTTCTCATCCTAAATGGGAAATTAAGGCAAAAATGTAGAACTATACTATATCAGCAACCTAAGAAGGGGACTTGCAAAGTTCCAAACTGCCAGCTTCAGCATGTGAAGAATTACATTGGTTATCCTTCGTTCCCTATAACCCAGACACAAAGCTAAGCACTTTAAAACACATGATCTCCATTATTCTGTGAGAGCATTGCGTGAGATAGGTATTATTACCATTTTACAAAGGCAGAAATTAAAGTTCAGAGAGGTGAATTATTTTGCCCAAGGTTACACACTAAGTAGATGAGACCAAAGCTCAAAGCCTGTGCATAATTGTTAAGCACTTCACTCCACTTTAAAAAATATATATTATTTTTATTTACATTTAATCATTGTACATTGTTACATACAATATGGTTTATCTAAGCATGCATATACACATGCCAATCAGACCAAGGATATTACCATATGTGTATATACCACACACACACACACACACACACACACACACACATATATCATTTTCAATAGATAACTTTACATTCTTATGTCTGTTAAACTCCACTTTCTTGTGAGCATTATACGAAGCCGAGCCATTTGCCCCTCTGCCGGCTGAAAAAGCAGCCTTCGCTGCTGATAATGTGATAAAGATCATTTCAAGTTCTCTTAAATTCCATAAATACAACAAAAACAGAAATTTCCCTCTAATATCTGTCCCAAAAGGTGCTATTATACTTGGAACATATAAAGCCTGACTAAAGATCTGATTTAAGTTCATAAATACCAAAGTGGGATTAGAACTTAAGGGGGTTCGTCATGAACTTCACTAAGGCACTACCTACCATGGACTGGAGTTCATGCTCTATTGGGCCATTCTGAAATAATCCCAGAGAATGAATGACCACAAGCTTGAAAGAGAAGCCCCATAAATTATACAGAAAAACAAGAGAGCTGGTCACATTTTAATGCTGTCATAATTTTTAAAAGCTGTGTTGACTGCAAACTCACATTTTTATTTCTAGAAGGTGGAAGTTCTTGCTAGAGAAAGGATGAGAGAGAGGTGAGAGAACTCCATAATCCCTTTTCCTCCATGTCTCCTTCACATCAGGATTTGGAGCCTGGAATGTTTTGCAAGCTTCAGGGACCAGAATTTGAACCACGGTGAGCAATGTGGGATCCAGCTCCCAATACACTGAACCTCATTGCTGTGACATGGGGATGGCCTGCAAATTCATTTTTTTAAACTCACTGATTCTTATTAATTTAGGATAGAAACTCATTATAAATATAAAATGTTCATGAGGGCTAGAGAGCACTGTTTCTACAATATAAAGCTCTGCTAGACTGACCCAATGAGAAGGTCCAGGTTGTGTATCCCAAGACTTCTCTCTGCAGGCTGGGTACTCGGGTCACATGATCCATGTGGGCTGGGTGAGGCTTGGGATGGTAGAATAAAGACCCTGCAGGCAGTGCCTCGCTCCTCTTCTATCTCTCCTTGTTTCCCTAGCTTATGGGAGATATAAATAAATACATTTTATCTATTTATTTATTTATTTATTTATTTATTGGGAGAGGTTTTAAACATTCTCTTTTCTTTTTTAAGTATTTGGAGATCAGAATACATACATAATTACCTGTTTTTCTGGAAAAAAAATCTGGAGCTAAAATCAATGGAAAATTTCAAGATACATGTTATGACATTTATCTTCCAAAGGCATCTGTTTAATAGTTTAATAATGGTTGTGAGGCCAGCAGGTAGTGTGGTGTTTAAGGTGGCTGGATTCCTACATGGTCAAGTGTAGTTTGAGTCTTGTACCCAGCAGCCTGAAACTCCCGTTGGACATACGTATGTGTGCATGCCCAAATCTGAAGAGGAAAATGGACGAGAAGGAATTGCAGTGTGGCCATCCCCTCTGAGTGGTGATTTCTCATTTTCCTTCTCTCTGTCACTACCTGGCTCTCTCCAGTGAGCTCATGTGCCCTATGGCAAAACCCTAAAATAATAATAATAATAATAATAATAATGACAATAATTATAATAATGTGCAATTCATTTGTTATATGAAAGGAAACAGCATTTGAATAAAAATTCCTTAAGTCATAAAGAAGAAACAGAATGATTAGCAGCTCTGTCAACGTCAGAATTTCATGGACTGGGACTCTCTTATCCAGGCAACCACACGCACCACAGATGTCCCTACAGACTGACCTATTCTCTCCATTAGAGGTGACAATCAGAACACGGACCTGATCATTTCAAAATGGAATGAGATATCTGGAAGTTTTTCATATTTTCTTGCAATATACTTAAAATAAAAATTCCTTACCAAGAAGTTCCAGTTGGCATCAATCTGAGTCACCGTGCCAGAGAGGAACACACCCAGGAAAAGGAGGGAGAAGAAAAAAGCTGTCACGGACACAAACATGACCCATCCTTGTAGCAGAGGTAGAGGAACATTGGAGGAGGCAACCAAAATCCAGACGAGACCGCCAAACAGCTGAAAGAAAAAAATAAGAGGGTAACAGGTTGGCTTAAAAGCTATCTTCTGTGTAATAAAGTCAAACATGTTTGCATCACCCTCACAATTCCCCTTCTATTCTCCTCAGACTCCTGCAAACATTTCTGCAATCCTACCCATCATATTTTTTTTATGCAAGATGCCTTCATTCTTCAGGTGCACAACCAGTTCTTCCACTAGGAGCCCTGATCTGATGCCACACCTGTATCTCCAGACTGGACTCTTCCCCAGCTTCTGAACAAGCCGGGCATTCTCTCATCACCTGTCTTCCTTTGACTGCCCCCACTCCCTGCCCCTTCAATTACTGTGCTGCCAATATATTTCCCTTTTTGGTCAAACCTTTCCCCAAATTCATCTTTGATTGGTCTCCACTCTCTCCCCTTGCAGTGACTCTTTAAACCACTATAAACAAGCTTCTCCTCTCACCACTTCTTAAAGAGCATATTAGCAAAGAATAGCTATCACTTTACTTCTCTCTGACAAATTTGTTGAAACCAATGGTCATTTTTCAGTCTTTATCATCATGACTGTACATTTGGTAATATGGCCTATTATGCAAGATCTTCTAAAAGTTCACAGAAATACTATGAAAAAATATGCATGGATTTCAATAATTTTGCATCAAAATAAGCTACATTAACTCCATTTTCCATGAAGTTTTTGAAATCCCTTATATAAAATAATTGTTGCAGCTGTTGTACGTGATGGTAAACAAAAGCTCTCATTTATTAAGATTTGCCATGTACTCATGATGAGGGAATAAACACTTTAGATATCCATGGATCTAAGTCAATAAATACCTACTGTACATTAGGCACTGTGTCAGGTGCTGGGATTAGGGGGCAAACAAGCTACACTTGGACTCTGTGCCTACGGAACTCAGCCTATCACTATAAGAGACAAGAAAGCAAATGACACTGCTTTGTGTCACAATTGGGCAAATATGGGTCACCGTGGGTCCGCACAGCCAGGATCCTACATCCAGATTTGAAAAGTCAGGAAACACATCCTAGAAGCAGTAGTCCAAGGACAGGGCTGGGAGAAGCAGAGGGAGCGGAAGGGTATCCTAGGGTGGGAGATGAGTTCTAAGATGATGGGTTGGCAGCTCAGAGCAAGCCAGCATGGGCAAAGAACAGAGCGCAGAGCCACATGAACACAGTAGGGACAGAACGGTGAGAGCCTAGAGCTAGAGACTGAGCTGAAGAGACCTGAAGGTCAGCTAAGGAGTGAGGGGCCAGAACTAGCATGAGCAAGAATTGCATTTAGCAGTTTCTTTCTGACTAGGGGAAAGAATGGAGGGCTGAAAGACCACAGAGGAGACCATGACAACAGAATGTAAGCTAGGCTCCCAGCATTGAGAAAAAAAGAGAAGAGAATGGAGTAGACAGAAATAGGATCATGACCGTTGGTGATTGATCTTGATGAGAGGTTTGATGGGGTGGGCGCACATCTGAAAGGTCCTTGGCCTGATGCTGTCTGTCCCAGAATGTCATTCCCTCTCCACGTGTACTTGGGAAACTCCCACTCACATCTAATTTTTTTTTTTTTTGAGAGATTTTCACTATAGGGCGCGTGCGCTCGCCAGACAGACAGAGAGAGACATTAGAGACAGAAAGCGAGAAATCACCCCCCAGGGGGGATGGTCACGCCGCAATCCCTTCTCCTCCATTCTCCTCTCGGGATCTTGGGCACGCACGCACACGCGCCCGGCGTGAGTTTAAGCCAGCGGGTCCGGGACGCGAACCGCGGTCGACTACGTGGGAGTCCAGCGTCATAGCCATTACGCTAACTGCTGGTTCCCTCACATCTAATCTTCAGCACATCATCTAACAAAATTTTTCTGAGTTCTACCCCATGTCCATGTACCCCTCCCTTCTCTGGGCAACCTCCCTGCTAGAGATTCATTACTCCAATGAGACACGGTGTAACTGAACCCCTTTGGCTCTCAGTCCATCTGCACTATAAGACCTTCTTGGTAACATCCTGCTTTACATGTCTGCGTCTCGAGTCACTTATTAATCCTGATAGCCTTTTCATAATTATCAGGCACTCTGCTAGATTTGGCAACACAAAAACCTGGGCGATCTACCTATCCTAAAGGGACCTCATGCAAATTAAAATCTCAGTATCTCCCTCCTTTTGTTTTCTCTCTCTTATGCACACACACAGTTCTCAAATATTTGCTCCAAATATTAAAAACCATCTGTATCTTGCTTCTTAAGTATTTAGATAATATACACATTGCACAAGTCACTGAAAGTGAGAAACATGTTTTAATTCAAGTTTTATATAAAGGCCCAGTCGCAGAAGTTACTCCAAATACTTTTTTTAAAGGATTATTTTATTAACTTTATTTATTTATTTATTCAAATTTGATCGGGTGGGGGGTGGGGGAACAAGCCACCAGGTCCAGGACTCGAATTGCGGTGGGCCATTTGGAAGCCCAGTGTCTTTAACCACCATGTCACCTGCCGGCCCCTCCAAACAATTTTGAAAGTATAACAAATTGCCACTTGGTCCAGGTGTGGTGGTGAGGCAGTAGGGTGCTACTGTGGGAATGCCCCAGAATGATCTGAACACGTTGTGTGCATCCACAGCTGGCTGGAGTTTGGGGAACACACTATAATGAGATCCTGTGGGGTGGGGGGGAGGGTGTCCTGTCTTTTTCACTTTAACTTTTGCTATCTCATGGAAAAAATAAAAACAATTTAAAAAAAATGATTACTTGAGCAATGATAAGTAAATCACCAGTCTAATAAATGTCTAATTGTGGTGGTATATTGTAAGTCCTAATTTCAGGTCAAAAATGAACCATTAGCCTAGAAAGTTTTATGAAATAAACCTAAATAATGAATATTAATGCATGCTAAAAATTTTAATCAGCCTCACCTAATCAGTACTTATGAAAGAAAGAAACTCGTACTTGGTAAAAGAGCATCTACTTTTT
This sequence comes from Tupaia belangeri chinensis, assembly GCF_000334495.1. NCBI lineage: Eukaryota > Metazoa > Chordata > Mammalia > Scandentia > Tupaiidae > Tupaia > Tupaia belangeri. The sequence goes on along the minus strand of NW_006159447.1, from coordinate 2,625,905 downwards.
CACACCAGTTGCTAAGTATTTGAAGGTGTATATATTTGAAGAATGACTTCAATGAATCACTTTTCTCCCCCAGTTTCTTATTTCTTGTAGCCTTTATTTACTATCACACTAAAAATAGCCAACACTACTTCAAATACAATTTAGGAAATGTACATCATTGTTAAGTATCTCTTAGGAGTCATTTACTGAGTGGGCTGGCCCCATAGCTCAATGGTTAAAGGATCAGGATCCCATGTGGCTGACCTAAGTTTGAATTACAACCCCTGTGGCTTAAAAAGCATGTTGGATGCATGTGAATGCATGCCTAAAATCCTGACAGGTTGTAGAAACAGGAAAAAGAATTGCAGAATGACCATGCCCCATTGGGGGCACCTTCTCGTTCTCTCTTTTAAACATACTCTCTGACTATAAAAGAAAAAGAATCACTTATTGAGAATCTGTGTGAAAGCATGAAGGATAATAAAGAACAGTTGCCACAGTTTGGGACAGGCGGACTCAAACAGATAAGCATGATAACACACTTTAGAAACTGTGGTCAATTCACATCTCTAAAGAAGAGGCTATAGGCTCTTTTGGAATTAAATATACCCAAACTGGACTGCAAACAGGTCAGCCCCAAACCTACTGCTAGATTGTAGAAAATGCTCAAGAAAAAACAAGAAGGGCAAGGTTCCATCTCCAGGAGCTTTGAATAAGGGAGAAATAGAAACCATTAAATCTGATTCCGGAGCAGATTGTGGCCAGGGCTATAAAAAGAGCTCAGCACAGTGTGCTCTCAGAGAATGGGAGAGAGGAGAAGAAACAGGATGGGAGGAGTCTGCGAAAGCAGGCAGAGGAGGCAGGGCTGCTTTTAAGATAGAACAAGGCTTTGACAGGGGAAGCTAGCCTGTGAAACAGTATAGATTAACTGTTCCTGTACTCAAAATTACAGTCCTTCCAACACCTCAAAGGCTTGGAAAAGAAACTAAGTGCTTATTTGAAAAGGGATCAGATTTGTCTCATTTGTGGTGTGGGTGTTGCACGGAAAGAGGGAAAAAGGGGGCATATGAATGCTCCCACTCTCCCTCTCATATAAATATATGCACTACATCCCTAGGTCAGAGATTCTGTGAAATCTTGTGCAAATCCTACTTGTCAGGCTAGATCTGGAAGATGCAGGATGGGGCAAAAAACATAAAACCCCCTTTGGTGGGCCTCCTTCCTTATTTCAAGAGTATCATGCTAGGGTTGGACCCATGCCTAGTTGTTAAGGGAGATGGATCTCATATGGCTGACTACAGTTTGAGTCTTGACCCTGGCAGCTTAAAAAACATGCTGGTTACACGTGCATCATGTGTCTAAAATCCCAATGGGATGGGGAAATGGAGGAGATAGGATTATGGTGTGGCCATGCCTCATTGGGGGTGCTTTCTCCCTCTCCCTCTTCATCTTTCTGTCTCAAGTGAGTGCATGTGCTTCCCCCACCCCCATCAAACAAACAAATGAACAAAGAAAAAGTACTGGGCTGGTGTGTGGGTCACTATGGCCTTGATAAAGTTATTTTTCCCCAACTCCATGATTTCTTTTTGACAAAAGCAACCTTTCCTCCAAGCTTCCCAACTTAAAATTTAAGCTTTTACTAACACTACTAATAGGTTTACTCCAGGTCATTCCGGGTTTTAGGAGGCTCAGACTATTTACCAGATACAGTGTAACTATTAGTGGTCCTGGTTTAGTAGAGACTCTGGAGGGAGCCCTGTTCCAGAGGTGAGAAGGAAGGCATAAGCATGGCTAAAATCCAAGGGCACGTGGTTGATAAGTATCATAGCAACTGCAGCATACTGTGAAGAAAGGTGGTCGGGTGCCACGGTTCACCCACGCTGTTCCCATCACGAATCTGAAGCCACATTTTGACCTTTTGTCTACCACCAACTTCCCCTGCTCTCTAGTTTCCTAAAATGTCTCATAATTATGTAAAAAAAAAAAAAAAGCCAAATGCACCTCAATTTGAAATTTCTTTATGAAACTCAGCCAGGGCTCACAGCTTAGAACATCAAGCTATAAAATAAGACCACCTTACTTACAGCTAAGGCAACGGTAAAAACCTCCTCACCTTCTCCTGTGACACAGTCACCCCGTACCATCTTAGCCCAACTGAAGAGACACCTGGCACACACAAGAACTCAAATATACTCAGAGCTGCAGTTATTTTGATGCTGCAAACTCCTAAAACATTTGCTGTTCTTCATGGTTTAATAGCTATTTGTCATTTTCATTTGGCCTCTGCACACCAGAAGGGCATCACTTGGCTGCATTCTCCCTGTAAGAAAACCACAAATGTGCTCATCTGCAAATCACACTACACTAAGCCGTCAGAACTGGAGTTAAGACAAGTTCTTACTAGAAACCGTGGCTTGGTAAAAATACATACTCCGCAGGAAAACACGGTATTGAGCAAGTACTGCCTCTTGCAATGCTGGCTGCCTGGATTAGACTCCTCAACTTGTCTCCTACTTGGATGGTCCTCTTAGGTTCCCAAAGGATTCCTCTTTCAAATACACTTAATTTCAAATGTCATTTATTTCTCAATAACATGCCTTTAAATATGCCCTTCAACATCTTTGCTAATAATTTTCAAACCAATTGGACACCTTCGTCTTACTAGACTCTTAAAGCGCCAAGTACAATGGCGAATTCCTACTCTGACCTATCTTCGGTTACCTTTGGAATGAGAACCAGAAACGTAAGTAAATCTGAAGGAATAAAAGACTGGTTAGACTACCCCTAAGGAAAAATACCTCATTTTCTAGAACTCCCTGAATGTAACATATAACCCCCTCTAATTCTCCTATTATCTGGATATTAGACATTCTAATACTCTACTGCAATGACAATGAACAACCAGCAAGCCTAAAGGAGAAAAAAAAAGAAAACAGAACAAACAGAAACTCTCCCTGTTTGGCTCATGGAGCTAGAGTGAGAGGTGAAGTTGATGATGATAACAGAAATATTTCCTAACATTTACAGAGCTCTTACATTCCAAGCACTGTTCTAAGGGTTTTATTTGTGCCAGTTTAATTCTCACAGATCCTGAGAGATAATTAATACTACTATTCCTACTTGACAGATAAGTTAATTGAGCTAATTGACAGTCATTAATAACTTATCCTAAGTAACGCAGTTAATAGATGTGAGGCTTGGGATTTGAACTTGGTCATTGTCTTCCAGAGTTTATGTTGTTTTGCCTCTTTCAAAGGTTATAATTCATTCTAGAGCAGAGTTTCTATCATTTTCCACAGATTCCCTTAAATCATATATGTTTGGGGAGATAAGTGCCTATGCATTTTTCCAAAGATACAGCCTGTAACTATTATGACAATCACAGAGGGGTTTGTGCCCCCCCATAAGTCCAGAACACTATTATTTACCCCTCTTATTTTAATGGGTACTGGCTTATTGGGTACCTGTATATGGAACATCATGGCTATTGATGTGTTTAATCAGTTCAGAAAGAGAACATCTAGAAAAAAGAAGACTTGCAACTGGCTCTATGTTACACACAATTTGTATTTTGAAAGTGCTTTTTTTTTATAAAACTGAGAACATACTTCAGTCAAGAGATAAAATATAATAACTGACACATGTCATATTTATAAGTAACAATAACTGGCAGATGCCATATTTACAAGGCAGCTGACCAAAGTGTAAATGCATTCACAATACAACTGCAGTCCTGTGGTACGGACACTAAGAGAATACTGCTGCCTACCTCCCCAAGGTCATCTTTCCCCCTGCAATGCCCCTTTTCCTGTCACCTTTTCTCTGCACTTCAACTCCACCCACATTCCCTGTACACAAGACACAATCGCGCTTGCCCATGCTTCTGTCTAGTACCTTGCCATTCAATTTTTGTCGGGTAACTAAACTCTGATACCACGTGCTCCAGAACGACTTTCCTGGCTGGATGCCCTCCTTCCACACTTCCATGGTACTGAGGTATGTCTCCTATGGTTTACGACTGGACTGAAATTACAAATTCACACAGCCGTTTTGCCCACTGAATTGTGAGGTCAGAGTCAGTAAACATGTCTTAAACATATGTGAATGTTCGGAACCCAGGAAAGTGCTTTCTTCTAAAAAATTAATTTTTTTTTTTTTTGCTAGAGGATGTGTGTGCCAGCTAGAGACAGACAAGAGAGAGTGGAAGGGAACATGAGAAAGCACCATGGGGAATGGTCATACTGTGATCTGTTCTCCTCCATCCTTCCCTCTTTTAGGGATTTCGGACACACACACACATGTGCCTGGTATATTTCCCAAGCTGCCAGGTCCAGGATTCAAACTATTAGGTTGTTGGGACAAGTATGACATGTTTTTAAAATTCTTTTTAATGCAAAAATGCATCATGACTTTCCCTATGACCCAATACACCACTGACCATGTAGGATCCAGCCATCTTAACCGTCACGCCAGCAGTGGGCTCCAGGACTGTACTTTCTACAGATGGTGCTCAATTGCATTCTCCCTGAAGTGGATAGAAACCAGTGTGTGCAACGAGTGGTTTCAGAAGAAAATGCTCTGGAGGCACAGCTTAGGATGCTGGACATGTGCTGCTGTCTGGAGCCGGGTTCGTTCCCTGGTACACAGAGGTCGTTCAAAAATAGGCATAAAGACTAAAGAAGCAGGAACATGTAATTCTCAATTTTTAAGTTATTATTGGCAACACCCACCACTTAGTACAAGATCTTAGTACTGGGCTGGAAAGCTATGGGAGAGTAGGCACCCCTTGCCAGACTACTTCACGACATCCCATCTTCAATCTTCTTTGGGTCTCAACTACACCCAGCTGACCTAGTGCCACTGAAACCATTGCTCAGGGCAGACCCATGCCTCCCTGTCCCTTCCTGCTCCCCCCATAGAGTCCCCTCTGTCCTCTAACCAGGCCAACTTCCATCCACACTGGTCTTGGACTAGTCCTGGTACTGGTCTGAATTAGAGGTACAGCAGAAAGGATCTTCCTTCCTTCCTTTAATTAGGGAAAGGAAAACAAGACAAATCCTGGGAACCAACAAGAAATGATATATATACAAGAGAGCTTTGAGCAAAACACGCTACTTTTGTGTTTTGGCTTTCTGTCTGAGTTCGGTAGTTATACTTGCTTGTTCCCCATCTGACCCAAACTCCCCTTCAGTTGTTTAAATAGCTGACGCGAATCCTAAAATGGAAAGTACATACTACAGAAGAGAAATATGTTCTGACCCCTTTTCATTCACGTGTACCATTTCCTTTGATGTTCAAAATCCTCTTTTCACGTTTGAAGATAAGTATCTATCGCAGGTTAAAAATGTTCCTGCATGCCAATGCCCTGTTATCGGCCTCTTTTCTGTCTTTTTTACCTCCTGTTTTCAATGCTGTTTTACAAGAGTGTGACATATGCCTGCTACGGAAGAACAAGGCCCGTTCATATAACATAGGACACTTACAAAATTCGGGTAAAAGAGTAGATAATTGGAGGAGAACCACAGTATTTCTCTACCTGGGCAAGACCTAAGGAGGTCTTCCAGTGCAAAGCTGCCCTTCTCACCCCAAAGCTGCCCTTGTCCTCTCTGGCCAGTTGCCCCAGAATATTCCGACACACCATTCAGTTTGTACTATAAAACAATCAAGCGGCATTAGTTAAGTACCACACATGCACAATACTGGGCATGACAACCTAGATCCTGTCCTGTACCATTATGCAGTCCTTTCTATTCAGCGCTATCGATACAGATATGCCCTGATCAAAGTTCCTTCTACTATGTACAAAATTTCTATGGAACTTTTCTATTGTTAATTTTTTTTTTAGAGAGGTTTTTGCTATAGGGCATGAGTGCTCACTGGAAAGACAGAGAGAGAGAGAGAGAGAGAGAGAGGAAGTGAGAAATCACCCCTCCCCCCTGGGGTGGTGGCCACCCCGCAATCCCTTCTCCTCTATTCTCCTCTTGGGATTTTGGGCATGCACGCATATGCGCCTAGCATGAGTTTATGCCATCTGCTGGTTCCTCTATTGAACTTTTTAAGACAAATCCCCTCTCCTTGACCATTTCCTTGGGACCTCAAGGTCAATATTCTGGCAACTTTGTTTAAAGTCCATATTTCAATTCTTCATATTTCTTGTGGGGCTGCCAGTCAAGGCAAACAACTTCTGACAAGAACCTTTTTGTAAGGGTATTGGTTTATTTTTTCTTACAAAATCTTAAAGATTTCTTTCATGTGGATGGAGAAATTTTGACCCAGGAGCAAAGGAAAAATTTTACTTACAGGATTAAAACCAATTTAGGGAAACAAACACAGCCATGGATGGCCCTTTTTGTCCATAGCAAATGCCCTTTCTCAATCAAAATCTATTTTCTGGGATGGAAAAGAAAAGTCTACTCATCAGAACATTTACCTGTCAGGCAGTTTGGAGTCAAAGCTTCAGGTTGAAAAAAACCTGAATCCTTTGCATAGATTTATCTGCATGACTGCATCTGCTTTTCCACAGTTTGTCTTTCAGCATCATGCTTTCATTAACATTTGTTTTCCTGGCATAATTCCTTTGCATTATATCTTACACTTAAGTCTGGCCTAGTATTACTTGAGGACATGTCAAACTTATATTGTTGGCTGACCTTCTAAACCTCCATTTTCTCTGTTTTTCCTCTTTTCTTTGCCTTATTTCAGGTTCTCATCATTGCTCACCTAAACCATTGCAAAAAGCCCCCTGACTCTGTTTTCAAGACCTCAGTTTACAATCAAACTTCCTTACTCAAAGATTTCTAAGTCATAAGGTCAATCAAATTGATCTGTGCCTCAGCAGCTCCCTAACATAGAATAAAGTCAGTGCCTTGGCCTAGCGTCTCCCAGCAAATCACAATCTGAACCTATCTGCTGTTTTCCTTCTTCTGCCACCTTCCCACCAGTCATGTCAGAAAACAAACAACTGCCAAACTCATGAAGCCACAGTCTCATCGCTGAGCTTTCCACACCCTTGTGCATTCATTCATTGATTTGTTCTTTTTGCTTTATTTTTAAGTTTATTTTTTCAGATTTCTTGTATGAGTGAGATATAGAGCACATGCACCTCCAACTTGACACCACGATCCATCTCCAGCCTCAGTCATGGGTCATGGGCACACATGTGCCGGGAATATTCAAGGAGGTCTCCAGATTTGAACTCAGAACCTTCCCACATGGGTCAGCCTCATAGAGTGCTGCATTTTAGCTCTGGTCCAATCGCCGTGTGGCCCACTATACCCTGGTTTCTAACTGGAACAGTCTTTCCCACTTTTTCTGTCTTTTGAATGTTGGTTCATCCTGGAAAGCCAAACTGAAATGTTACCACCAGATGAATGCTGTCTACCCTGGTCACACCACTAGCCAAGACATACTCTTACCTGTCTTTCCATAGAATGTCTCATGAACATATTTCAGCACTTCAACAAGCACTGTAATTCTCCCTTGACTTGATATTCCACCTATAGTAATTTCTTTTAAAGGCAGGAACTATGTTAGTTATCCCATTCCCAGGGCATAACATGAGATCTGATGCACAGAATGTTCTCAGTTATATGCTAAGTAGACAAAAATTATAGTGCCCACATTACTACTATTAGAAGCATGTGGAAAAAAAAGTCCCAGAATATCACCCATAAAGAGAATGTGAACAAATAACTGAGAGAATATAAACAGTGTCCTAAATACAGGAACTGTGAAACACACTAAATTCAATGGTGACCTTTATTCTTATTTATAACTAACACTGTTACATTCAATCATTCTTGTACATTTTACAAAAGAGCTTCATAGAGGCCAGGGACACTAAATATCTCATTCGGCCTGACAGTACAGGTGCTCCACTGTCATTTCCATATAGATAGGTCCGCCTAGAATATGCTCAGCTGTAGCTCACTTCCTGTTCTTGATGTTCCCTGAGTGGGAGCTATTTTTGTGCATATGCTCTCCACTAAGTTAGATCTTTCAGGTGAGGAGGGGCCTAAATATCCTTGTCCCCAGAAGAATGACTTGTACATGGTAAGTATTCAAAAAAATATTTGATGACTGGTTTATAAAACATTGACTCAGGAAATATTGGGAGATTTTGAAAATGATAACTTTTGAATACGCTATTTTCCATCTTACACTGAAAAGCTTTGCTTTGTAATACTAACTCATCATTAAATTCTTTGTGGCCAGCCTACATTGGTTAGTATACCTGAGACCAAAATCCAATAGTCTGACAGTTCAAGGATCCAGGAATGAAACACACCTATTTCAAAAAATCACACCATGCATGTGAAGTTGTAATATTCTCCACCTGTGAAGTCAATGCCATAAATTGCTTTACATGGTACTGGTAATTTGGCAATACACTTATCTTTTATATTATTTCCACCCAAAATGGCTTATACTTGAGGTTGTGGCTGAAAAGGGTGATTGGAGTAGAATTCTTTGAGCAGAGTTAAATGGTTATATGAGAACTGAGCTCCAAGATCATGATCTATTAGCTTAGTCCACTATTGATAGTCTATTTCATCTTTGTCAGATAGTTTTTCTGTGCAGCAAGGCATAAACAAAGACATTTTCATGGGAGCCAGGAGGTAGTGTGGCTAAAGTGCTGGATCCCACATGGCCAACTACATGGTTCAAGTGCCAGACTGGTGGTTTGAGAGACACACAGGCACATGCACTGTGTGCCCCAAATCCTGAGTGTGTGCCCCAAATTCTGAGAGGAGAATGGAGGAGAAGAGATGGCAGCATGGCCATCCCCCCCCTAGGGTGAGAGTTCTCACTTTCCTCCTCTTTCTCTCCAGGGAGTGCATGTGCCCTGTAGCAAAAATAAATAAATAAATAAATAGATAAGGTAATTTTTGTGAAGACTAATAGATTTGAATAAAAGGCCAAAATTAAGACGTTGTCTGGGGATATCCAGGAATACTGGTATAGACTAAATAATAGGTTTCCAGAATGGTGTTTATATCTATACCCAGGGAATTCTCACATTTCATTTATTGGACAAGGAATTTCTGAAGAGGTCTCATGGAGGATTAGACATTTTAGAGGAACTGGAAATTCACAGGGAAATGAGAAATCTGGGAGTTGAGGTCCTTCAAAAGTGCTGACTTAGGTCCCATCTGTACAGCCACTCAAGGTGGGTCTTCTAAAGTAGATACACAGATAACACAGTGGCTGAGATTCCAGCTTTCTTAAAGCATATAATCCAGTATCTGTGAGCGTTCTGGAGAATGTGCTTTATGGCCAATAAAAAGCTATGTTCATCGCAAGGGTGGTCTCTTGTTTCACTAAGATCACTTGTTTTGTTAGAATATTTCAGTATTTCTTTACTGGAGCAGTGGGGGTGCATGATATTCATGAAAAGAAGGCAAATGAACTCTAAGATCTGAATTTATAAAGATGTTGGACCACAAAATGTGAAAAGCAAATTAAAATAGTTTTGAAAAATGATGCTGTACTACCCAAAGAGCCTGACATGTTTCTGGGGGTAACAAGACAGAAAAAAATGAGATAACACATATGGACTGGACTGGATATTTGCGTGAATCTAGGATCCTTCACAGATCGAGAGTAGTAAAAAGATTTACGAGACAGAGAATTCGTGTGCAAGAGAAGAGTTGTCCTTTTTATAAGGGTTCCCAGCTGTGACTATATATTAGAATCTCCAGAGAAACTTAAAAAAAGACTAGCTGACTCCAGGTGCTCCCCAGAGATTCCGATTTAATTAGTCTGGGCTGGCAACAGTATTTTTAAAAGCTTCCTAAATTATTAAGTACACTAAGAGTTGAGACCTAACCACTGGGGTACATGAGGAGATATGGGAATGGGAGAAGGCAAAACTGAATAAGTCACTTTCGACTTTTTTCCCACTCAGAATTAGGCACATTTTCCAAAAGGTATAACGTGACCATAGGTGGTTTTTGAGACAGTATTTGATTTGCTGGTACATGGATAAGCCTTCTTTACATACATATATATGTGTGTCTGTGCATTTAGATATATACATATATACATACATGTATCTTCATGTTCTTGTGTCTGTAAATACATAAAACTGTATTCAAATAAATGTTAAAAAATATAACCAAATTACTAACTTTGAGTTTTTATGTATATTACTGCCTAGGATGAGGCTAAGGTAAGTACTGAAGTTTAGAAAGCGAGTCTCTGTAAGTGAACATTCTGTAAATGCTAGGGTGGAATGTGGATATGGCAAACACTTTTAAAAGAGATAAGCAACCAACAGAGAACTGCCCAGAACTCAGGAACTTTCTTGCCAGCTCTGACTGTTGTAAACCCGCCTCCATCCCACAGCAGGTAGCAGGCCCCATGCTGTCCTGTCTTGGTTCCTCACACATGGAGGCTGTACCTCCTCCCAGTCATTCATATACTTCTGAACTGGCCTCAAACGCAACCAGATTCTTTCAGCCTGGCAGTCACGATCCGATTACTGATGTCATCGCCTCTAACTCATTGTGTCTCTTCTTTCACATTAAATCGGAGCTAAACTTAACTTGGGGTGGTTTGGCCACTTGAGCATAATAGGGCAGAAAACCAATGCGCACAAGGCATCCAGCCCCACTAGCACAAAAGTGTAATCCAAGCGACCCAAATCCAGGTTATGCAAACTCCAAGAAGAGGGTGAGGGGAGAGTCAAAACCCCAAACAGAGCAAATGAAACCAGCCTACAGTCATGAGGCACTCACTCACCAACATTTCATTCTATTTGCCATTCTCTGGGCATGATGCAACCTCAGGTTGCCTAATTCATATTTGCACATTTTCTCCTTGTCCACAACGAGCTTCAGAAGCTTCCAACTCCATAAAATTCCTTTTAAAAGTTCAAGTATCTAGCCCAAGAAGGTTGCCTGACAGATGAGGTGACCCCACCTTTATCTGGTCCCAAAAGAAGTGCGCTGGGAAGGTCTGCAGTTGTGCAGGTGGAGCAGGAGCGAGAAGGTGCAAGGGCGGGCGGAGACGAACGTGACAGCCTCCCACTGTCCCCCGCCAATCTCACGCTCCCACTTGGTTAGAACCTGCCAAGGGCACGGCACGTACTTCACCTCTCCCCCAGTCCTGCCTCCCGCGTCCTCCTCTCCCAATCCGAAGGGTACTATGGAAGGCACGGGGAGGGAACAGGCTCAGGTCTCCGGCCTTCCTCCTCTTCTTGGCGCTACTGCCCCAGTTTTCCACACCCTGGCAGCCTCCTGGTCACCCAGTCGTCGGCTACACCTTTGCACCACCCAACAAAATGGCAGGTTAGCAACAGGCGAGGCCGAAAGCACCGGCCCTTGCCCTCGCCAAGCTCGGCCTCCGGCCAAACCTCGAATTTCTGAAGGCGTCCCCAAGCCCAAACAGCCCCTCTCCCCTCCCAGTCCCCAATCCTCGGCCCCGCCCGGCCGCCTGCTAGCTCTCTCGGGGCCATTTCCGTCCGGCGCTGGAGCAGGTGCCAGCGTAACAGGTGCCAGGCGAGAGGACCCAGGAGGCTACTCCGGACAAGGAGAAGACCCCGGGAGGGGACGCAGGACAAGGCCACGTCGAAGGGAAGGAGGGTGAGGGCGGGCGCAGGGAACGAGGGTGGGAGCAGGCGCAGAGACAGCCTGGCGACAGGGATGCCGCTGCCAGTCCCCGCTCCCCGGGAGACCCTCCCCGAGGCTGTCCCACTTACAATCTCCAGGCAGACGAAGGCGCCCGAGTAGGTCCGCAGGATGTCGGGGCCGATGGGCAGGGTTAACCGAGGGGCCGGGAAGGACACGGCGGGGTTCGGGGGCGGCCTCCCCCTCCCCCGCCCCCCCCGCCTCCCCCTCCCGCTGCTGCGTTTCCACGCGCCACCGCCGCCTCCCGCCTCCCGCCTCCGCTTCCCGGGCTCCCGCCGCCGTCGCCGCTCGGGTCCGCGAGGTCTGGGCGAGCCGCGCCGGAGGGGGCGTGGCCACGCGGTTCTCGGGCGGGCGAGGCCCCGCCCCGTCACGTGGGCACAGGTGAGCCGGCCTCTGTCCCCCGCGCCCGAGCGGGTCACGTGCACAGGTGCGGCCCTGCGGGCACCACGGCCCTGGCTCCCTTGCTTGGCCGCGCCCTGTGCTCCCAGAGCCTCTCAACGCCAGGCCTGCTCTGCCCCGCCTCTCAGATGTCACCTGTTCTCTCTACCTGTCGTCCCCAACTCAGGGCTGGCCCTCGCCCACTTCCCTCAAGGTGATGAGATGATAGGTCTTGGGGTTGTGACTCAGGAGGTAAAATCCAGTCTTCGGGGACATCTAAAAAGTGGAGAGCATGCACTTTACACGGGACTCCATGAACATTGTAAGGACACCACTCTCAGCACTGCGCGTTCGAGTCGGGCAGATAACTCAGCTCCATCACCTACTGGCCGTGGTCCTGGGCAAGTAACTGGCTAGTTCGCGTCGCTGGTCTTCTCTGAGATGGGATGAGGGTATCTATTTCGTATAGCGTGCAGATGCAATGACAGTGAAGAGTTTAGCATAATGTCACTTTAAATCGTAACTAGCAAGGTAACAGCTATTTTACTGACTTTTACACACGCATGTGTCACTAAGGACATACCATAATGCACAAAAGCCTTTACACCTGTCTGAAACTTACTTCTTGTAGTTACCTTTTAAACACTTAAAATTATTTCTGAAAAGGGGGATTCCAAGTCTGCTTGGACCCCCCTACTCCAATCTTGATTTTAAATGTCATATTTTGTAAGGGAAGTAAAGAAGGTGAGATAAACTTTCTCAAAGATCAGTTGAAGATGAGCAAAACCAACTTACACGTTAACACGTACCTGTAGACCAGGTTGGAAAAAAGTATTAGCTAACCTCAGCAGACATTTTCTACATTGACTCTTGATCTTGTCTGTCAGGTTTAGCCTTTGAGGAATTGCGGTTCGCTCTATGCAGTGATCAGCAAGATTTAGTTACTCTCCCTCTTTATTATTTTAATAAGCGAAACTCATAGGTGTGGTGGTGGCATCAGAGTAAAAAAAACCCCACAAACCAGGGCGTGGATGAAACCTTTTGTATATACTGCCTAGCCTCTCCACCTCTTAGTCATCACTTTCTGGTATTCAATGTGTGACATTTATTTAATAGGAAATTTAAAGTTTTCTACATTGATTTGTTTGATTGATGAATCCTTTCTGTGTTAGACCTGGAATGGCAGGGAATGATTTTTATGTTTTATTTTATTTCTGCCTAAGAGTTTTCAATAAGCTCTTAATGTTCAAATGGAAGACCACTTCAAAGAAATTATTGTAGAGATCCTCAGCAACTGAACCCACTTTGTGACTTAGCAATAAGCTACTGCCATGCCTTTGAACATCGATGTTGCTGATTCCTCCTATTCATCTTTCTCTTCTTCATTCTCAGCTCACTGCCTTCCAGCCGTTCACCCACTCCTATATTCTCATTGGCCTTATTCTGACTCTCCTGGCTTCCTTATCTGATTTGTGCTTATTGGAAGGCATTTTAGTAATGCTTGTTATTAGTCCCCTTTTCCCTCCCCATCTTTCACTTTGCTGTAAACTTACCCTCACGGCTGCATATTCTTCAGATCTGCCCTCCATCTTTCACTTTGCTGTAAACTTACCCTCAAAACTGCATATTCTTTAGATATGCCCCCTCCGATTCTACCGTCATGCTGCCTGGGGTTGCTGAAAGAACGTCAAAACCATGGCCCTTGGTTCCACTACTAATTCATGTTGTTCAACCTTGGCTGGGCCTTAGAGGTTCCCCGTTGTCATTTTTCTCTATCCCCTACCCCCATTTTTCTTAGTTATGATTCCATAGCTTCTGCATGTTTCCAGCCCTTGTGCCTGGCACGGGTAGACAACACGCTCAATCAGGAAAAACAAATCTAGACTGTTCCAACCTTCCCTACTTTCTCCTGCTTTACAAGAAGTTTTAGAACATCTAACCAGTAATACTTGTTTCATTGAAAACACAGCCATCCATCCAGTTATCCAAGACAAACACCTGGGTGTTGCCCCTCATGCCTCTTTCTCATGTCACATGTTTACTCAGTCACTGGGTTCTGGCGGTTCTACCATTTCACTCTCCAGGATATATCCACCTCTCACCATTTCCACTGTTCTCGCTCCATCACAGGCCGCTCTCTCTTCGCACGATGAGTACTCCGAAGTGTCGTTCCCTCTTCTTGTATTCTCTGTTCTGTCATCAGAATGACTTGGATTTACAAATGTCATCAGTCACTCCTCTGCTTAAAACCCCGTAGGCCCAGCCTCAGTGTTGCTGCCGTGCTAGAAGCCACATGGCTGACTACTAGTTTAGATCCTGAGTTGGCCTGAAATCAGGTACACCCAAGATCCTGAAAGCTGAGTGGCTGGGGAAGGGGACTGCAGCACGATGAGACCCTGTCCAAGGTGCCTGTGTCTCTTTTCTTTTCACTCTCAGGAGTACCTGTTCTCTCTCATGAATGTAAGAAACAACGAGAAGTGAAAAGTTCCTATAGGAGTCTTTGCTTTTTTCAGGATCAATTCTAAGCACTTTAGGGTACATTAAAGATATTTCTGGAGTGGGTGATAAGCTTCCTCACCTCTCTAGACTTATTGATCCACTCACAGTCTAATAATTCTTTTGCCTCCAACTTTTACACATTCTCCTCCCTCTCGAGGAAGGTCCTTTCTTCTTACCACTTCATTCCTCACAGCCATTTCCTGATAACTCCTTTGAGTCATAAGGACAGTACACTCTGGCCTTTCTGTGCTTATTCAAGATTACACGGGGCCCCGATCCCAGTGGGTTCGCATCACCTGCTATACTTTATAAAAAACATTAACCTCATTGCATCGAAACTGTGTTTTCACTTGTCTCACATCTATTAGTCTGGTCTAACAGTATATTAAAAATAAGTTTAGTGGAGGCACTATGAGATCATAGATATCAGATACTAATGTGAGTTGCAAACTAGACCACCAAAAGATTTAAAATGGGTTTTGTGGGATCAGCAGATGGTGTAATGGTTATGTCACTGGACTCCCTTGTGGTCCACCATGGCTCTAGTCCCAGACCTGGCATTTTGAGACTCACACTGGGCACATGTGTGCATGCCCAAAATCCGGGAGGGGGTGACTTCTTGCTCTCTCTCTCTATGTCTCTCTCTGGCAAGCACAACCTCCCTATAGCAAAAATCTCTCTTAAAAACAAAAGGGGGCTTTGTTACTGACAAAGTCTAACTGCTTCTTCTCAAGGTCAGTGAAATGAGAGGCAAAGGCTGGAGAAGGGAGTTTAGTTTTACAGCCAGGTTACAAGGGGACAGTCAGCAAGCAACACCAAACTGTCTCAACAAGCTCAATATTTGTAGTTACCAAATACCATTTCTACTACAATCTCACCACAGCCAATGGCTTTCCTTTGAACAATTATCTTGATTCCTCTTGATTCCTTTCTTCTTCTTCTTCTTCTTCTTCTTCGTCTTCATCTTCGTCTTCATCTTCGTCTTCGTCTTCGTCTTCGTCTTCTTTTTAATACCCACTCCTAGTTTCTCGTCTGACCACTCCTCAAACAGATTTCCCTTATTAGAGGCCTTTCTTAATTTCAAAATGACTGCAGGCTGATTAAAAACTCATTAGGCAATCTATAAACCTCTCACTTCCATCAAGAATAAAAGATTAGAGATAAAAGGATTTAGAAAGAGGATTTGGGGGGACCAGCAGTTAGTGTAATGGCTATGTTGCTGGACTCCCACGTAGTCGACCGTGGCTCGAGTCCTGGACCTGGTGGCTTAAACTCACACCGGGTGTGTGTGCATGCATGCCCAGGATCCCTAGAGGAGAATGGAGAAGAGATTGTGGTGTGGCCATACCCCCCGGGTATTGCTTTCTGTCTCTTTGTCTCTCTCTGTCTTTCTGGCGAGCACACATGCCCTATAGCAAAAACCTCTCCAAAAAAGAAAGGATTTGGGGGAAGGTGGGGGAGACAGTGTGGCAATCACACTTCAGCCTCAGCCTCCTGCATCCCTTCTCCTTCATTGCAGGAAGTAGCTGAGCTTTATTCACAGTAAATAATAAGAGCTCAAATAGTACAGCTGACCAAATGAAAGCTGCGTTTAAATTTCTGTTTCATCACCATTACTTCCCTCCTTTGTTCCTGTAGAGGTTATTTCTTTCCCCATGCAAAGTTGAGCTCCATCTCAGCTTTGATTATTTCCCCTTTCTATTTACTTAAGAAACTTAAATCTATTGATTTTTTTCTCTTCTCTCTCTTCAATTTGCAATTTTCACTCAGTCTTTCTCCCTGTATGAAACTGAGCAAGTTTCCCTCATCATCAGAAACAGCAATACCTGATTTCCATCCCAATAGCATAACAATAGCTAGATGTACTATTCTTGGGTGAAACAACTAAAATCCCATATAATGTGTGTAAAACTGGCTTTCAGGCCTTGCAACATCAGCATTGTATGACAGTGATCACTTGGAGATGAGAAAGACCCCTATGATTTTTAGCTTGGAGTTTCCAGAACAGAGGGAAGAGAGACCCTGATAGATGCCAGCAGTCTCCATGGATTGAGGTGGTGAAGCTGGAAATCTTATAAGAGAGGTAGAAGGTACAGGATGAACTTTCTAAAGAGGAAAGAGTTGCATACAGATAAAGACTGGGAGGTTAGCAAAGGTTCCCCCTGAAACCCTCGGCTGAGTGCTGGTCATCTCATGAAGGTGTACAGCTTACCCAAGGCCATGCGAGAAGCATTCCAGAGGTGCAAAGAAACAACCCCAAGAATTCATACAGGGCCATAAATAGTTAATGTTTTCACCATCAAGAGTGGGAAAATCTTCTAACTAATGGAGCACTGGATAGACTGTTTGGAAAGGTATTTCCTCGTACTGGGGCAAAATAAGCCTCAGACAAAAGGCTGCTCTGGTTCTTCCTTGCAGAGAGTTATAAAATGCACTGAAAAGTTTAAATAACTCAACTGAATCATTGAACAGGGCTCAAGAATATTATATGAAACAAAATGTCCAGCAATCAACAAGATAAGATTCATAATGTCTCAAATCCAATTAAAAATTAACAGCCATACAGAGAAGCAGGAAATATGATGCATATTGAAGAAAAAGCAATCACTAAAAACAGACCCAGAAATCACACAGATGACTGTATTGAAAAGACCATTAAGGCAGTTAGTATAAATGTATTTGACATCTTAAAAAATAGAGCAATAAACTAACAAAAGAAATCTAAAGGAATCATAAGAATACACAATTAATCCAAAAGAAGTCATACAAAGAAGAAAAAAGAAACAAAAAATAAATAAATGATACTAGTAAACCTAAGTATAGTAATAATCCTATTAAGTGTAAATTCCCTAAACATTACTTTAAAGATCAGACAAAAATGGCCATCATGCATATAAAAAGATACTAAGCTAATCATGAAAAGGTACTCACTAAATGTCAGAGAAATATAAATTAAAATCACAATGAGCTATCACCTCATACCCAGTAGTTGTAGGCTAATATTAAAAACAAAATAAAACAACAAAAAAATAGCAAGTGTTGGTAAGTATGCAGCAAAATTAGAATGCTTGTGTGCTGCTTGTAGGATTTTAAATGATGCCTCACTATGGGAAAAAATATAAAGTTTCTTCAAAATATCAAAAATAGAACTACCGTATGATTCATCAATCCCATTTTTGGGTCTACATCCAAAAGAACTGGAAGCAGGATCTCCGAGAGATATTTGTGCACCATCAAGGTGTGAAAACAAACTAGATGCCCATCAATGGATGAAAAGGTAAAACAAAATATCAAATAAACATTCAATATGGCCTAGCCCAGAAGCATGCTACTCAGCAGGGCAAAACCACATGGGAAGCCTGGTTTGATTCCCTGCTATCCGGAAAAGCTGTGCGTGCACACTTGCAGTCCCAGCTACTCAGAAAGCTAAGGCAAGAAGGAGGATCATGACACAGCAAGACCCTGTCTAAAAAAAAACACACATACACCTAACAGACACAGTCGTACAATGGGATGTTATTCAGTTTTGAAAAGGGAGGAAATTGGACCAGCTAGTGGTATGGTGGTTAAGGCACTGGACTCTCCCACATGACCAACTGTAGTTCAGTTCAAGTCCCAAACCTGGTGGCTCGTTTCTCACTTTCTCTCTCATGCTCTCGCTCTCCCTCTGGTGAGTGTGTGTGCCCTGGAGCAAAGTAAAATACAGTAATAATGGGGGTCAGCAGGTGGCATGGCGATTAAGGGCTCTAGACTCCCACATGTTCGACTGTGGTTCAAATCCTGGAACTGGCAGCTAGCTTTCTCACTTTCCCTCTCGCTCTAGCTCTCACTCTGTGCCTTTCTGGTCAAAATAAATACATAAAGAAATAAGTTTAAATAAAATAATTCTTTTAAAAATAATAATGATAGATAAAACTAAATAAATTTTTAAAAATAAAAACGGGATGACATCTCATTGCATGTTACAACATGGATGAACTTTCAGGAATTCATGATAAGTGAAATAAACCAGTCAGAAAAGAACAAACATTGTGCGATACCAGTTATGTGAGGTATATTAAGTAGTCAGCTTCAGGGCTGGCACCATAGCACAGTATTTTAGGAAGCTGGATATTGCATCACCAATCATAGTTCAAGACCTAGCCATAGCAGCTTGAAGAGCATGCTAGGTGTTTGTGCATGCATGCCCAAAATTCTGAAAGATGCTTGGCCCTGCACCATTGAAGGGACTTTCTTTCCCATTTCTTTTTCTTTTCTTCCCCCCCGCTCTTTTTGGAAAACACAGTTGCCCTCCAGGAATTAAAAACATTGTGACTAAATTAATAGAAAAAGAAAGTAGAAGAATGGTTGCCAGGTCCTGGGGGGAGGAGGATTTACTGTGTAATGGGTGTAGAATTTTAGTTCACAAGATGAAAGAGTTCCAGAGATTTGGTTCACAACAATGTGAGTATTGGTAACACTACTGAAGTGTACACTTAAAAATGGTCGAGATAGTAAAATTTATGTTAAATTTTTACCACAGTAAGAAAAAAATATTTAGTAAATACTTGCACATAGTAAAACAATTGTTAAATTCAAAGACAATAATGTTTGATATGTGTGAGAGAAAGATCAGACATAAACTAAAACACGAGGGAGCTTAATACTCTCAAGTGTGCATGTACCTTACAGCAGTTTTTAAATAATGATGCAATAATAACTGAATGCAAGGAGAAATACAGAAATCTACAGTTAGAATCAGAGATGTCTTCACTTCTCTCTCTCGATAATTGATAAAAAAAAAAGCAGGAAAAAAACAGAGAAAATATAGAAGACTTGAACAACACTACCCAACAATTCCCTGTCTTCAGTCTGGCCCCCCCAGAGGCCCGAGATGCAGATTAATGTGCAAGTGAGTCATTAAGAAGTGCTTATTGAGGAGCTTGGAAAGGGTGTAAAACAGGAGAGGAAGCTAGGCAAGGGCACTTGATCGCAGGCAGAAGTCAGCAGATCCTGCAGAAAGCTGGAATGTAAACTACTTCTCAGTGCTGCACAGTCTGAGACAAGGCCTTCCTACTTCTTCACCAACTGTCACTGAGAAGGAGAAGGAGGAAAGGCAGGGGTGTGGGCATACACTGCAGACTCTTCCAGCTCTCTGCATATGCAGGCAATGTGCTTTCAGTAGCTCAAGATTGTGTTCCAAAAATGAGCCACGGGTGATGATGGGATCCACCTCAAAGTCAGAAGAAGGGTGCACAGAAAGGATGTAAAGAGATTTGGGGGATTTCGAGGGAACCTGAGGGCCATAGCATCATCTGCTTTACTCCCTCATCTATACCCAGAAGTCTGTTTTCTCTCATTTCAGACTGCTGCTTCCGGTTGACAACTGGAATGCACATGCCCTTTAAGCTCAACATGTCTGCACTTACATATTAATTCATTACTATAAACATCACTCTTCTATGGAAGATCTATCCTTTGTATGTCCTGTTGCTCCATACCCTCTTTGTCATTTAGGCACCGTGCTTTGCTCATACTTAATCTTTAACTCAGCAAGTTTGTTTTGTATCTATGTTACAAGTCTGTGATAGGCATTAGAGACACAGTGTCACACCTGACAGAGGTCTAGTCTCATCAAGTTTATGGTTCACTTGGAGATGCAATAAAACGTTTATTTTTTATTTAAAAAATGATTTCTGCAGAGGTCTAGTCTCATCAAGTTTATGGTTCATTTGAAGATGCAGTAAAATGTTTATTTTTTATTTAAAAAATGATTTCTATTTATTTTTATCTTTTAATTCTACTTTTCTTTTTTTTTTAAATTCTACTTTTCAAAAGCATGTTTTGTTTTGTTTCCCCATACTTTATTTATTTACTTATTTAGTATACATTCAACCTCTGTAAAATGAATTTTCCCAGCATACATATATGGTGTATTTAAAAATTTAAAGTTGTAATATTTTAAAGGGTGTGACTATTTTTAAAGAATTATTTAATTTTTAAATTTTATTATTATTATTTTAAATTTTTCTATAGGGCACATGCACTCACCAGAGAGAGAGAGAGAGAGAGAGAGAGAGAGAGAGAAAGTGAGAATGCAAGCTGCCAGCTCCAGGACTCAAACCACCATAGGCCATGTGGGAGTCCAGTGTCCCCAACCATCATGTAACCTGCTGGCCCCAGGCAAGGATGTTTTTATTAGTCAGGGTTCTAAGTGGCAAGCAACAGAAACTAAATTGAAACAGAAATATACTTTATTGAAAGAACATATAGTAGTTCATAAACTTGGAAGGAAGTTTGGGAAATCAAGCTCAGATAGTGGAGTAAGGGCAGATATGTAGCCAAAGTCATGCCCAAACTTAAGCTAAAGAACTAGACTAGTGAGGGTATAACTTTCAATGTCACTAGTCACTCAAGTCTAGAATTTGCAAATAGTTTAAAAATGACTACTATATGCTAGGAAGGATGGAGGGAAGGAGATAAAAGGAGGTTGATTAACAGAAACAGAATCACAGATAGATTTTGAAAATAATTTCTACTATTATAAAATACGATAGGATAAATATAGTTAATACCAATTTTTTGCATATTTCAGAAATAGTTAATAAAGAAGATTTTGAATGTTCCTAACATAAAATAATGACATATAGCTAAGATGGTAGGTATACTAACTACCCAATTTGATCAATACACATTGTATTCTTGTACTGAGAAATCGCATTTTATCCCACATATGTGTACACTTCTTATACGTAAATTTAAAAATCTATGACTTACACTCCTTTGTGGACAGAACTGGATCAAGATTTCTTTCACCAACACCAATACCATTGCTATTTCTGTGATCCCTTAAAACCGAATGTAGGCATAGGCTCTGTCATCATAAATGCACTTCTATCTAATCTTCTTCGAGTCTTGAAATTCTCAAAGATGGAAGCATGTGCATCTAATTTGTTAAACCTGCAACCTAGTTGAAAGAAAGCTGGGGACATGAGTATCTACTTCTAGACCTCTGTGATGAAACGTGGCCTCTATCTTTCCCCATATGTTGCACTTTGGAAAATTGACCAAATAAAGACTTGGTGTAAATGCTGAACAACCATTAAGACCTTGAGAAATGTTCTCTTTATATGGACAGTGTATGAGTGTGTAACAGAGAACCTCCATCTAGGAAGTTGGAGAAACCTTTGGTGAGTTAAGTGACTTCACCGCAGACTCAAAGGCTGAATAAAGCTAGTTTGACTGAAGAGTGGAGGAATGATAGGGAATCACAAACAAAGAAAGACTGTGTGTGGAAGTCCTTATTCAAGAAGGAACTTGGTGGTGAGAAATTGAGTGAAATCTGTGTGCTTTGAGATCAGGCTAGGGAGTTGAGTGAAAATTTAGTTCTCCAGATTTTAAATTTTACTAGAAGGAGTCTATATGCACAGTGTAAGTTTTGAGCAGGGGGTAAAATGATCTTTAAAAAGATAATTTAATGATTAATGGAACCAAAATTAGAAATAGATGAGAACAATTTCTGGTGTTACAAAACACATTAATTAGCATATAGGTAATAACTTACTCTATATATCTCAGAGTAACTAAAATAGAGGATTTTGAATGTTTCCAGCACAAAATCATGGTAAATGGCAGAGATCAATGAGGGGTGCACTAATTATCCTGATTTAATTACTACACATTATATTCATGTAATGAAAAATCACATTGCCCCCACTAATAAGTACAATTACTATATGTTGATTGAAAATGAAAAGAGTATAATTCAGGGTCCATGGGAAGAACAAAATGGCACTTAACTGTGTAAACAATCAACAGGAAAACAATGACGTGGGAAGGTAAATTTACAAGCTTTGATGTGAAAGAGTTGCTTAACTTGAACAAAATATTTAACCTCCCTAAGAGTCATTCCTCATCCACAAAATGGGGTTTATCATTCTGTCTTTACCCACATTCAAGGTTACTGTGAAGTGAAACGAAATAGATGTGATCGTAACTGTAGATTGCTCACAAATATAACGTAATAAATATTTTATGGGTTCTCACTTACTTTGCTATGCATGGTGGAGGGTAAAACATTTACTAAACTGGGAGGGAAATAGTCCAGTTTCACATTTCACAGAACATCATTTGCTCTCATCATTTTAAGCATATTTCTGTAAGGAGGCAGTGTTATTCTACTGATGTAGGGAACGTATCACAGCACCTAACACGTAGGAAGCACTTCATAAATGCCGAACGTCATTAGTAATCATGCATGCATCATTGACATGACTCCTGAAATAAATACCATGTTGACTCTTTCTTTTGGTGATGACTTAGACGTATCCAATAGAAACAGACTTTGATGGGTTCAACAAATGGTGTAATGGTTATGTCACTGGACTCCTATGTAGGCCACCGTGGTTTGAGTCCTGACCCAGTGGCTTAAACTCATGCTGGACATGCGAGTATGCGTGCCTAAGATACCCAAGAGAAGAATGGAGGAGAAGGAGTGCTGCTGTGTGGCCATCTTCCTTCTGGGGGACGACTTCTCACTTTCTAAAAAAAGAAAAAAAAAAAAAAGACTGAATCTGTGACATAAAGAAAAATGTGCGGGTCTTTACAAGGCAAGAAGAGCAGGTGCTGCTATCACTTTTACAAGAGAAAGTACATTTCAGATGGTCAGTTTTACACTGGGCTCTTTGTCACATAAAAATAAATTAATTAAAAATATGTAGAAACACAACTTTACTCAGGGAATTTGTACTATTGAGTTCAGTTTTATTTAAGCATATATTGGTTATGAATATATAAATGCTGAAGAAATCCCTTCGTGTCTCAAAACGAAGCAGATTCACCTGTGTATTAATTTGTGTTCATTAACCCATTAAAGGCAAAGAGTTGAAGATAAGGAAGTGACGTCTAACTTTATATTTTTGGTCATAACTCTGCTAATCTAATTAGAACTTCCTGTACCTGAAAAATTGCCTTTTACTTATTGAGAGACATTTTAATGTGGTTTGTGTAAACTATCAAATGAAGAATATATAACATTTAAAAAACACCAAAAGTGAACTTACTAGAAAATTTACCAAGGATCAATGTGGCCAGCACTCTAATTTTAATCTATTTATGTCATATGTGAAGATATAGCCTTTGGAAAGATCATAGCAGGGATCAGTAGCTTTGGGGATTTTTATTTTCTTAAGCCTTTTTTTGATCAATTTTAAGTTTACAATGAAACTGAGCAGAAGGTACAGAGATTTTTCATATACCCCCCCCAATACACACAGCCTCCCCCACTACCAACACCCCCCACCAGAGTGACACATTTATTATAATGAACCCATATTGACATGCTATCAGCCAAAGTCCATAGTTCACTCTAGGGTTCACTAGATATTGCACACCCGATGGGATTGGACAAAGGTGTGTGGCCTGTATCCATGACATACTTCCATACAGAGTAGTTTTCACTACCCCGAAAATCCTGTGTTCTCTCCTCTTCTTCCTAGTCCCTGGTATCCACTGGGCTTTTTATCATCTCCATAGTTTCGCCTTTTCCAGAATGTCATATAGTCGGAGTCATACAATATATAGATGTCCCCAACTTGCTTTTTTCACTTAGTAACATGCATTTGTTTTCTTAGTGTCTTTTTATGTCTTAACATCTCATTTATTTCTCACACTGGGTAATATTCCATTGTTTAGCTCTTTTTTTTTTGTGGGGGAGAGAGATTTTTGCTATAAGGCACGTGTGCTTACCAGAGAGACAGAAAGAGACAGAGAGATAGGAGGCAAGAAATCACCCCCAAGGGGGGGATGGCCAAGCTGCAATCCCTTCTCCTTGTCTCCTCTCAGGATCTTGGGCTTACACACACACACATTGTCTGGTGTGAGTTTCAAGCAGTGGGGTACAGGACTCACTACGGTCGACTATGTGGAAGTCTAGTGATGTAACAATTATGCAATCTACTGGTCTTTCATTTTGATTTTTACGGACATAGATACCTAAAACCATTGTCATGGAAGAATAATTTAACAGCAAGTTAGGCAAAATGACAAATATATGGGATGTGTGACACATATTACCCTCATATTTGTAACGGACATCAGTAACCAATCTTAGTACTGTTTCTTTACAGCAACTGGCACTTAGAGGAAAAATGTTTGTCATCCCCATGGAAGTGTTCATACAATGGGTTATAAGTTGTTGAAACTGATGTCTGTAAGGTGAAACTGATAGGGGAATGAGGTGTTCTCTAAGACAGGGGAAAAGCAGCAGGAGAACAATTTGCTTTTAAAAATAAAATTTATTAAACTTTATATCTAATAGACTAATCAATCTGTGTTAATTAACTCATATATTATATTCCAAGAATCTCTTGAAGAATCTAGGCCACTTATCAATTAGAAATAAGGATATACTTGTCCAAGAGTGAGCCTCTGCAGACTTGCTTCTCAGAAAAGGAGCTGGCCTGGTTTAATTCATTGGCTATGTCCCAATTTTTAGAGTGATCAGTCTTCTTCAAATGTACAGTTTAGACTCCAACCTATGATCATACCAGGGGAGGGAATGATGTATCCACAACTGTAAACACTGATGTTACTACTTCTGCTGTAGTTTGATGCATCCTATACTGAAACTAGAAAGCTTAGGCCCAAGCACCCAGGACAGAGGCTGTTTCCCACCATCCATGAATACCAAACTAGCAAAATACAGTAGAAGGCATGCTTTTACCCACGTACTTCATCCCACATCACAGCAGGGATGACATCAGGGTATAGGGGACTGATCCTAGTCATTCAGCTTAAACACTCACAGCTGGGGCCAGCAGATGGCATAAGTTCTGTCGCTGGACTCCCAAGTAGCTGACTGCGATTCAAGTCGCAGACCATTGATTCCAAAATCACACTGGGTACGTGTGCTTGTGTTCCCAAGATCCCAGGAGGAGAATGGAGGAGAAGGGATTGCAGTGTGACCATCTCTCTTGGGTGATTTCTCACTTTCCTTCTCTCCATCTCTGTCTCTCTCTCTCTCCAGCAAGCATACACACCCTAAGTCAAAAACTTTTTAAAAAATACTCACAATTTAGGATTTAGAGTTGTCTGAGTCCTATACATGGTCAGACCACAGTGAATGAATGACTTAAAACCTACAGATTGCTACTAATAATTCTCTTTGGTTTTCCCTTGTTACATACTATTCTAGCCAACCTGTATGTGTGCAGATGTGTGTTTATGTATGTGTGTGTGTGTGCATGCACATGAACATATGCATGTGTGTAACATTCATCCTAGTATCCAGGAATATAAACCATAACTGTGTAAATTGTTTTAATCCAATTTCTTTCTTTTTTAATGTAGATAAGGTGTTGAAGATTGAAGCTGTGAACAGAGGGAAAAAAGCAATTTTAGAAAAACAATGTTTTGTGTGAAGTGACATAAGGTAAGTGTAGAAATTATTGTCCCTCTCTTTAAATACTTCTTTCCTGTGTATACCAGGTATCAAGTTGACAAACCTGCTGGTCCACTCAGTGGAATCAACTTTTATGGTTTCTTTACCGGTCTTTTTTTTTTTTAAATGATCCTGCTTTTGTTGACTTTCCTATAATAAATTCTCCTCTCAGCATCTCCTAACCAAATTCTTGATTTTTCTCTGCCTGCTTTCTCAGAATGCCAGTTCACTGAGATCACATTTGTTCCATTTCTTTTACAAACTCACATCCAATCACTCTTCTCCTACGGCAACTGCCAAAGCTCAAGTTCCACTCTCCAAACTTACAGTGGAACCCACATGCCATGACTTAGCTCCCCATAACAGGCTCTATTCAGTGATGTGCTTGCAAACATTTGCAGCTATCTAGGGTTGAAGGGAGCTTAATTTTTTTTTCTGTTTGTTTTGTATGTTTTTTTTAAGAGAGGTTTTATACTATAGGGTGCCTGCGCTTGCCAGAGAGACAGAGAGAGAGACAGAGAGACAGAAAATGAGAAATCACCCCCCCCCCCGGGGGGATGGCCATGATGCAATCCCTTCTCCTCCATTCTCCTCTTGGGATTTTGCGCATGCACACATACACACCCGGTGTGAGTCTTAGGCCTCCAGGTTTAGGACTCGAACTACAGTTAACTATGTGGGAGCCCAGTAATGTAACCATTACACCATCCGCTGGTCCTAGGAGCTTTAATTTGTAATGCATAGTGAATTCTGTGATGTAAATGTTTCTACTATGGTCAATTTTAAGCTACCAATATGAAGTCACTGAAGGTGGAATTATGAAAAGCTGTGCAGTAGTATATACAATATCCACTCGATAAAGATGAAACATGCAGGTAATCTCAAGAGCATGGATAATTAAAAAAATAAAGTAAATACACGTTGTTGAGTTTGAGTATTTATTGCCTTCATTTTTAATATAATTTATGTACTTTGAGGTTTCATAATTTAAATTTTAATTACCTTGTGATAAGCAGCTCACACGTTACTTAAAAATCTGGCAGAGGCCAGCCTCGTAGTGCAGTGATTAAGCATTGTACAGGGAAGTGGATCCCACATGGTTGAACAGCACTCAAGCCTTGATCCTGGTGGCTTGAAAAATATACCAGACATGTGAGTATATACACTGGATCATGACGGGACAAAGAATCGGAATAGAAGAGATTACAGAGGGACCAGACTCCACTGGAGGAAGCTCATACATGCTCTCTCTTCACTGTCATTAGCGTGCATGTGTGCTCTCTCATATTTTACATATATATGTGTGTATATACACACACACACACATGCACACATACATACATAGAGAGATAAATTAAAAATTTTTTTCAATTTAATATTGGCTCTCATGAGCTGTTCAGGTCAGCCCCCACACAGCATTTGCCTGGGAAAAGCCAAGAGAAGTGGGTGGTTTGGGACAATAAGCCCAGAAAATGAAATAAGTAATTATGAATTCTCCCACATTGAAATTCTCTTGAAGATATGTCTGATAACACTACTATATCCCAACACACATGCACACGCGCATGTGCACGCGCACACACACACACACACACACAATTACACATACATAGGAATTAGAGGCAGAAAAACTTGCATTTCTACTCTCCTTTGCTACAGCAGGTGTTCTCTGTCTACTGAGGCATCAATGGTGGCTGAAGCGGAATGTACAGGCATGTTTTATAGGTCATTTTCAAGTTCTGCCACACACTGGACCTGTGTAGGTGTCATTGACACTTTGATTCCATGAATGAATTTTAGTGCTAATTACCTGAGTAAAACTTGTTATAATTTTCCTTTTCTCCCCAAATTTGTATTAAAATGTATTTTCTCCTAATTCATATTAAAACATATTAAAATGATTCTCCTACAACTTTCTTTTGTTTCCAAATACTTTCTCCTTTCTTATTCAACTGGGCATTGCCTTAGGAAAGCAGGAGACATTAAAAAGAGCCTGAAGTAACTAGAATACTAACTTTAAAACGGGGCCCAGACAGTGGCACAGCGGTCAACACTGGTTCTACAAGAAAAATCCCACATGAGAAGGTGCCAAGTTCAAGTTTGGAGACCTCTCTAGGTACGCCTGAAGCCTGGAGGTGAATCTCCAGGTGTTGTCTCTCTCTCTCTCTTTCTCATTCTCAGAAAAAAAAAAGAGCAAACTTCGGGGAAACAATAAAAATAATCAAATACATGAGGATACTTCCAAAGTTAGTGGAACTAAAGTACAAGGTTATTTCAGCATGAACAATTTTGAAATCCCTGAATGATTGCTTATAAATTTTCATGAACTTTTGGAAGACTCCCCCTTCCCCCCCGCCCAGCCTATCCTTACCCTCCTTGAGAAAGTTTCTGTATGTATAGTCTTTAGCAATCTTTGGGATTTTTTCCAAACTGGTTTATACTCAGTACAATCGTTAGAACACAGACTTCTTTTTAATTAAACATATTTCATTACAATAATTAGTCTGCTGTGTACTCATTAAGTAGAATTATCTATCATGTTCTTCTAAACATTGCATTTGTTTCACAGTCTTAACTGTCTCAGGGCTCCTCCCACGTTGAGTAGTGATTAACTTTCTCTAGTCAAACACATCTCCATTTGAACATTAATGAGCTCAGTGTTTTTGTTTTTATAACTTCCCCAGTGTAACTAACATTTTCCAAATATGTATTTCTACCCATTAATTTTTTAATACATAAAAATTTATCCAAAGTATTTTTAAAAAACTATTTTTAAACTCTTGACCTTCATGGGTATTAAAATGACAAATAGATACATAATTAGAAATATGGGTGGGTTTGTATTTAAATTGGACATAGTATTTTGATATCCACTAGTAAAAACAGTTGATAGTTTTTATGACATCTTAAAGCTAAATTTTATATATAGGATAAATATTTATATCTTTATCTAATCAATTACATAGTTTGTTTATAAATGGTATTTATTTTCAAAATTTTCATGGCAAGTGCATATGATGAAAGATTCATACATGAATTTCAAATTTTTTGCACTGAAATAAAGTTGTGCTTTTACTCCAGTTTTTACAAACTTTCTTTGCTTTAATTGCCAGAGGGTGCACATGCTCAACAAAGAGAGGCAGAAAGACATGAGGAGGGGGGAGGAAGCACCCCCAATGGGGCATGGTCATGCTACCGTACCTTCTCCATTTTTCCATCCTCTGGAGATTTGGGGCTTGAACAAACGCATGGCTAGTGTGTTTTGAAGTTGCTGGGGCTGAGAGTCAAAGCATGATTGGTCCTCTGAGATACAGTTCCCTTAATCTCTAGGCTACAGAACCACCACTTTAAGAACTTTCTAATTTTTCTTTTTTTTTTCTTTTTTTTTTTCAATTTTCTAGGAAACACATGTGCCCACTAAGGAGGGAGGTGGGAGAGAAACAGAGAAAAATGAGAGTGGAAGCATCCCCCATGATGAGTCTCCATGTCACACCCTTTCTCTCCCTTGTCTTCTGGTTAGAGATGCCCAGCAGCAACCGCTAGATCATGAGCAATTCAATGATAGTATATTTGTCCTTTATTTCTTCCTTCCCATATCACTGGAGTGATGATATCAATATGTAATCCCCTTTGGATCTTTGTATTCCATTTCTTCTCTTACTCAGCCAACTCTTTTCCCCAACCCCATTTTTCTGTATCTTTTTTCTTATACCTCCTAGTATCTCTACTCTCTTTAGTACTAACCCCTAATGACGTTGTGTTTTCTTCCCTATATAGCCAGTTTTTTGTTTCTTTGTTTTTTAAAGAGGTCTACTCTCGTTATTGTCCCATTGTAACTCCCTCCTCTTTCTTTTTTCTCACAACACTCAACATAATTTGTCATCTACTTCCTCAGAATGTTTTAGGCTGACCAGGTCACAGATTTGAATCATGGTCACCCAGAGGGATCTGGCTTCTTTAGAGAAGTGCATTAATCTTGTACCATGGAGTTTGCCCTGCAATTGCTTTTAGAAAATTTTATTTGCCCCAGAGAAAAAAAATCCATATTCAATAGCAATCACTCCTCATTTGCTCCAGCGTTTCTTTGCCAAGTCCCAGAAACCCGCAGGTCTCTTTTCTGTCTCTATGGTTTACCTATTCTGGACATTTCATTGAAGTTAAGTCATGCACTATATCCTTCACAAATGGCTTATTTCAACATTCAATCTAGAATTAACATCTAATATAACTGTTTTATTTGTGTGTATGACTGAATACTATTCCATTATATGGATATGCCTAATTTTGTTTATTCATTCATCAGTAATGAACATTTGTGTTGTGTTCACTTTGTGTCTTTTATGAATAATATTTCTGTGAGCATTTTAACAGATTTCGCTATGGATATACATATCAATTCTCTTGGATATAAAACAGAGTAGAGTTATTGGATATTGTAAATTGGACATTTGTGTCATAATTTTTTCATTCATCTCAGGTACTTTCTAATTGCCTTTATGATTAATTTTAACCCCTTGATTATTTAGGAGTGTATCATCTTATTGTCACATATTGTAAATATCCGAACTTTCTTTGCATTAATGATCTCTAGCTTCATTCCACTGTGGTTAAGAAAATACACTTTCTATCATTTCAGTAACTTCAAACTTATTAAGGCCTATTTTATGGCCTAGCATATGGTCTACCCTGGAGAACGTTCAAAGTATACTCAAGAAGAATGTCTATTCTTTTGTTTGGTGGCAAGTTCTATACATGTCTGTTATGTCTAGTTAGTTTTTAGTTCTCATTCACATTTTAGTTTCTAGTTCATGTTCTGTTTCATTGTTGATTCTTTACCTAGTTTTTCTACTATTGATATTAAAACTGAGGTATTGACTCTCCAACTGTTATTGTTAAATGATCTATTTATGCTTTCAGTTCTGCCAACTTTTTTTTTTTAACTTATTTAGGGCACTGTTGCTACTGTTAGTTAAGCTTATAATTGTCACATTTTCGCAAAGAATTAATATGTAATATAACCATGATTAATATAGTAAATACAAGTTAAGCACAGGCTATGAGTCAATGCCACTAGGCATAGTGCCTGCACTCTGTGAATTTGTTTCAATTCATTTAATAATAGCACTTGTACCAGGCTTCTATTGCTTAGAAAAGTCTCAAGTACTAACACAGGATTGAAACTGTCAGATACTAACAAACACAAGCATTGTATTCCATTCTTTATATTAACTTAACAGAACAATACTTGGTTTTACTTACATGAAGGAGGTTTATTTTGGCAAGTAAAGAGAAGACCTCGAAGGGACTGACAGGAATTGGAGCACTTTGTATGCTGGAGCTAAAGCTATACCATCTCTGCTTCAGTCTTAGCCCTTGACTGGGAATGTGGAGTCGCTCCATGAGTGTTCTAGGGAGAGAAGGTGGTTTGCACAGTGTGTATTGTGGTTCTCAAATTCCTGCTCTCTTTCTTGCTGTTCCCTGTCCTGCTGCCTCTCTTGCTCTCCATCGCTCTCTGTCAACATAGGCAAGGGAACTGTTCTCTGCAGTAATTACTTCGTAGCCTGAAGCATGAGATTTGATCATTCATAGCTTACCTTGGATCAGGAAATACATTATTGTTAGTTAAAAAGTTATCCACATTGAAAGGATAGCAAGCCAGCACTATGATCTGCACTTTTGACCAGGACATACTGAATTTTACAAATTGGATAATTGCCCCTGAAAAGACACCCTTCATAAAAATTATTCAAATCCTATCTTCTATGTAGCTAAGACTCTTTTCTAAATATGATGAGCTCTACTATGAATTGCCTAATAGTAGGTGAAGGATTACCTAAGCAGTTTATCTCCTGAAGTTATATAATTTTTTCTCTTTCTCTTTTAGTAAACTTTAGCTATACTCCTGTCTGCATATAAAAAGCATGACAAATACTAATGACTATTCAACAATATTATAGCCTTGTGATTCTCTGATTATATTTTTGCACCAAATTTACCCATGAGTTTGAAAGAACTGGGTCTAAGGGGGCCCTAAGTAGGTTCATCAAGAAGCTCTTTCTGACTTAATTTAGGAAAATAACTTAGTGTTTAAAAAATGCTAAACAGTACAAATAGAGAAAACAGGGGCCAGCCTATGACCTTGTGGTTGAGTTCAGGACCCAGTTCAGGAAAACATACTGGCATGTGTGTGTACATGCCTAATATCCTGAAAAAAAGGACAAATGGAAAATATGGGATTGTGGTGTGACCATGCTCCATGGGGGCCTGGTGCTTTATCCTTACCCTGTCTCCCTCTGTCTCTCTCTGAGGAGCACATGGGCCTTCTGGCAATTTTAAAAAAAAATAATAATAAAAAAAGAAAATAAAGAAATGGAGAAAACAGTAGCTTCATTCTTTTTATTTGTTCTTTTATTTTTATTTTTTAATACCATAAAGACAGAAAGAGAGAGAGAGAGAGAGAGAGAGATACACTCCTATCATTCCCTCATCTCCATTTCTCTATCCTGTTCAGATTTTGGGCACACAAACACATGCGCATGTGCCCTGTGTAGTTTTACAAGATGCCAGGTCCAGGACCTGAACCAAGCAAGTGGCCAAGTAGGATCCAGTTCCCCCAACCAGCAGGCAATGGGGCTACCCCAACACAGAGCAGTGTTTTTCTAAAGTTCTTTCTTGCTGAAGGGCATGATTAAAATGACCAGCAGGCCTTGAGTTGGAGAGTACTATGGGTGCTTGGAAACTGGGAAGAACCTGAGTCCTGCCCGGGCAGTACTTAGCAGATAGATAGGGTGGAGGTGAGACACTGGAGCCAGGTGAGCAGTTCAGAGCTGGCCACAAACCAAAGAGCACAGGTGGGTAGTCAGGAATTAGGAGGTTACAGATACCCAAGGGCAAAGTAATACGAGGACTATAAAGTCTGAGCTGGCAGGCAGCCATAAGCTGAGAATGTCATCGGGAGGGAAAAGCAGGGGCAGACAAGGAAGCAGAAACTCATAAGCTTCCTGAGCACACCAGCATCAATAACAAAAGGTCTTGATAGCAGTGACCAAACACTGTCATGATGTGGTTGGAAGGGCATGAGCCAAAGAATCTGACCTCAGATCCCTTCCTCACCACACTGTGACCCAAGGCAGGCTTCTGTGGCTCAGCTTTTAGCTCAGGGCCCTCATGCCTAGGAAAGAAAAAGGAGAAATGAATCACCAGGAGGCCCACTGTGTCATGTGCAGAGCAGGGATTTTACCTACCTGACAAGGCTGCTGTAAGGATCAACATGAATGCGACAAAGGTATCAGGAAATACCTAACATGCCTTGTAACCAGTGCTCTGTAAATAGCACTTCCTCTTATTCCTCTTCAAACATCCTTCCATGTTCACTTTCTGCTGGGGTGGGAGGTGGGAAATGAGAACAGATTGTAGCTTGAAAGGGGAGTGAAATGTGAGACATAGGAGGGAAAGATTCTTATATAGGGGTTGGACCAGGGTCACATGGTATATTTAAATTCTAGATTCCTTCTAGAAGTAGCTTCTGACTGACCATTTTTGTTGGGACCAAGATTCTGTAATATCTTCTCTTTCTTTTTAAAAAGTCCTGCTCAGTTTCTATTTGGGATCCCTTGACCTTATTTTCATCATCCTTGACGTTTCTGCTAGGAGATGGCTTTCTGGTGGGCCGTGTGTATACGTATGCAATCACACATACAAACGGAGAACAGTCATCTTGAAACTGTGTCTGCAAATCACGTGTACTCTTTTTGATTAGAGGATGGGTTAGTTAGTGAGTTGTCAAGGCGAGGGTACTGGATAAAGATAACTTTCCACTACAAAAATTTGATCTAAAACTACACTTAAAAAAATTATGGGAGCCATCAGGTGGCATGGAGGTTAAGGTGACTGGATCTCACATGGTCGACGGTGAGGTTCAAATCCTGGACCTTGTGGCTTAAGAAACACGGAAGCCATGTGTGTATGTGTGCCCAAAATCTCCAGAAAAGAATGAAGAAGTGATTGTGGCATGGCTATCCCCATAATGATTTCTCAGTTCCTGACTTTCTCTGTCTCTGTCTCTCCCCAGAAAGTGCATGCACCCAATAGAAAAACAAACAAACAAAAATTTTTTCTTTTTAAGAGAGATGAAATGAGAATCATCTTCAACAGGATCTTCATGCCACTCCCCTCCCCCAGGACAGTCAGAATTATAAGGGCACCAGTAGGTACAGTCAGATGTACAGTTAGACCCAGAGTGATAACCCGCAGCCTTTCATGTGGTCTCCAGCATCACACAGCAGTGCCCTTTCTGCTTGTAGCACCTAAAATTAAATTCTGATCATGTCACTTCCTTGATTATAACCTACATCTCCTCCTTTTTACACTGAGAATAAAATCTCAACTCTTACATAGCGGGTAAACTTCCATGATCTAATCCACATATGCAGTATGGTTTTATCAATCACTTCGCTCCTCACTAGCATGAAGCCAAACTAAATTATTTGAGTTTTGATAGTGTCCTAGGTTTTCTCTGGATCTTTGTAAATAGTATATACTCTTTCTGTAGTGTTTTCTCCTTCTATCCCTTTATCTTCAAACACCTGCTTATGCTTTACATGTAAGTTTGGAAGTTGCTTCTTCCAGGAAGTCTACCCTGAATCTTCTATGACTGACTGAAGTGTCCTTCTCACCCTGTTCTCCTGTAGTACCCTGAACTTATTTCTAAATAGAAAGTGCCACTCTGTCCCCCCAAATTGACAATGTAGCAATTACCTTTGTACTAATCTTTCTTTCCCTCAAAATTGTGGATGTTTAAGGGACAAGAACTGTCCAGTCAATTTTGTTTCACAAGCACTTAAAAGATAATAGATATTCCATACATATCTGCTATAAGTAAGTAAAAATGAACTGACCTTGAATGGAACAAAAATTTTCCTAACAAAGTGGCCCAAAGCAATACTGGTAGTAATATGGCAATAAAGCACATATTGGATCATCAGTAACCACTGAATAAAAATAATTTAAAGTTGTGGAAAATGTCAAAGAAAGCTTCATAAGTAATGGTGTGTCTGTGGAAACAAACGTTTTTGCACAGGTACATACGTGTACATACCCTTTTGTATTAACCTACTGGAATTATGAAAACAATTGCTCAAATTGCTCAGAATGATAGAGGCTTTTTTGAATCTCAAATGAGATAATGGAGTGAAACTCCAGCATTGGTGTTAACACAGAAGCAGTAAAAAAGCTGTTGCTATTACTGTTGTTACAATTAATACCAGTGGGATGCTCAGTCTCCTGTACTCTTACTGTCCTCTCATCTTACATCCTGGTATTGCATGTATGAATGACAGCATCACCAAAGAAAACATCAGAACTCTTCTATCCTAGTCATCTTTATTTACGCATGATCTTTTTTTTTTTTTTGAAGCTAGGAGTATGACGATATGGTGAGTTATTGAAAACCTATTTAATACTGTTGCTGGAAAAAGCCACACTCTTTTATACCTGTTTCGTTTTGCTTTCTTTATGTTTTTCCCCATGAGGGAGAAAAAAAGGGAGAGAGACAGCATCATCACCAGGGTCTTAATGCTGCAGTGCACCCTACCCATCAACCAGCCCTGGGTCATGGGCAGCCACGTGCCTGGCATGTTCAGAGAGGTCTCCAGACCTAGCTGGGGAATTTTCCCATGTGGCATTTCCTTGCAGAATGTTGTGTTTCATCACCACCCCAGTGTCTGGTCCCCATGAAGCTGTGTTCTTTACACTGATTCTTTCAGGATGCAAAAGAAGAGACCTACCATATTAATGATAAGGTACATTGCATTTAAAGCCTTCACAACTTTTCTCAAGGCCTTTAAACACCACCTTCTCATGTCTTTTCTAACATACTTGCTGCAACTATCCAGCCTCCCTTCCCAGCATCAGGAACTTCTCCCCAAAAGTCCTCTCAGTTCTTTTAAGGCCTGCATCCCACTGCAGACCGATTCTCCAGGTACCAGACTTTACTGGAAAGCTTCCTCAGTCAGCTAGTGTCACAGTGGTTATTTGCTGTTAAAGTAGTGCTGGAGCCATATGAAAGCTTCCAGGTTCAGTTTTCCAGTTGATCTACACATGCAAGGCACAGACACCCTTCAACCTGGTTGGCTGGGAAGTATTATGGTGAGACTCTGTTAAAGGCTATTGTCTCTCTTTCTCTGTCTGTTTTCATTCATAAAATAAATAAATAAACTAAAAGAAAAGAAAAAGGAAAGAGGTCCAGTCCTGTAGCCTAGTTGTTAGGGGAAACAGAGTCCACAAGGCTAACCACAGTTCATATCCCAGTTCCTTTGGCTTGAAAAACACATTGGGGACATGTGCAAGCATGCTCCAAATCCTAACAGGATGGAGAAATGGAGGAGAAGGGATTGTGGCCATGCCCCAAGGGAGATTGTTCTTTCTCCCTCTGCTCTCTATCTTTCTATTGCAAGTGCACAAGCATTCTGGTAATAATGAAAGAAAAGAAATTAAAAAAAGAAAATTTAAAAAAAGAAAAGAAAAAAGGAAAAAATAAAAGAAAAGAAGAGAAAAAGAAAAGAAGAAAAGAAAGAAAATCTTCTTCCTAACATCCTGAATTTACACTCTCTTACTTCTTTTCCCATTAGGGTCTAAATTTCATTAAATCTCTCCTATCTTCAAAATAAAAACATAAACAAAACCAAAATAACAACAAACTCTCTCCCTTGTTGCTATATCTTTTTCTGGATGTTAATGTATTTGTCTCCTTTCCACAGCTTCAAACTTCTAGAAAGAAGTTGTGTTTCTAATTGTGACTTTCTCACATCTCCTCTAGCATTTTAATCTTTCTTTCCTACTATTCCACTGCACTGCTTTTTGAAGGTCTACAATAAGTAAATCTAACTATATAAAGCATTTTCACTTTATTCCACCTCTGCAGCATTGAATTTATTTTAATGCCTCCCTTTCCTCCTACCTCTTTGGCTGTTCCTCTTCAACATTACTTGAATTTTGGTTTTCCATGGTTTTATTCTTGAGTCCCAGCTTTTTCAATCTACACTCTCCAGGAGAGCTCATCTATTTGTATGGTTTTGATGGCCTTCAACACACTTGCTGATAATTTCCTAATTTGTATTTCTAGCTGAGCCTGTTTTTTGAAGTCCCTTGCATGTAATTACCTATTAGATAGGTTCATTTGGATGCTCTATGGACATCTCGAACTCACGATCTTCAAAACAAAATTCATGTATTTCATTGCTAGGTGGGTGACACCATAATTGACTCAGTAAATCAAACCAGAAACTCTGTTCTTTTAATGCAACATATATTTACTAAAACTCTACTTTGTGAAAGATCTTCAAAGAGTTCATGGAAAATACTTATTACAATAAAACTGTGCCTGGCTTTTCAAAAAAGATTTGATTCCCAAATAAAATCATACGGTAATTCCATTTTTTCATGAAATTTTTGAAAGCTTCTAGTATTTGAGTTGTGTAGAACCCATATCTAAAAAGAAGTAGTCATTTTTTCCCCATGTACTCAAACTCTAGTAGGTGAGACTACTTATTACCCCCTTGCAATTTATGTTGGAATTGGCACCATTTGTCTCTTTTCTATTACTCACTTTGTCACCTTCTCTTTATTTCCATTCACCAACCTTGCTTTAAATAAGATCTTTGCCATCTTTACTTTGTAGAAACAACTTGATCATTGTCTTTCCCTTCTATCAATACTCATCTTTCTAGTCTGTTAGGAGTAGCAAAAAGCTCATTTCCTCTTCCTTCTAGTTTCAGGGGAAAGTGTTTTTTCTCATAATCTGTACACATTCTTTCTTTCTTTCTTTTTATTTTTTTCTGGCCAGAGAGCACATGCACGGGAGAGAGAGAGAGAGAGAGAGCGCACCCCCCCCAATGTGATAATGTTATGTCACAATCATTTTTCTCCATTTTTCCATCTCATTAGGATTTGTGATACACACACACACACACACACACACACGGCATCTTTTTCAAACTTTCAGGTTTGGGACTAGAACCACAGTTGGCCATGTGGGATCTGGCTCTCAATGCACAGTGCTTAGCCACTGCACTGCAGGGCAATAATCTGTACTCTTGGTTTATTCTGTAACTCTTCCTCATATTCTGAAGTTTTGATCATTTTAACTCCCCCCCACACACACACACTGTAAAGAAAGTTCATCCCATGGCCATTGAACCTTGTTCAAAAAGGCTGTGAGTTTGCTACAATCCCTTAAGCTTTGATTTAAATTTTTGGTCATTTAGACCCTACCATTTGTTCATCCAGTGTGGATCCATTTTTATTTTATTTCTTTATGTGTGACATACTCCATGATCTGTATAATAAAATGTACTGCTGTTGATTCTATTCCAAAGTAACCATATAATAATTTGTTGACATTACATAAAAATTTCAAGATCAGATTTTGAGAGAAAAATAGTCCTATAAAAATTCAACTTATTAATGCTGTTATAAAATGATGGCAAAGTTCGTATACCTAAAGAAACTTCATTAGTGATTTTAGGACAGCTTCTTCACTGTAGCAGGTGCCTTTGGTGCCCACATCAGAGTCTTTGGCTTACCCTAATGCTAGCCACAGATGTGGGGATAAAGTCTCCAGATCCGCCTCCCTTGCTTGTCCTGGTATCCCTTGACTTTCTGTTCCAAAGCCTCCCCTTACTCCTTAGCTAGCACAAATACCCCTCAGAAATGTGAGGGAGTTGACAGGCATAGAATCAATCCTTAGTCAACAGAATCTTGGCTGTGGGTGATAAATTCTCTAGCCTATCATCTTGTAGGTTTTTAACAGATCCTAACAGAACCTGGTGGTAAGCACAGCAGTGATCTTCAAAACATACTTGAATAGATTTTTCTTCTTCAGTTTCTCATTTTCCTCACTTCTTCTTCTCTATTTCCTGGGATCGCCACCAAATACATCACTGTTCCAAATTCTTTGTCTCAGGCTCTGATTTTGTGGTAAATTCAATTGAAGACATTTATACATTTGAGGTCACAGAATAAATCTACATGATACATGACTCTATACGGTTAAGCAAAATTTTGTCCTAGTATCTCCTTTTAGACTGAAGGATTTATTAAGAATTATGTATGCATAATAACAAATAATGATGCTTAATCATATTATACCTGGAAGATCAAAACATTACAAAACCAAATAATACACCATTTGATTTGTCTTATTTCAGTCATTTACCAAGAGGTATTTCAGTAATGACTGAAATACTCTTGAATTATTTCGAATCTCTTTCTTAGTGATATTTTAGGTGAATAAAAAGCTACTTTTTCAGGTGAGAGCTAATACATAATATTAACTTGACTCGATAGCATTGTTATCCAGTAGATAACCACATTAATATGTAAATAAATAATTTTATTGGAGGATACCATATTCAATGGAATTTTTGTTTATTTGCTACACAAACATGCAGTCATTAGAGAGAGAGAAAGTGAGAGATTTTCTCCCAGATGCAGTCATTAGAGAGAGAGAAAGTGAGAGATATTCTCCCAGAGAGATAGCCATGCTGCAGTCCCTTCCCCTCCATTCTCTTCTTGGAATTTTAGGCATGCATGCACAGGAGCCTAGCATGATTTTTAAGCCACTGGGTCTGGGACTAGAACTGCCTAAGTGGCCATGTGAGATTCATGTGCTTTAACC
Organism: Tupaia belangeri chinensis; assembly: GCF_000334495.1. Classification (NCBI taxonomy): domain Eukaryota; kingdom Metazoa; phylum Chordata; class Mammalia; order Scandentia; family Tupaiidae; genus Tupaia; species Tupaia belangeri. Next base: position 2,586,325 of record NW_006159447.1, on the reverse strand, counting down.
ATTATGCCACCTGGATGACCCTCAATAAATATGAATTTCAAATATATTTTTAATTTTTTTTTTTTTAGAACTGACATGTGTATACCAAGAGACCAAAGGGCAAGAGTTCATAGAATCCAGGACTTTATCAATTTTAATAGTATAAATAATGACAATTGCCCCTCGGCTGGCCTCCAGTTCTGTTCTTTTTCCATCATTTTTCTCTACATGGAAAACAGAGCTTTCTGAAACACAGAATGAATCAAACCACTCCTCTGCTTTTAGCCTTTCAAAATTTGACTCAAATTACCATAAGATACAGTCTAAGTTACTATACCCTTTATGAGCTAATGCCTGCACACATCCACTGTCTTACTCTTACTTCACTGCCATTACTTGCTCTCTCCCTTACAACCACACAAAACTTTTTTAAGTCTTTAAGTATGCCATGTTCTCTCGCTCCTTGGCCTTCATACTAGCTGGACTATCTACCTTGGCAATACCTTACTTGTTCTTTATTTGGCTGATCATATTTTGATTGTTATATTTATCCCTAACTCTTTAATGACTCCTTAAAACTAGCTCATCATGTGTCATTAAAATATAATGTTTTAACTGCTTTTTCTGAAATTAATTAGCTTTCAACCCCCAGGTAACAGGCTAAATAATGGCCCCCACAAATATCCTGGTCCTAATCCTTCCATACTCTGAATGTTACCTTGTATGTGAGAAGAAACCTTCCAGATGTAATTAAATTAAGAATCTTGAAGAGAGCAGATTATCTTGAACTATATACGTAGATCCTAAATGCAATCATCAGCATTCTTATAAGAGAAAGACAAAAGATTTGACATGCACACAAAGGGAATTTGACCTTGGGAATTAAATGTGGTATTGATGACTTAAAGACAGAGGAAGAGGTCCACACGCCAAAGGATGCAAGAATTGTCACTCTAGAAGCAGAGAAAAGTGAGGAAACTGATTCTTCCTTTCGACCTGCCTATACCTTGATTTTGCTCAGTGAACCTCAGTTTTTACTTCTGACCTCAAGAACAATAAGAGGAGACAAGCAAGTGACATGTGGTTACAATCCAGGTCTCCCACATGCCCAACCACGATTCAAGTCACAGACTTGGCAACTTGAAAATCACATGTACTTTGCGCCCAGAATCCTAGAATGAAAATGGAAGAAAAGGAATTGTGGCAATTTTACCCCCCTGGATGGATTTCTCACTTTATCTCTCATTGTCTCTCTCTGGTAAGTGTACAGACCCTGTGATTAAACACCTTATGAATAAAAAAAAAAGGACTAAGAGAATTAACTCGTGTGTTTCTGTAAGCAGCTAAGATTGTAATGACTTGTTACAATAGCCATAGGAAACTAAATAGACCCATCCAAAGCATGTATGACCCACTCATTTAGTTTCCATGAAGAAAAATTTCCTTGACCATTCCAGGTCTCTTGCCCTACCCTTTGAGTTTGTTTCATAGCTAAATGCTGTTTTCTTCCAAAGACAATGTTGGATTGTCTGACATACCACCTAAATCATTAGCAAAGGGTCTACCTTTATTTTAGTAATCCTGACGTTCTTAACCTTCTGCCTGTGGTGTGATAATACATTCAATTATATGAAATATCACATTAGCTACTTGACAATTTCATGATTCACACAACCAAGGAGAAGAGCATTTTAAGTGTAAAGAGCTTGTTCTGAACCCTGTTTTCATGTCTTACAGTTCCTAATCAAGAAAACCGGGCACATCACATGTATTATGGAGTCCCACTGCTAAAAGCCATTTTTCCTGTTATCGCTTGTCTTGTCAATGCAATAGCCATATCCTATTGTGAGCAAAGGCAGAGTTTTAAAAAAGGGAACAAACAAATGGAAATCATTCTATAAAGTATTTTGCTAGAATTAACTCATTAATCCTGCAACAGCCTCACAATCCATTGCTGTTTTTAATTTTCAATTTACATACCACAAAATCAATACACAGAGAGTAAGTAGCTTGCTCAGGGTTGTATCCTAGCTTGTGGCAGAGCTGGGATTTAAGGTCAGCGAGACTGTAAGCTCTACCCACCATTGTCTTTGAGAGCACTGATCTTGGTAGAGGCATAAGCAGTACAGGATAACATAAAAGAAAAAAGACTGTGTCTGCCTGTCTTTGCAAGGATGGTAGTCTCTAAGATATGGCATATTAGGGAGGGTTAATGTCCTGAAATTTATAACAGTACTTCTTAGTGCAAGTGAGGGTTAATGTCCTGAAATTTGTAAAAGTACTTTTTAGTGCAAGTGAGCAGAGTAAGCCCCCACTTTTTGTGAAAAAGAAATAGCTCAGTTGATAACTATTTCTTCTGCAAAATAGAGTCATGTTTTCCCCAAGCATAGGAGTTGAAACTTATTGCCAGAACACTAGCATTTTACCAGTTCATGAAGTTCATGGGAAACAAGAGGCAAAGAGAATGGGTTTGTTAGAAAACAAAATAATTGTACACAACTCTTTAGAGCACTAATACATTATTAAGGTAGAACCAATGCATTTAAATTATTATTGTGTAATCATAAATAGCTTTTTAGATTTTGCACTGCAATTACCTGAAATCTATTATTTTGCAAAATCAAATATATTTTTAAAAGAATTATTTATTCAATTCTATTTATTCATTAATTTATCTTTTCATTTGAACAGAATGAAAAGAGAGAGAGAGAGAGAAAGAGAGAGAGTGAGAAAGCAAGCCACCAGGAGATCTGGAACTCAAACCATGGTTGGCCATGTGGGAGTGTCCAGTGCCTTAACCACCATGCCAGCTGCTGGTCCCAAAATCAAGTATATTTTAGTAACGGTATAGGTGGGTTCTGAGTAATAAAGTTGGTAGCCATATCATTGACTTATTTGCAACTTGAATGCTCTAATTGAGAACCCATAGTTTTTGTTATAATAGAGACTGTATGATTTAGTCTTCCAAGACAATATGCATGATGCTGGTACATTTGTCATTCTTAGCATTTGAAGATATAAATGTCTAAGATATATTCTGGTATATTTAGTTGAGCTTCTACACATCAAGAGACAAATTTACAGGGCAATGAAAGATGCTGTCTTATCTCATGCAGCGTGCTTTACCAGCGAAGTAATAACCCTTATATTATTTAAGGAAGCATTGATGTTTTGGCTCTCATTGCAATATACATCTGCAATTTCCTTCCTTATCACTCTCAAAATGAAACAGATGGTGAGGGACACTTAGGACCCACCTTTCCTAAATGTATAATGCTGAGCAAGTTAAAAGGAACTTTTGATTCAATTTAGTCAAAAGTGCTATTTGTTGAAAGCTTGCCATTTACAAGACACATTGACAGTCACTGCAAATAACTAAAGCTTCTGATTGATTACTATAATTCAAGCTTTTCTTTTGGAGTGTATCACAAATATAAAGACCCACATATGAACATTTATTACTGGAGGTTGAGGTTGTAAGCAGGTTAGTCAGAGGAGTCCATGCTCATGAATTCACTTGAATGAATGAATTTGGTAAATATTTATTATGTAGATATTTCTTGACTTTCTCTAAACTCAAGCTCTAAATAAGATGATACAAAATAAAACCCCCAAAACAAAAACAAAAAAAACCCAAACAAACAAAAAACAAATAAAACGAAAAAGTCTCTTGCCCTACCCTTTGAGTTTGTTTCATAGCTAAATGCTGTTTTCTTCCAAAGACAATGTTGGATTGTCTGACATACCACCTAAATCATTAGCAAAGGGTCTACCTTTATTTTAGTAATCCTGACGTTCTTAACCTTCTGCCTGTGGTGTGATAATACATTCAATTATATGAAATATCACATTAGCTACTTGACAATTTCATGATTCACACAACCAAGGAGAAGAGCATTTTAAGTGTAAAGAGCTTGTTCTGAACCCTGTTTTCATGTCTTACAGTTCCTAATCAAGAAAACCGGGCACATCACATGTATTATGGAGTCCCACTGCTAAAAGCCATTTTTCCTGTTATCGCTTGTCTTGTCAATGCAATAGCCATATCCTATTGTGAGCAAAGGCAGAGTTTTAAAAAAGGGAACAAACAAATGGAAATCATTCTATAAAGTATTTTGCTAGAATTAACTCATTAATCCTGCAACAGCTTCACAATCCATTGCTGTTTTTAATTTTCAATTTACATACCACAAAATCAATACACAGAGAGTAAGTAGCTTGCTCAGGGTTGTATCCTAGCTTGTGGCAGAGCTGGGATTTAAGGTCAGCGAGACTGTAAGCTCTACCCACCATTGTCTTTGAGAGCACTGATCTTGGTAGAGGCATAAGCAGTACAGGATAACATAAAAGAAAAAAGACTGTGTCTGCCTGTCTTTGCAAGGATGGTAGTCTCTAAGATATGGCATATTAGGGAGGGTTAATGTCCTGAAATTTATAACAGTACTTCTTAGTGCAAGTGAGGGTTAATGTCCTGAAATTTGTAAAAGTACTTTTTAGTGCAAGTGAGCAGAGTAAGCCCCCACTTTTTGTGAAAAAGAAATAGCTCAGTTGATAACTATTTCTTCTGCAAAATAGAGTCATGTTTTCCCCAAGCATAGGAGTTGAAACTTATTGCCAGAACACTAGCATTTTACCAGTTCATGAAGTTCATGGGAAACAAGAGGCAAAGAGAATGGGTTTGTTAGAAAACAAAATAATTGTACACAACTCTTTAGAGCACTAATACATTATTAAGGTAGAACCAATGCATTTAAATTATTATTGTGTAATCATAAATAGCTTTTTAGATTTTGCACTGCAATTACCTGAAATCTATTATTTTGCAAAATCAAATATATTTTTAAAAGAATTATTTATTCAATTCTATTTATTCATTAATTTATCTTTTCATTTGAACAGAATGAAAAGAGAGAGAGAGAGAGAAAGAGAGAGAGTGAGAAAGCAAGCCACCAGGAGATCTGGAACTCAAACCATGGTTGGCCATGTGGGAGTGTCCAGTGCCTTAACCACCATGCCAGCTGCTGGTCCCAAAATCAAGTATATTTTAGTAACGATATAGGTGGGTTCTGAGTAATAAAGTTGGTAGCCATATCATTGACTTATTTGCAACTTGAATGCTCTAATTGAGAACCCATAGTTTTTGTTATAATAGAGACTGTATGATTTAGTCTTCCAAGACAATATGCATGATGCTGGTACATTTGTCATTCTTAGCATTTGAAGATATAAATGTCTAAGATATATTCTGGTATATTTAGATGAGCTTCTACACATCAAGAGACAAATTTACAGGGCAATGAAAGATGCTGTCTTATCTCATGCAGCGTGCTTTACCAGCGAAGTAATAACCCTTATATTATTTAAGGAAGCATTGATGTTTTGGCTCTCATTGCAATATACATCTGCAATTTCCTTCCTTATCACTCTCAAAATGAAACAGATGGTGAGGGACACTTAGGACCCACCTTTCCTAAATGTATAATGCTGAGCAAGTTAAAAGGAACTTTTGATTCAATTTAGTCAAAAGTGCTATTTGTTGAAAGCTTGCCATTTATAAGACACATTGACAGTCACTGCAAATAACTAAAGCTTCTGATTGATTACTATAATTCAAGCTTTTCTTTTGGAGTGTATCACAAATATAAAGACCCACATATGAACATTTATTACTGGAGGTTGAGGTTGTAAGCAGAGGTTAGTCAGAGGAGTCCATGCTCATGAATTCACTTGAATGAATGAATTTGGTAAATATTTATTATGTAGATATTTCTTGACTTTCTCTAAACTCAAGCTCTAAATAAGATGATACAAAATAAAACCCCCAAAACAAAAACAAAAAAAACCCAAACAAACAAAAAACAAATAAAACGAAAAAGCTTTGTACAAAAATGAAAACTTTTGAGTGCTGGTCAACTTTCAATTTCTTCTATGGACCTTTATTTCCTCATCCCAAACTAATCTGAAGTGAGAGCTATCCATTCCTAGATAAACAAATTAATACTTAGAAATAATAAATGACAGCTTCAAGACGATGTTAGCAAGGGTTGAGATGGAACTAAAACCCTGCCTATATTCCAGTTTGGAAAGGGAAAATTCAGTGGATCAGGCACATTTAGGATTCAGAGGGACAATTGCAAGGTAACAGTATTTGGTTCCAGGGTTCCTCTTTACCCTTTTATTCCACAAAAGAGATTTGTAGCTTTGCAGGGATCAAGTCCAAGAACAATCCAGGTTATATTACTGGATCATGAGTATAAAAAATTTAAATAAATAAATGCTCTCCCTTCTTTTCTTTGGGTTCTATTTTACTCATCATCACAGTGTTAAGACAGAAAGTTGAAACTGAGGTGTGGACTTAGAGAAATGGGGTCACGGAAGCCAGCTGTCCTGCTGACTATAACTCACATTAAAGCTGTTCTCATAGGATTATATGGTAAGAATACTCCAGTGGAATTTGTTGGAAAGTCTTTTAGAAATACACAAACAAAAAGACCTTCCCAAGAAAATTTTTGCACAATGCCTTCTGGAATCCATCAAGGTGTGAGCCAGTTATTGGAAGATTCCTGGAACTTGGCTTTTCTCAAATGCCATTGTATCCCAAATAAGAATTGCCAAGAGATAACTGTATTAACAGAGCATGAAAGATAATAGGATATCCACTTTGTATCCAGAGCATACAGTTGTAGCCTTTCTTTTTATCATATTATGTCTAAAATCCATCCATTATGAGTGCGTGGCTCAAGGCATATAAAGGTGTGTCCCTTCTCTCAAACTTTTAGTATAGTGGATATACTTTGTTACCTTCCCAAGTCCAAAGGTTTAAATTAATTCTCAAGATAATGTTGTGATGTGAATTCCGAGCGTAGTGAGCATGTGGCATAGAGCACAAGCCAGCTCTGACAACTGGTTCACAAAATAACCAATATTATTCCTCTGTTGTAGAAGATCCATACAATGAATAACTGGCCAAGGGAGGATTTGAGCCCATCTGTTAGGATCTGGAGCCCACACTCTAGTCCCATTCCTCCATAAGCCCATGCTAAAATTGAAGTTGGAGGGGAAAAAAAAATCTCATCATTCCTCTTTTCCACATACACATTTAGCTAAGACCTTGGAAACAAATCTAGTAAATACTAATCTAAGTATTGATATCCAATAGAATCAATTTGTTTTTAATGCTGCTCTCCATGTTTGTACAAGCTTATGTTTAATTTATGATAAAGATACAAAAGAGCATGACCCAGAAAACTGGGACAAAATTAGAAATTTCTCCCTATCTAATTTCCAAGCCTACAAATCCAACCACATCTAAAGGGTTGATTTGGTTACTAAATGTGTTCTAGATAGAAGAATATTGGACTATACTGTAAAACTCTTTGATGTAAACTACCTTACTTAATCCTAAATAAGGTACTATTTGATAGGTAATATAATTATCATTTTTACACAATGAAGAGATGAAAATAAAGCTAATTGAGCCAACCTTTCAAAGACACCAAACTTCTAAGTAACAGAGCAGGGATGTGATTGAAGAAGGCTTGCTTCTGGCTTCCCTAGGATTTAGTATTTTACTGCCATTTATCTTTGGTCTATTGTTAATATGAGGCTGTATTTTCTTCATTCTCTGTGATGATTTTTTATGCAATATTTTCAACAATAATCCCTTGGACATTAATTTAATATTCAGCCAATATTACTCAAATATTACTCAGGAAAGATACTATGCCAGGCAGTGTTGGGAATAGAGATTAGCAAGACCCAAACTCTGCCCTCATGGAGTTTAAACTTTAGTTTGTGAACAAACTTCTTTTATTTCATTCAACTAATTTGTACAGAATGCTTAACGAATGCCAGGCACTGATCAGTACCACTTATTCAATAAACATGCCAGAATTAAAATTTGAAAGATGACTATCCTTCAGAATAATCATCTTGGAAAACTATATGCTCATTTTTCCAAGGTTGGCATTGTTCAGAATATTTCTGGAATATACATACTTATGAATTTGATTACTTCCAAGCATATTTGAGTTTTACCATGAACAACTTAAAAAAAGAAACAATAATTACTTTAAAATCCCACCTTGTATGTATATGTGTATGAACTTTCAAAGACAAAATAATAAAGGCACTGTTTACAAGACGTGGGAAGGTTGAGGGAAATATATACACACACATATATATATATATATAGTTTGATCACTCACCATATATACAAAAAATGATTGCATCACTTTTAGCAGTATTAAAAAAATCCTTTCCTGAGGATTAAGACTTGTTATTCTCTAAGAGAATATGTGGTTGGCACTGAAATAAATACATGAAAAAACCTTAAAACAATAGCATTCTTGAAATGTTCTTGCTTATTACTCACTGCATCCCCAAGGTGATTATTTTAAAGGAGAATATTCACTTACCTGGATAAATTCTAGTACATGTACCTAAAACTTAAATTTGCAGTAATATGAAAAGTTACTACTATAATTTATTTATGATTTATTTCTGTCTATATTCTTATTCCTTTAGTAATTACTTTGTTCACTCATTCAATAAATGTTTATTGAACTTTTTCTTTATGTGAGGCTCTAAACTATGTGTTAAGGACAAAACTACAAAAACAACAATAACCTATGCCTAAGATCATTCAAGCCTGATGTTTTTTGCTTTAATAGTTTATAGACTTGGGAACCAGCAGTTAGCGTAATGGCTATGTCGCTGGACTCACACGTAGTCGACCGTGGTTCACGTCCCGGACCCAGTGGCTTAAAACTCACGCCGGGCGCGTGTGCGTGCGTGCCCAAGATCCCGAGAGGAGAATGGAGGAGAAGGGATTGCGGCGTGACCATCCCCCCTGGGGGGTGATTTCTCGCTTTCTGTCTCTATGTCTCTCTCTGTCTGTCTGGCGAGCGCACGCGCCCTACAGTGAAAATCTCTCAAAAAAAAAATAGTTTATAGACTTGTATAAACATCTATCTGAATTAAAGTTACTTAAACTAAATTTCCAGCAAAAGTTTCACTCTTCCACCTGACTCAGCTTTATATTCTAATAAATGTCAACTCTCCCCCTAAAGGAAAACAACAGAAAGGGAAGAAAAAAAAGTTTCCTGAATATTTATCCATGCATATTTTGGGGGAGTGCCATTGCCACTCAGCGTATCTGGCAAAATCTCTCTAGAGGAGTCAGAAGAAGGAACATCTCTTACGGTCTAGTGTCTGATTATACCTAATTCTTCAAACAGCTATTGACATGGTCATCTGAGTAATACCTTCTTTTTTTAGCAATAAGTCTGTCAAACTCTGATCATCCTTTAAGCGTGCAGCCTATTAACACCTCATCTCCTTGCTTCATCTTTTACCTTAGGCAAATCTATACTACTTAGGATGATCTCCTTTAATTTTGTGAATTTTCATAGTGTTTAAAACTTTTGTACATGGCTTCAGGTGATTTAGTAGCTCTAGTAAATAAACAGCTATGTTGCAAACTAACCTTCAAACTACAGAAGTTTAACCCAACAAATGTTTATTGTAGGTCACGGGAAGGTTCTGCTCTACCTGGTAGTTTAGGGACTGAACAATCTGGGTGTCAGCAGGATGCAAATGGTACACAAACATGGGGACTTTTTTTAAAGAGAGATTTTCGCTATAAGGCACATGCACTTTCTGGAGAGGCAGAGAAGACAGACAGAAAGCAAGAAATCACCGCCCCAAGGAAGATGGCCACTCCACAATCCCTTTCCCCTCATTGTCCTCTCAGAATTTCAGACATGCATGCACACTGTCATGAGTTTTAAGCTGCAAGGTTTGGGACTCTAACCAGAGTTGACTACGTGGGAGTCCCGAAACGCAACCATTACACCATCTACTAGTTGCCGTACATGGAGACTTCCAAGGACAGACTAATAAAGGCACTGTTTGCAAGGTGTGAGCAGACTGAGGGAAACCACAAAGAGCACTGCAGTCAGTCCATGGGACTAATTGCAGTAGGCCAGCCCTCAGGTCTAAAGGGTCTAACAGAGGGAGAGACACTGGAATGTGCAAACAATAGAGAGAGGGCAACTTGAAAGAAGCTGTAAGGCCCTCAAGAGGTACTCAGCCAGCCTGTAGCAACCTCTCAGGAAAAAAGCTGGGGATCATATCTGACATCACTTAGCCCACCTTCAGTCTCCTGCTGATGTTCAACAAGCACATGAATCCAGAGGGGGAGTCCCCTATGCGGCATTTAGAGATCAGTCTTCTGGGAGCAGAGCTAAGTGGAGAAAAGAGGAGAGTCTGGAAAATAAAACTCTCCGTACTAGGAATGGAGTTGGCCCAAGGCTGTGCTATCTTGGAGTTGCCCCTTTGCTTAATTCATTTCATTGTCTCCCCTTGAGGATGCATACTCTTGAAACAGAAACTGAGTCTCCATTCTCTATGGTCAATCCCCAGTACTCAACACACTCATCTTGGCTTTAAGTAAACACTGAAACAAACAAAAGGAAGAGGGTCCATGGGGAGTTTAATAGGAAAACAAACAAACAAAAAACAACAAAAAGAAAACAAAAGATAATATGCCAACTGGATATTTACCCCAGTGAACACGTATTACCTTGTCTACCCAGGAATTTTCACCTCCTACTTCTGGAAGCCAGCCTGTAGCAACCTCTCAGGAAAAAAGCTGGGGATCATATCTGACATCACTTAGCCCACCTTCAGTCTCCTGCTGATGTTCAACAAGCACATGAATCCAGAGGGGGAGTCCCCTATGCGGCATTTAGAGATCAGTCTTCTGGGAGCAGAGCTAAGTGGAGAAAAGAGGAGAGTCTGGAAAATAAAACTCTCCGTACTAGGAATGGAGTTGGCCCAAGGCTGTGCTATCTTGGAGTTGCCCCTTTGCTTAATTCATTTCATTGTCTCCCCTTGAGAATGCATACTCTTGAAACAGAACTGAGTCTCCATTCTCTATGGTCAATCCCCAGTACTCAACACACTCATCTTGGCTTTAAGTAAACACTGAAACAAACAAAAGGAAGAGGGTCCATGGGGAGTTTAATAGGAAAACAAACAAACAAAAAACAACAAAAAGAAAACAAAAGATAATATGCCAACTGGATATTTACCCCAGTGAACACGTATTACCTTGTCTACCCAGGAATTTTCACCTCCTACTTCTGGAAGTGGTTTTGTCACCTTCACCTCTCCTTCTAGAAAATGACTTTTCTCCCAAACCTAATGGTGTAAGAGCGTGTAGGAATCCAAAGTGGCATAATTTACTGCCTGACTTGAGTTGATTGGAGGATGACCCCTTTATATACCCAAATTAGAGAACTTCTCCCTGATTTTTTAATTTGGGAAAAGAGACAGTAGGCATCATCATTTTCTGGTGATGACCCAATGATTGAGATGGAGTTGCCTGGTTCCATCTTGCTGCTGATGGGAAAATCTTTCTTAAGAAAATGAAGCCAGCATGTGGAGAGGAGACTTTTAGTATGTTCCAAAGACAATGACATTTCTATTCCTAGTTGGATCCTGGGCTGTATTTGCTTATACTGAGGTTACAAGTCTTCCAATAAATTCCTATATTTTGGCTCAACTAGTTTCTTGTTGGCTTTCTGCTACTTTTGATTAGAAAAATACTGACTTAGAAACTCCTTTTCAAAAAATCAAGCCTCCATAAAGTCTCATATTAGACCCAACATGAGGTTTTAGAATCTAACTTGATAGGAGATCCTAAAGTTGGGGTAGATGGAGAAGTGAATATTTCTCTTATCTCGCTCTAATCAGAACTAAATTGGAAGAGACTGAAGTCAGTGGAGGAGTGCTGAGTTAAGGGAGAGGTTGAGACCAGGAGGCCATTCAGGATACCTCTTGGATGTGAAAAAGACAAACCAATAAACATGAGTAAATTGTCCAATGTATTTATGCTTATAATCTTTAACTTGCTATAGATGACATATTAGAGTTCAAAGGTTAGACATAAACCCATCCCATGCCAGATGAGTCATATTTGCTTTACTGTTTTAACAGTTCTCAGAAGTTCTCTATGTACTTTTTCATTTACACTGACAATCAATATGAAAATGTAGGTTTTTTTAGATGTATCTTTAGAATGCGACCTCCAAGGTTATAAATACACTAATAACATGGAAAGGATCATTGTACAGAGAATAATGATCATCATCTCTTAGATAAGTATGGTCCTTGAGAACAGAAAACACTTTACCATTTACATGGTCCTTATTGTAATCTTTAAAACAGGTGCTATAATGGGGGCTTTTTTAAGGATGATAAAATTGAGGCTTGGACATTAAATGACTGGACCAAGGTTATACATTAAGGTGGTTCATGGGAGAGCCAGGATCTATAGCATATTCTTGTGACTATTTTGCTTTCTAGTACAATACAGTGGCTTCACAGCAAAACACCGCATCTGTCCTTGAATGAGCTGTCTGAGATATCTTGTAAATGACAGTAACAAATTCCCCTTAAGGCAGTTTCTTGTTTTCTGAGCATGATACCGCATAATTGGACTGGGATTGAACTTCTTGAAAATTGTTCAGAAATCAAAGACCAAAATGCATTCAGGCAGTTTCTCAATTACTTGACACCAAACTCTTCTTGAATCTGATCCTACTGTCAGATAACTGACAGACATGCCCCAAATCCTAGCTGGTAAATTAACTACTGCTATTTGTTCATGTTAAACTGATTTAACAAAATATATTTGTTCTAGAACTAGTTGAAGTGTATACTAGAGTAGAACTTTTGGTTAAATTTTACATGAATAAGTCAAAGAATAATTAAAAAATTAAAATTGTTTTTAAATACTTGGAACTTGTATTACATTTTTTATAAATTGTCATCATGAATATGGATTTTTGTGAGACTGAGAAATATAAAGTCATTTCTTTTAGTGCTATGCTTGCAATTTTGAGCAAATCCCAGGCTAAAAGTTCATTAGGAACTGGAAATAATGTCATAGTATAACACAATGTATAACAACTTTTGGCAGATTTGAGAAAGAATAAAATATATAAAGCCTAAACACACACACACACACACACACACACACACACACACACACATATATAAAACCTCATAAGAAATAGAACACTTTTATAGATTTATTAAAAGTTTTAGGGAAAATTAAAGAATGTTTGCAATTTAAGGCAGGACAAATTTTAGAAGTAGAAAAATAGTTGATTAACTAGGTTGCTTAATAACTAGAAAAAAAATGTATTTTCTCTGGTTAACCAGTTCCTTCATATCACTCTTCTTCAACTGGGAAGTTTGTATCAGTGAATAAATTTTATTGGAGTTCTAATACTTTTTCTTTATAATTGTATATATACATTTACATAGAAGTCAGAAAATTTATAAAAGGAAGTACTCAATCACTTCATATTAGTGGTTTTGAGGAGGCAGAACATTCAGAAGCCATTACCCATCTTTTTTACTTTTTTTTTTTTTT
>NW_006159447.1:2570146-2572757 GCF_000334495.1 Tupaia belangeri chinensis | reverse complement strand
CACGCACATGCACCCGGCGTTAGTTTTAAGCCACTGGGTCCTGGATGCGAACCGCCGTTGACTACATGGGAGTCCAGCGATATAGCCATTATGCTAACTGCTGGTCCCGAGCCATTATCCATCTTTAAAATCTATTATAAGTCAATCATACTAACGTTGATAACGTCCAGAGAGGTTCTTAGTGAGAATATTGAATCTTCAATTAATTTGAATCTGTGAATAAACAAAGCTTTGTCTGAAAAATCTTGTCGCATTAGTTGCTTCTATATCAAAATCATTATCTAGAAGATCATTTGCTGAGTCTTTTCTCTTCAGTCAAAGTATATACAGTATGCACAAGGCATTTAATGTATTACTTTATTTTTAATTTATTTACAGGATTCATCTTACAACAATAATTCCATGGTTTTAAAAGTCCTCTTGAAATGACTGCTTGTTTTTCTTATTTACAGTGTTACAATATGCATTCAGTTTGCAAATAAATGTCATATTAACATGATAATTACTTACATCTTACTTCATCATATCATAGGAAAATGCAAGCTTTTTCCATTTTGTATCAGATACTCTGACTTTGTCACATAATGAAGTCAATGAAACATTATCCTTGTGCACCTTTTAGTATAGGTAGCTAGAAAATTGTTTTCTCATTTGGCCTTATTTATGACCTTAGGGAGGGTATCTTTCAAAGGAACTTCACCATTTGGGGTTTATCCTGTCTTGGAATGAGATTTGTGTGGGTTGGTTTCCAAATGTTATTGAAGTTGCCTAGCTACCACATTTCACTAGAGGAGAAGCTGGGAACTTTGACAGCATTTGGCCATGTAACTAATTACCAGGACCTCTCATGACAGCTGGGTAGTAGGGAATTTTCCATTTTTGCTTCGTATGTCTCTTTTGAGTAAAACTGACTCTGGAGCAAATGCTGAGATAAATAGTCTCTCTCCTCCATTACTCCCAACTCACAGGCTAAACTATGAACCAGAAGTACATTAAAAAGTCAATGACATGTTCCAGCTACAGTGGCTCAGGATGGGAGGGTGCTGATACATGATGTTGGAACCATATGATAAGGCCCAGGGTTCTGGGGTGACCTGAACATTCTGGGTATACTCAGACACCTCATTGGCTGAAAGGCTGAGAGGGAGGATAGCAGTGTGGCTAGACCTTGTTGGCTCTCTTTCTTTCTCTCGTAAAATAGAAAAAAAAAAAAGCTCTTTTAAAAAAATGAAAAAATATTATTGAGGCTTGATAATGTACACAATGAAAGACAGTGATACAAGGGTACATAAATCCAGATCTAGGCAATGATGGTGGTGAAGAAAACTTCCTCAAGGACATGGTTGTTAAATGAGTACACAAGAATGTTTTTTGGGCACATAAAATGGAAAGAGCCTATAGACAAGACAAATTGCCTATATGGTGACTCAAGCAAAAAGATCATAGTGTGTACAAAGAGTCTCAAAAACTTAGTAAGGCTGAAAAAAATCCAATTGTATAAGAGGAGCAAGAAGTAAGTGTGGACCAACTCATGCAGTCTTCAAAGAAATATTAAGACTTTTAAGGCCAGCCCCATAGCCTAATTGTTAACAGAGTTGACCCTCACATGGCTGACTATGGTGTGAACCCTAACCCTAGTGGCTTTGAAAATGTACCTGTGCACATGTGCATGCATGTCCAACATCCTAACAGGATGGGAGAAATGGAGGAGAAGGAATTGTGGCATGACCATGCCTCATTGCTGTGTGATTGCCCATACCCTCTGGCAATGAAAAAATATAACAACTTTAGACTTTATCCTAAAAAAATTAGAAAATTATCAAAGGGATTTATAATTAAAGTTATGATTTTAAAGAAGTGCTACCAATTAACACAAGGAGAAAAAAGTCAGTAGTGATGTAAGAATGACAATATTAGATGCAGAAGGCTAGTTAGAAGAATATTATATTTTCATTATATTATTACAGACAGAAGATTATGGAGCCAGGTACTAGGGTAGTGACCCTACAAATAGAGAAAAGAAGATTAACTCAATTGATATTTTAGAGCTAGAATTGGCAGAACTAGGTGACCTGGTTGTGTGAGGTGATAGAAGAAAGGAAGAGATCAAGAAGAGAGCACATATTCTCATGAAAGTCCATGAGAAATGGGTGAGAAACAAGAATTCTTGTTTGGGTGCTTGTGAGAAATCTAAATGGAGCACAGTTGGATTTACAGATCAAGGACGATACAGATTTGGCTTAGGGATACAATAGTGGAAACTATGAGAATGTCAGTGACTGCTCAGGAAGACAATGAACAGAATACTTGACTGACCGTCAAGGAAAGCCAACATCCAACTGGTATTTGAGGGAATGTGACCCAGTAATGGACACTAGCTTAGTCAGAGAGACAAAAGAAAGTCAAAGCAGAGATATCAGTAGTGACAAATGAAATGATTGAAAAATAAGACAACCTATTGAATGAGGTTAGAGATCAAATGAAATGAAAATTGAAAAGTATACTTTAGTAAGGTTTAATTTTAAAAGTATACTTTTAAAAATATTTAAATTATTATTGACCTGAAAAAAATGTAAATAGTAGGAGTTGATGATAATGTGTATGATAATAT
>NW_006159447.1:2549753-2567723 GCF_000334495.1 Tupaia belangeri chinensis | reverse complement strand
GAATATACAGTGTGTTTATGCTGGAGAAATTCATTTTGAATGCTATAATGATATATGGTAATTGAATATATAAAAATAATTTAAAAAATAAGGTTAACAGGGGGTGATAAGCACTGAGAGTGAATATAGACAACTTCGTGAGTTGTAGAAAGGAAATATTTGGGATTTAACTGGAAGAAAGGTTAGGTCAGAGGAAGAATGGATATACGCATATATTTTTTTCACAGAAATATACCTGCATATCTACATACACACATGTAATGAATAGATGTACATAGTTGACTGGTGATGGGAAGGAGAGATAATATAATTAAACATACTTTGTTCCTAAAAAAGACATCAAAATCATGAAAGAATAAAGTTTTTGAGTAGATTTGGGTATGTTCTTAATTTTTAGCCTGAGAGTTGAAACAAATTTTATCTAATGGCTTCTGTTCTGTGAATTCAGGAGCTTATTTGAGGTCATCTGCTGAGAAGGAGTGGAGGTGAGTATGAGGAGACTTCAGACATTTGAGAAGTGTAGAGAAGGAATTCTTGTGAAGAGGGTGAATTAGTCTGTCCCTGTTACTATAACAAAACACTGTAAGATTAGGTCATTTATGACGAACAGCAATTTCTTTTTTTAAAAAAATTATTTATTATCATCATAATCTTGTTTATATTACATTGAATTGCATATAACTTTACAGTGTATTACATTTCTTTTTCCAGAGGGAATGCCATGCATGTCAGTCAATACAGAGACATTAAAATCCCCACTTCATCATTCAATATCTTTTCATTGTTTTTCCCGATCAATATTATTAGTATTCCAATTATTTTTTAACCAGTCAATCGCTATTTCTCATTTTGCATGTAAAAAGACTTTACCCAATATGAAATACTTCTCAGACCAGTTGAGAATACTATACATGTCATCATCAACAGGTAATAAACCGTATCTGTGTCCTACTAATGTCATTTCTCTCTATTTGTTCTCTTGCTATATTTCTCTATACTCTTCTCATCTCCCCCTGCATTCCACAGTTCTAGAGGTTGGAAAGTCCGAGATCAAAGTTCTAGCGTCTGGTGTCTGGTGAGAACCTTCTTGCTGTGTCCTCATGTGGTAGAAGCCTAGAAGTGTACAACAGGCAGTTGTCTGAGAATATTAACACCACTCATGAAGACTTTGTCTAATCACCTCAAAGACCCTTCCTCTTAATATATTACATTGGTGACTAAGTGTGTTTCAACATATGGTTTGAGCGGACACATTGAGACTTTACAGAGAACATGTATGCATGACCAGAATAATAGTACTGCCATGTTCAGATCCAAACTTATAACTTGGTTGAAAGTGCTGACTGCAAATTCATAATGATATTCATGTTACCAATGAGATTTTCCCTAGCGATACTCATCGACCCAGATACAATCTCAGAGGAGCTGGATAGCTGGATTCTTGGTATTGGCTGGCTATTTGCCATGGAGGAGCAATGAAAGGACAATGAGCAAAGGATTTTTGAATATTAACCAAAATTACTGGTGTCACTAAGAAGCCAGAGTCATAAAGTGTGATAATGCCATAAAGTGTGATTAGATTTTCTTTAGGCTTCAATAGGTCATGTTTGTTCTGTGTTCCATGCTGGTCTGTTCCACTATCTCACTCTTAATATCTTATGTAGCTCCTATGTCTTTTGTAATGACTTCTACTAAACTTGTACTAAACATCCAGTAGTAGTGGATGAGAAAGAGAGAGAGAGGGTGCACCACAACCTTAAGTGTTTTTGCCATTTTTTTTCATTATCTATTAACCTTGAATCTCTCACGTGGCTTAATTATTCTTTTTCTTAGGACATCTTGTATCCTAGCATGTTGTTCCATATTGATTCCTACTGGGGACACTTATGGTTTTTAGATCTATGGGTATATCTGGTCTCCATGACAAAAAAATTCTAAATATATGCACCCTCTAGTACTTTTGTAATAGAAGAATTCCAGTTAAAGAATATAGAAGCAATGGTAAAATTAGAGAAAATACAATTTTTAAATTCCTAATCAGGCAGAAAAGGGGACTTTAACACTCATGTTTGATTTGTCCCAGGTCCTCAAAACCTGCGGTTCCACAGTTTCAGGATCAGTAAGAACCTGGGCTCTAGAATGAATTAATGTGGTTAAATTCTGGTATCACCACTTTCTAGCCATATGATAACAGGGAAGTTACGTAAACTATGTAAGTTTCAGTTTTCTCATCTGGTGCTGTTAATGGTATCTGTCTCTAATGTAATGATTGATAAGGTGATGTAAGACTTGGAGTATTTAACCTTTATTCTAAAAATGAGTGCCTACTTTGGGGTCAACCTGTGCCATGGTGGTTAAGGCAGCTGGATTCCATGGTTAACTGTACATTTTAAGTCCTGGATCCAGAGGCTTGAAAAACACTCTGGGTGCGTGTGCATGTGTGTCCAAACTCCCAAAAAGAGGGAGGAATGGAGAAGATGGGATTGTGGTGTGATCATTAGCCACGGTGGTGGTGGGGGTGCTTTCTCACTTTCTCTGTCTTATCTCATGCTGGCTTGACCTCCAGATACATTAAAACAAAACAAAAAACCAAAAAGCTCGTGTCTACTCTGTAATAAGTAATAATTAAACACTCATTTTGTTACAGACATCACAGTAAGCACTAGCAAGTAAGTACTGGGCACCTTATCTCACACTTCATGGAGTTTATATGTACTTACAGTGGAATATACAGAAAAAGGGTAAAGAGGAAAATGAGCAAATGATGACAATTATAATCAATGCCAAGTAAAGCAACTAATTTTGGGTTGGGTGATCAGGAATAAAATAGCATAATTTTGAAAGTCAGTAGTAGACACCAGCTTTTATTTTGGCCAACTGAGATAAAAATATACCATATTTGGAATGTGTCAATGTGCTTGTATTAGGTTCCTGAAACATGTAAGAGAAATCAGTATAAAAATGGATATTAGTTCACATTGTGGCTTACAAGTAGAGATAGAAAACCCATAGTGAAATAATTCAAAGTTACTGTTCCCTTGGCAATGATAAATCTCTTGTGTCCAGCTGACATTGCTAGTGTGGCACCATGAGACTGAACTGACCACTGGAGATACTGCTAAGAACTAGGTGGCTTGAATGTTTTCATTTCTTGATTATTTAAATAGTACAAGGAACTGAATTTTCCTGTAGCTTTTTAAAATAAAGAGAGAAATAAAAACTAAACATACTGTTTAACTATAATATTATATTTTCTTGCTAAAAGAGCAAACTTTCTGTTTAAGTAATAACTGGTTCACATACTATTACCTGTTTGTCCTAACAGAGTTCTGGGAATATAAAAGAAACTCACCAAGTATTTTTTAAATTAACTTTGCCTCAATCTGGTCATGTATGAGTAGGGTGACCAGTGTCCTAGCTTGTGTGGGAATGAAGGATTTTTAAAATATGGGATTTTTAGCTTTAAAACTGGTATATTCTTGGGGATACCTGAGCAAATTTTCATTCATAAATGAGTCTCATTTAATTATGGTCATTGAGTGGGGGAAAGTGTTGTCTTGACATATGTGTATTTTTGGAAGGTTTTTAAGTCTTCCTAAAAATCATTTAAAAATTGAGTATGTTGATTTTGAGATTAAAAATAAAACTTAACAATCTCTAATAGTTTTTTTTGTCTTTCTCAATTTTATTTTATTCATAATAGAGAGTGCATGTGCACGTAATCCCAGAGAGAGAGAGAGAGAGAGAGAGAGACACTCACTACCCTCCTCTTTCAGCATTTCAGCTTGTCAGAATCTTGGTGCATGCACATGTACACCTGGCATGTTTACAGGTTCACCAACCCAAGATTCCAATCTGCAGTTGGCCATGTGGCTTCCTGCATTGCAATTTAGTATACTACTGACCGTACTAACAGGCTGGTCTTTTTAAAAGTATGTTTCAAGTTGGGGTATGTATTATCCTTTTTACATGGATGGCATCAGCATAAGCCATACAGTAGAAACTTTATACATACTGATTTAAAAGGACAGTGGTTTGCTGAGGAAATGTAAGTAATAATAACAAACTAAAAGCTGTTTTTCCTTCCTTACAAGTCTCTAATTCTCAAATTTACATGAAAATGGAAAATTACTATAATATATGCTTTATAAAATTGGAGCATTTTAGTTCCAAGGTTAACTGATGCAGAAAACTATTTTCTTAATCAGAATAGAATTTGTATTGCTACAACAAAGCTTTGTTTTAAGCCCATTGTAGCTTTTTTCTCCCTTCTTAATTAAATAACTACTCTTTAATGCATTTTTGATGTTTAACTGAAGAATTAGACATGCAGGTTTTAGTAAAACCAAAATTAGAAAAAAATATTTGCTTTCTGTTCCTTTTCATTACATTGAAAAATAAATAAAACTAATCAGACTAGTTTGTCTACATTCTTGGTAAAGCATTACCTGCTTCTTCACACAAGGAAGTAAAAATACATACTATATATAAAGGAGTGTTGATCGAGGCCATGAACTTTAATGCTTACTGTCATCTGAAACCAAAGAGCAGAAAACTTCCTCTTTC
The DNA here is from genome assembly GCF_000334495.1 of Tupaia belangeri chinensis. Lineage (NCBI taxonomy): Eukaryota > Metazoa > Chordata > Mammalia > Scandentia > Tupaiidae > Tupaia > Tupaia belangeri. The sequence goes on along the minus strand of NW_006159447.1, from coordinate 2,563,157 downwards.
CAGTCTACAAATTCTTTTTTAGTCATGCAATTGATTCAGTGAAGGAGATGCTAAAAACACTTGTGAATGTTTCAGTGTGGATGGAGAGCAGAGGTAAATCAGAAAAGTCAGTGGGTTGACCTCCTTATCATTTAAAGGCAGGAACAGATCAAAGCTAGTATACAGAGAATTAGGTGTGGAGTATTGAGAATAGGCATAGTGCTTTGTGTTATTAGAAAGGGTACTTGTCTGGTACAAAACAGCTTTCACACCATGTCACTTATATTCTACATTTTTAAAAAGTGAAACAAGTTTGTAATGGCAGGCATACTCTGATTATTGGAAATATTTGTGTTAAGTATGGGCACTCATTTTAAAACAAAATACACTTGCTAGTAGTTGTTTGTGCCTGACCTGCAACACACATGCAAATGCACATTTTTTTTAAGAACACCTATCCCTGACATTTTTTCTTTTTAAAAATTTTTCAAAATTTACATTTAATCATTGTACCTCTTTATAATGTATGACATAGTTTTCTCAGCATGAATACAGTCAAGTCAGAGACTGTATTTGGAAGAGATTTCTGATAGAAGGTACCTTGGAACTGTGACATAGAGTTAAGTCAATACACGTTTCTGTGACAACCTGGACTGAGTTAAGAGAGGTTTCATTGTGGTCTAGTCTGTCAATGTACTGTTAGAATAAACCAATTCTGAAAATGATAAAAGCAAATGTGTTAGTTTCTTATTTCCACTCTAACACATTGGAACAAATTCAGTGACATAAAAAAACACCACTTTATTACCTCTCTGTTCTAAAATTCAGAACACTGAGATGAGTTTCTCTGGGTTAAAATCGAGGTTTGATGGAGCCATACTCCTTCTGGAGACTCTACGTGAAAATCCACTTTTGCCTTTACAGATTTTTAGTGTTGATGTGTTTTGGCTCATGGCTCCTTCCTGCATCTATCTTTCTTTTTCTTTCTTTCTTTCTTTCTTTCTTTCTTTCTTTCTTTCTTTCTTTCTCTTTCTTTCTTTCCTCTTTCTTGTTTCTTTCTTTCTTTCTTTCTTTCTTTCTTTCTTTCTTTCTTTCTTTCTTTTTTTGCTAGAGGAAGTATAGATTTGCTGGAGATACAGAGAGACCGAAAGCAAGAAATCACCTGCTGGGGAGGATTGCCATGCCACAATCCCTTCTTCCTCATTTTCCTGTTTGGATTTTGGGCATGCATGCACATGCACCAGGTGTGAGTTTCAAGCCACTGGGTTTGGGACTCAAACTTCGGTCAGCCATGGGGAGTTTAGCAACGGAGATGCTACACTATCTGCCGGTCCCCCTCCCTGTGTCTTTAAAGCCAGCAATGTAGTATCCCATTCACTAACTGACCCTCTTCCCTGCTTCATATAAGGACTTTTTTTAAATTATTATTATCATAATCTTGTTTATATTACTTTGAATCACATATAACAGTGTATTACATTTCTTTTCCCAGAAGGAATGCCATTCATATAAGTCAATGCAAAGACATATAAAGATTCTTGTGATTACATTAGGTCCACAAGTATTATCCAGGATAACTAACTCCTTCATCTCAAGACCCTTAACTTAATCACATGTATAAAGTCCTTTTTGCCATGTAAGCTTTCAGTTCATTCTCATGCATTCTGGGAATTATGACATAGATATCTTTGGGGGACTATTACTTTACCTAGCACAGATAATATCCCTATCATTAAACAAAGTTAACATAACTAACAGCAAAACCTAATAAATACAAGCTGAAGAAGAAAGTGGTGGATCAACTTCACTTATTAATATAGATGCAGAAATCCTAAATAGAGCATCAATTTTATTAATAGTACAGAGAATAAAAATTATCGCATAGGTCTTTAAATGGCAATTGATACTATTTATAAATCACTTCTGATTTTAAAAATGTTAACAAAAGAGAAATATGAAAATGGTCCCTGAATATGACAAAAAATGATCTATCTATCTATATCTATCTATATATCAAACCAGTAGTAACTAATTTAATGTTGAACTGCTAAAGGTAGTCTCATTGAAATTAATAACAAATAATACCAATTTTCTCTGGTGTCATTTAATACTTGAAGTAGACGTTGTAATCCAATATGTAGACCTCCTCCACAATCTACATATGCAGCATTATTCTAATTTTATTTTAATAAGGGCACTTAATGAACCACACAAACATTATGTCTGAATTCTCCCCATTTAGGACAGGACAGGAAGAGTGAGCAGCAGGGAGAAGAACAGAGCTGTAGAGAGAGTGGCTCACCTCCTTCTGCACACCTCTGAACTCTCAGTGCCCAGGTCTGCTTGCTTCCTGCTTCCTCCCGACCATATTCCCAGCTTCTATGCAAGAAAACTGAGACCAGAGACCACCTTAGGACCTCCTGTATCTCCTGATCATTTCAAACATCATAGTTTCCCAAAGCACATGACACACACTATCTTCCTCAGATGAAATCCTGCAGCTCAGCTCCAGGTACACCTGTTTTGGGAGGCCTTTGATATCCAGTTCCAATGACAAAAGTGCAGGTTCCTGGGAGAGTATCAGGGAGGTGGAACTGCAGAGAGATTGCAGATCACCTCCTCCCTCATGCCTCTAAATGCTCAGATTTAATGCCAAGAAATTAGGAAAAAATGTATAATCCACCAGATGACCAGAAACTACCACAGAGGCACAAGAAGTATGAGGAACCAAGAAAATATTTCTCCCCCAAAGGAAAAAAATAACTCCTCATCACACACAGACAGTACAATGGAACTCACAGAAATGTCAGATAAAGAATTCAGAAAAAAAGACAATGAGCTTCAGGAGATGAGGAATTCTTTCCACAATTTGAAAGAAGAAATAGATACCCTAAAAAGAATCAAATGGAACTGTTTGAAATGAAGGCTGTAATACAGGAAATCTAAACCTCCCTTGAAAGTATTAAAAACAGATTAGATCATGCAGAAGAGCAAATATTGGCTGTAGAAGACAAAACTTCTGACCTAGGAAAAAAAAATCACCAAAAGACTGAGAATAACCCTCCAAAATGAGACTAACATACTAGAAATACTAGATACCATTAAATGTCCAAACATCTCAATAAACCATTATCCTAAAAGGTGAAGAGACTACTGGGACAGCAGTTGACATAATGGCTATGTCGCTGGTCTCCCATGTAGTTGACCAAGGTTCGAGTCCCAGACCTGGTGGCTTAAACTCATGCTGTGGGTGCATGTATGTGCATGCCCAAGATCCTGAGAGGTGAATGGAGGAGAAGTGATTGTGGCGTGGCCATCCCCCCTGTGGGGTGATTTCTTGCTTTCTGTCTCTCTGTCTCTCTCTGTCCTTCTGGCAAGCGCATGTGCCCTATACCAAAAACATCTCGAAAAAAATTACCATGTGTATACATATATTTGTATGTTTATATTCATATGTGCATAACATATATAGTATATTAAGACTTTTAGTAAGTTTTCTTTGATGTAGTTTTAGTTTTGTTTACATGGAGAAGTTTGTCATTATGTTTACACACACACACACACACTTTTTTTTTTTGTAATTTTTATAATTGCCAAGGGACACATGTGCTTGTTAGAGAGAAAAAAGACAAATATAAAGGAGGAGAGAAGAAGAAAGCACTCTCCCAATGAGGTGTGGTGATGCCTCAATCCTTTCTCCATTTCTCTATATTTTTGAAATTTGAAGCATGCATGAACACATTTCTGGTATTTTTTTCAAGCCACTGGGTACAAGATTCTAATCATGGTCAGTCTCATATTATAGACTCTGGCTCCCTCAACCACCAGGCTACAGGTTCTGTTTTCCTGTTTTGCCACAGGCATGTGCTCTCTGAAGACAAAGAGAGGGATAATGAGAAAGTACTCTGATGGGGGATGGTCATACCATGATCCCTTCTCTATTTCTCCCCTCAGAATTTTCAGCACACACACATGACCAGTTTATTTATCTTTTTTTAAAAATAACTTTATAATTTTACTTTTTATTATTATTTCTTTATTTGTTAGAGGTTTATGCATATATACACAGGAGAGAGAGAGACAGAGAAAGTGAGAAAGCAAGCTGATAGGTCTAGAACTAAACCATAATCAGTCATGTGGGAGTCTAGCACTTTAACCACCATGGTTCCTACTAACCCCCTGGCTTATTTTTCAAGCTGCTGGGGCCAGGATTTGAACTAAATGCTTGGCCATGTGGGATCCAGCCACTTTAACTACCACACCATCAGTTGGCCTCAGGATTACTTTTAACATCAGATTCTAATAAACTTTTACACTGTTCTACGTATTCAGTTTTGTTCCTTTCAACTAACATTTATTGACCTATTACATGTGTGACATTGGATATAAAATGGTGACTAGTACTAACGTGAGATGTCTTCAAAAAGTTTTGGGACATGTTTGCTATGAAAAACACTATGCATGATTTCAAATTTTTCCACACCAAAATGAACTCATACTTTTATTTTTCCATAATTTTTGAAGTCTCATTGTACATTCCACCACCTCTTGTGGGACTTGGAATCTGGCAGTGAATATATACATTATACAAGAGATTACAAGTTTCAGCAATGTTATGTTGGGAAGCTATGTAGTAATACACATAGAAAATAGAACTGTCACCTACTGATTTATTAGTTTCTAAACAATGTACAAAGTGAGTTGCTCAATAATTCATTTTGAATATAGTTTCTCAGACTATATATCCTAAATAAGTAAATTTAGTACTTCTTGTCCAACTTATTTTAAAAATAGGCCCTGTTGAACATTGGTAATCTGATATTTAACCGGTAATCTGACATTTAATAATTAAGAATAAAATAACAAAGGTTTTGTACCAAGTTTTTTATAAAACCAGAATGTACAAAGTTTTAATGAAAGAAATGTGGGCACAAATTCATCATCAATAAATAATACTCTGAAGACATCTATATACTTCATGAATGGACACATAAATTTAACAAGCAGAATAGAGGTTTAATTCCAAAGGTAAAATACTGAAACATATTTAATTTTAGATTTAACCCAGAGCGACTTTGTAACATTTGGTAAATCATGTTTTATTTCTTTCACTAAGATTTCACTATCCTAGACTAGCAAGAAATTATGTAATTAGGAGATGTGAAACTATGTACTTTAGGGTTTAAAAATCACATCAACTATTTGGAATGAAAGTAGATAATACATGTGAGAAATAGTGTAACGTAATTTTAGATTTTTTAGCTTTACCTGACATTTTAAATAGCTCTGCATCAAATATTGCAGAAATAAACAAGCCTTAGATATCATAATATATATTGCACACTTCAAAGGAACTGGAATCCTCTTCAAGGTAGAGACTCTCTTTTTTAAAGAATTATTTATCTTATTATTATTATTATCATTATCCAATTTGACTAGAGAGAGACAGAAAGAGAGAGAGAGAAAGTAAACAAGCTGCCAGGTCTGGGACTTGAACTAAGTTCAGCCGTATAAGAATTCAGCACCTTAACCACCGCATGTTGATCTATTTACCTTAAAGGGTCAGTATCTACAAAAGCAAAGAATTGTTTTTATTTATAATTGATTGAGTAACTAATGATGAACCAGAGTGGTCTTTGATTTCAAGTGAGTTACAATTATGAAAGAAAGGCATTGTATGTCCCCACTTAAATGTGCCACATGTCTGCACTTATGGCAGGAACTGAAAGATTGGAAGACATAAAGGCATGGAAAGCAGCTATGGATACCAGAGCCAGTTTAAGAGGAGAGTGAGAAATGGAGGGTAGCTTGGTGGGAAAAGAAGGGAGTAAAGGGAAAAAAAAATAAAGAAAGAACCAAACATTCAATGAACAAAAAAATGGAAAATTATCTGTCGATGAAAATGTGTATGGTAATTTCCTTGACTGGACTAACATACAATATATTTATGCTGGAAAATTTATTTTCAGTGTTGTAAAGATACACAGTGATTGAATGTGAAAAATGAAAAAAAAAATTTAAACACACCATCATTATCTAAAAATAACCTCTGAATATCACAAATTTCATTGATCATTTATTTGCTCAAAAGTGCTAAATTTTCATAGCTAAAACCTCTTACTCTATTAGTTTGAAAGTATTGTAGAATACAGCATGAAGCAATTATTTTTCTAATAATTTAAAATCTTTATATTGGCAGGACCAGCAGATGGCATAATGGTTCTGTAGCTAGACTCCCACATGGTCTACCACTATTTGAATCCTGGACCCTGCAGTTTTAAACTCAACACTGGGTGAGTGTGCGTACATGCCCAAAATCCTGAGAGGAGAATGGAAGAGAAGGGATTGTGGCATGGCTATCCTCCCAGGGGGTGATTTATCACTTTCTGTCTCTGTCTCTCCGGTGAGTGCAGAGCCCTATAGCAAAATCTCTTAAAAAAAAAAAAAGAAAAGCAAACAAACAAACAAACAAAAACTTCTACATTGATATTATGTTACAGTTAAAATTTCAGATTTTAAATTTTAGTACTTCCATCAATCTAAAATTTCTTTAACAAAGTCATTATCTTGATTTTTTTCATATTCACTCAACTAGCTACATCTTAAAGTATATACATATAGCTTTCTATTATTAAATTATAATCTAATAACTACTTACCTTCTTCATACTATCTACTTTATACCTTATACTCTGTATGAGGATGTGGATATGTATGTATATAGATACAATAGTGTATAAATTTACATCAAATGCGAGCCTGTCTCTATACAGATTACAGTGAGATACACAAAAGTGAGTAAGAGTTAATGAGAGAAAAAGAAGAGGAAATTATATTTTTCTGAGAATCTAAAAGAGTTGATAAATAGAACAGCTTAAAAAAATCAATGAACTTTACAATGGGGTTCCTTTTAATGTTTACTCATCAACTCCAACTTATGAACAATTCCTCTTCCTTAACTAATGAGGGCAAAAAAAAAATGTTATTACCAGTTATTGAAATTCTAAAGGCATTCAAGCTGTAATAGGAAGAAATAAGTGGCAACTCAACAGGAAGAAAAAAAAATAGAATAATGAACTGTTGGGCCAACAGGTGGCATGGTGGTTAAGGAGCTAGATTCCCATATGGTAAACCATGGTATGAGTCCTTGATATGGCAGTTTGAAAAATCATGCTAGGTACATGTGTATGTATGCCCAAAATCCCAAGAGGAGAATGGAAGAGAGGAGATTGCAGCATGGTCATCCTTCTTGGACAGGGCTGGGGGTGTGATTTTTTACTTTCTCTCTGTCTCTCTCCAGTGAGCACACATACTCTATGGCAAAAGACAAAAAAAAAAAAAATCTAACATCAAAATTCTGAAAGCACAAATATGTGGGATCAGTGAAAAACTCCCAACACCTTGTAAATCTCTAAACATTTTTTATTTTATAATAAAAAACAGTAATTTATATTCATCAAAGCCACTTTAACAATAAAAAATGATTTCTATTTGGTATGTTCTTTTGAAAGAGTGAGTGCAATTATAATAATTTAGCTTATAAAATTTCTCTCAAAAATACTTCACATTGTTTAAAAATGTGATCACTGAATAACGAATGTTCCATTAATCTAGACATTCTTCTGTGAAATACTTTATTCCCTAATAACTTTGTGTCAGTAAGGCAATCACTCACTTTTCTTTGAGGTCTAATCTTGTGCAATTATTTCCTTCTGAATCTTCATTTAATTTATCTCCTGTTAGTAATGAAATTTCTTTAAACAAATGCTGTGTTTTAAATAGCAATAAACAGAAAGACTTGCCTGTGCTACATTGCCATCCTTTGTCATCTGCAGTGACAAAGTCCTTAAAAATTCTTATAATAAGCATTGTAATTTTGAACTTACTCTACATTTATGAATATGAGTATATCATATGATTGGCTCTGTTCAGTATGTGATTCCATTTATTCTCTTGTACCTTTTTTGTAAAACCCATATCCCTGAATGACCTTCCATAACATTTCTTTGTTGTTGATAATCAGTTCTTTTAGAATTCTGAAACTTAAAAGAACAAGACTTAAAGTCTTAAAAAAAAATTGTCATGTTTATTTTATTGATGATAACCATTCTGACTGGGATCATGTGGTGTCACATTGTGGTCTTGATTTGCATCCCTTTATGATAAGAGAAGTTGAGCATTTTTAAAATGCTTTTTAGTCATTCATACATCTTCCTGGGAGTTTTCTGTTTAGTTCATTGGCCTATTTTTGAATTATATATTTTTTTTCTTTGCAGTTAAGCTGCTTGAGATCCCTATATAATCTGGTTATCAGTTCTTTATGTGAATCATAGTTTGCAAGCTGCATTCTGTGGGATGTCTCTTCACTCTGATTATTGTGCCCTTTGCTGTGTAGAAATTTTTAACCTGATGTAGTCCCAATTTTTTTTTTTTTTTTAGGGATTATTGTCTGTGCTTTGGGGGTCTTATTTAAGAAATCTTTGCCTACTCCAATGTTTCTTAGAGTTCTCTCAGTTTTCCACTGGTAGTTTTTTGATATGAAGTTATTATGCTTAGATATTTTACCTTTTTTAAGTTGATTTTTTGTCAATGGTGAGGGAGAGGGGTCTAGTATAATATTTCTACAGGTGGATATCCAGTGATTACAGTACCATTTGCAAAAGAAACTTTTTTTTTTTCTCCCACTGAATTGTCCTGTGCCCTTTATAAAAAATCAGTTGGCTGTGTGTTTTGAGGAGGATAATATCAGGGTTTTCTGTTCTGGTCCATTGGTCTATATGCTGTTTTCATGCCAGTACTATGTTATGATTATTATTTGGTTTTTGACCTAGATTTGGTAGCTTGTCATTTATAATTTTTAGTGATTTTCCTTTTTATTTACTTTCCCCCTGATATTCACATTTATTTCTCCTTCTGTTAATCCTAATTTTTCTCCTCATTAGAGAAGAGTCTTGTTGAGATGTCTATCAGGGTTCACAGTCCTTCCTAAACCAAGTGATGTCTAAGACACTAAAAGCAAAGCCTAAATTAGCATAAATGGGAATATAGGAATGCAGGAAGATTCTAATTTTTATACTATCCACCCAAAAAAGGACTGGTAATAAAGGTGTATTTTTCTTCATGTGCTAAATGAAATTGGTTATTTACATTCTCTCTTACTGTGGGTGGCTTCAGCCCTGTAAGAAGGAAGAGTCCAGTTACTGCTCTAGTTTACATCACCTTTCTTGTTTGTAATCCCAGAGGAAGAATGACACATAATCTCTCCCATCACTCACATATGAAACCTTGGAAAAAGCAACTGACCTTACCCTTGAGTCATATGCCCATTCTTGAACCAATCATAATGATTAGATATAGGTTTATCTGATTGACCAACCTAGATCATGAGCCCACCCAAGGGAGATAAAGGCCAAGCTACTTGTTTGCCAGCCTCATCAAAACCACATGATAGAAAATATGTTGAGCCAAAAAACAATATTCATTATAAGGAGCAATCTAGGACACATTTTTTACTATAGTTCTGATATTAAAACCATAAATTCTAATTTTAAAAAGTGTTTACTTGTTGGAACCAACAGATAGCATCATGGTTATGGTGCTGGACTCCCACGTAGTCAACCATGGCCCTGGACCTGGTGGCTTAAAACCCATACCAGGCATGTGTGCACGCATGCCCAAAATCCTGAGAGGGGAAAGGAAAAGAGATTGAGGTGTGGTCATGTCCCCTGTACACTTTCTGTTTCGCTATCTAGCCAGTGAGTGCACGTACCCTATAGCAAAAATCTCTCTGAAAAAAAAAAAAGTGCTTTCTTGTGCCAAATAGCCAACGATATTGTTACTTTGTACTAACTGCCTTTCTAAAGGGACATGGTAACTTGTCACCCTGTATGTAGATGGACTTTTTTAAAAAATGTAAGTCCCTGGATAGTGCCTAACAATGGCAAGCAACAACACACAAACAAGGAACATGCACATCGAGATTGCATAAGAGCAGAATCATGTTAACAGTAGTGAGATCTATTTTAAACCCATTAGAAAAGCTTCAGTAGGTACCAGTAATGAGTTTTAAAGCACCTGTGTCACAAAGCTGTGAGTGCATCCCACAGGATCCATTAATCATTTATGTTGCCGCTCAGTTGAAAGGACCAAAAATGCTGTAGAGGAGATGATGCCCATACGTGAAATTTTCAGACACGAGGACCACACAGATGCTAATTATCACTGACAGCTTTGATAAGAAACTTAAAGCTCTCGATACTACAAGGGAGGAGAAAGAAAAGATTAGAAAAAGTGGCTTCAAATAGTTGGTCTGACAGCTGTTTCTTCATTTAAGGTACCAAGCTGAAATGGCCAGATGTTCGGCAAAGAGCTTCACTAGAAACTTTCCTTTCAGCCCTTTAAATCTGATTTGCTGGTTTTATGAATGTGCTTCATAACCTGGTGAGTTAGAGTAATCGGTTCTGCTGGCCATGGAGTTCTCGCAGAGCAGGCATCTGTTTTGTGCCGCATGCTTCAGCTCTCGCCCACTGATGTGTGTGCTCTCGAAGGGTCAGATGTGTTTTTCCCAAACCTATTTATGCCAGCTCACTCACTATTGTGACAACATTATCAAATATTAATAAACTGAGGTGGTATTTATCATAAAAGAGAGTTGCTTCTCCAAAAACTTAAGTGAATCTATTGTAAAATCTTGACTAATATATTTTGTAAACAATGCTGTGTAATTTCATGAGTGCATCTTTCACTCAAAATGGCCAGACAGTGCTGGCTGTCTTCTTTCCCACATCAGTCAGTCCACTCCACTTTTACCTTGAATATTTAGTGATGCCTGCCCCCTCCCCCTTAGAATTTACTTTTCTTTCTCTTCCCTTCCCCTGCTTCTGTTACTCAGGAGGCTGAACTGTAAGGACTTACTCATCAACAGGTTCCCTCACTCTCTGTCTTCCACTTATTTTGGCTCATGAGAAATGCTATCAGGAAATCAAAGGGAGGGAAGTTTGAGTGTTTATTGTCCTGGCATACTCTCTGTGGGTCACATGGGGCTGTTACACCCTGAATCAAAGTTCTTATTTTCTAATGGGTTGCCTCCTTTCTTTGGCTTCTAGTAACCCTTCCTCTCTTTTCCTGGCAGGCCTACAGGTGGTCAAAGTCCTCAATTTTTAGCAACCCTAATGTGCTACATTATCTTTGGGTTTACTCATACTTAGCCCATGTTTTTGTTTTGTTTTTGCTAAAGGGGTCATGCATACGTGCATGTGTGAAAGAGAGAAGAGAGTGAAAGAAAGCACTGCCCTCAGGACCCCAACGGGGCTTGGTCTCACTGTAATGCATTTTTCCCCCATTTCTTCATTCTATCAGAATCTTGAACACACCAGAACATGCTTTGCATGTCTTTCAGTTCAGACAGTGGTGGGCCATATGGTATCTCGCTTCCTCTGCACAACACTTAATCACTGAGCCAAAGGGCCAGCCATCAAGTTCTAGTTTGTAGTCCTCTTAAATTTGCCTGGACTTACCCATTTTTTGGGTCGGCCATCTATTTACTCCCAGAGCCCTGACTGACCCTGACTGACATGACAGGGAAGTAAAATGTGTGAGTGTTGGTCAGAAACAGTTCTGGGTCCAAATCTTGGCTATCATTTCCTAAGCTGAGAGAGTATCCAAGGTAACTTTTCAAACTTCAATTTCTTATTTATAAAAATGTGAAAAATAATAAATTATACTCTACAGGCACATACACTGTTCCTACCACCATAGGAGGATCAATTATTTATAGCTTTTTTTGTTAAGTGTCTGACACATACCAAGTGCTTATTACATTTGGTAAATGAGTAACAATAATCTGTCATCTGGGCATACTTCCTGATAAATTTGGCAGTCATTAGTCAGATAATTTCTTTATGATATTTAGGAAGAATATGTCTTAGATAAGAACCAGATTAACCCCCATGTGAAGTGCTTTCCTTCATGTTTCTTCCTATATTGGCTTAGCACACAATCTAAAATAAATAATCCAAAATTGAAGTGAACTAAAGTAAAATGGCACACAACAGTCATGAAGATACATATTATTTTGACCTTAGAGCCACATGAGTGAGGATTTAAAAAATCTAATTTCTTAATCAAATAGATTTAGCATAAAGTGACAAATTTGCTAGTTATCATAGTGTGTGCTTTGTACTGACTTTTCAACAATTTCCTATGTGACACTGACATAACTTTACATTGCAGTTTTAAAATTCATGATAGAGGTCATGTACATGCGAGAGAGAGAGAGAGAGAGAGAGAGAGAGAAGTGAAAATCACAGAACTTGGTCTTGCTGTGATCTCTTTTCTCCAGACCTCCAGCCTGCCAGGATCCTGGGAATACATATGCCCAGCCTGTTCTCAGATTGACCAGGTTAGAAACTCTAACTGCCACTGATATGGCTTCTAGCACCACTTGTCCAGTATGTTGCCCGCTGAACCACAAAGGCTGGGCCAACTTTATATAGCATTGATTATGCACCAGGCTAGCTCTAATTACTTTGTATACAAAAACCTATGACCCTCTAATGCAATTACTCTTTCATTATTCCCATTTCACAGAGGTACTGAAACATACAGAGGTTAAGTAATTTGCTTAAGGTCATATTACCAATATATGGTGAAGTCAGAATCGGTATACTGAATTACTACTTTGTCATTCCTGTGGCAGAGACAATTGTGTATTCAGTACATTCCCTCTTCCAGATCATACATTCCCTAGATTGTCCTGCAACTAGATTAGCTCCAATGACTGAGTCCTGGCCAGAGGGATGTAGGCAATGTAACCCTCTACCAGGCCTGGTCTTTAAAACCATCCTTGCAGCCCTCGAACTTCCTCTTCCTTTTCCCTGGCACCTTAGGAAGCCAGTGGTTCTCAAGGAATCACTATGAAAAAAAGAGCTGCCCAACTGTGATATGAATAATAAACAAACTTTTATTGTGTCAAGACACTATGATTTGAGGGTACATTTATTTATACATAGAATGGTGTATCTGAATGATACAGAAATAGATATTTTTAGTCAGATTGCATTAAAGTAAAGCTATAAATATGGCACTGGCTTCAATTTTAGACAACAGGCCAATATAAGAGGCTAGGTGTATGAGAAACTAGCTGTCCATTCTACAGTGTGGAACAACTGAAGGAAATGTTGCTGCTAATAACTCGGGAGGCAGGATAGTTTCTTTAACTGGTAACTTTAGGAGAAATGGCTCACTAGGATAAGAGGTTTAGTGTGTATTGGGTATTAAGGGCTTCTTTTGGCAGCTTATTACATATCTATGCAAAAGTTCAAATATATATGTGTATATATACTCAAACACATACACGCACATACATATACACACACAAACACATGCACGTGCACACACAAACACATATATGAAACAGAATAGAAAG
>NW_006159447.1:2486134-2549722 GCF_000334495.1 Tupaia belangeri chinensis | reverse complement strand
GGGGATGATAGAAGATGGTATGGTGACTAATGCACTGGACTCCTACATGGCTGACTGACCATGGTTCAAGGCCCAGATCCAGGGCTTGAGAATCACTCTAGGCATGTGTGCATGCATGCCCAAAATCCAAAGAGGAGAATGGAAGAGACAGGACTGTGGCAAAGCCAACCCTTCTGGGAGTGATTTCTCACATTCCTTCTCATTTTCTCTGTCTCTTTCTGGAGAGTGTATGCACCCTATGGCAAAAACTTAAAAAAAAAGAGAGAAGAAAAGAAAACAAAAAGAAAAGAAAAGGAGTACAGAAATTAGAGTCTTTTTGTATCAGAAGATGAGGAAAGTGTAAAGAGTAAATGTTCCAAGACATTAAAAAAGGCCTAATTTCATGACCCACAAGGCTGAATGTGTTTTCTGAGTGGGGGATGGGGGTTATGGATTAGAGAATAAATGTAAAAATAAATACACAATGACACATAAGTAAAGAAGAGCAGGGATCTGGTGGTCTATGCTTTTCTGATGAACACATGTGACTTCTTTGAAACTGCTCTGCAGTTTCAGACACAGGCAGCTTGTGTATTCACATGTTAATGGCATTCATAGCTTTGCAAATTGAACTGCCATGGAACTCCATTTCTTTATGTGTCTATAAGCCACATGTTTACTCAGAATGGCTGTCTTATACACTGAATAAAACTTCTCCATTGTTCTCCATTGAATAAAGTGATATTTAAGGTAAAGACCAGATGAACATATGGTTCCTACTTGCAGTTCCAGAGAGTCTCAAAGAAATAGTCACTGACTTGAGAGAGAGGGGACCACAGTGGGGATGGAGTGGAGCAGATACTGAGAAGGATGCTTAGAAATACATGGGGTTTGAGAATTCTCTCTATCAAAGAACTTTGTGTGTGGTTGCTGGCACATGGAACAAAAAGCAAGTAGGTCATAAGCTTACTAATTTTGAGGGAATTGCATTTCTAAGAAACCACAACTCTAGTCTAAAAAATTCTTTGATTTTATGGGACCTAAAACAATCCTTAGGTCCCAAAACCTTTGAAGAAAAAGAGTTAAGCTTCAAAGGCAATTATAGCCCAAAGGAAGACATGGTGTCTAACACCCACATCAGATGTGGCCAAAGAAAATAATGGCTAAGGAGCAGCTGACCTACCCACAGTAGTAGGGATGGTGGAGAACAGTCATCAGAGGCATTCTTCCAAGGGAGCACTATGTGGGTGCTGGGTCTTCCACATGATGAGCACATGTACACTTATTCCCACAACCTGAACAACCTTATGTTTTCAAATTGACTGATGGCACTGGCAAACTTCCAGGTATAATGTGTCACCTTAACAGTAATATGTTGCTTTCAAAAATAAAAACAGGTCTTTTCATCTCAAAAATTGTCAATTTGATAAGAAGTAAGTAGACAACAAAATCACCATGGATGTTACAAAACTTTGAAATACTTCATGGCAGATATAATTGCTGTTTTCTCATTTGGTAGATTGCCGGTAATTGTCAAAATATTCAGGAAAACTGAAATTTTAGTGACGTTGAAAGTGGTCATGGCATGATGGGATTTGTTTCTAGCCTGCAGTTCTGTCCTCATGGACCTGTTTGTGTTTGGCTTCTATATGTGACAGTCAGTACAGCTTTGCCTACAAATTCAGGTATTCGGACTAGTGTGCCAACAAGCTTCAGGGCAAAGGATAATATATCCTGCATTTCTCTATTATCAGTTTTATCTATAGACCTGGTGGAAACATTTTTATATGCAAATACCCATACTGCATGTGAAATAGGGTGCAACATTTAGATGAAATGTTCAGATAAAATATGGAACTACAAATAAATTTATTTTTGCAGCATTGACATCCTTCAGCTTCCCTGGGCTGAATCACTTGGCAGGAACAAGTTTGCATGCCTAAGTTAACTGAGAAACGGGGAGGTGAGAGAGAACAGAAGGAAAGGAGGGGCGTAGGAGGAATTTTACAATTTAACAAGATGGGTATTGGCGCCTCATGATATTTATATCTAAAAATCCCACTGGTTTTATGGCACTGGGTAGAAAAACAAGATTAAAGCATAGGACTTGTAAGGTTGAATACTCCAAGAAATTGGGATCTACCAAGTCTCCTGGGCAGCATGAAGATGTTGTAATGACATGACTATGCCCTTTATCTTTTTTCATTTATTTACCTTTTTCCCATTCAGTCCTTCAATTCAATTCAAATCAGCATAATTTAAAATACTAGTACTATTTACAAGGCTGTATCTATTGGTAGATAGGTAGTTTTTTGTTTGTTTGTTTTTGTTTTTTAAGAGAGACATTCCATGAGTAAATGGAATCTTAACTCACCCCTCTAGCTTACCTCTACTCCTGCTACACTGACGGTCAAGAAACCAAAAGAGATATACTTGGGGACCACTACAGGAAATAATGTGTCATAGCCATCAGGGCACACTATATTTTCCTGATAAAGTGGAAGGATGAGAGTCTTGGCTTGCCAGCGACCATCTTTCCCATCATGGAATGAGAGATTTGAAAGGAGTCAAAGACTAAGAAAACCCAAAGAAAGCATAGATCCAGATGTGCTACAGTCCAGCTGTAGCCTACCATGTTCAGTTTCCTTCCCTCCTTCGGTTAGTCTAAACTGGATTTCTGTCTCTTGACATCAAAGGACTCTGGGCTGAGGCAGTAGTATAGGAGACTTACAAGTCTAGAACTAGAGTTGCAGAGACAGTTGGAAACAGGTATCCTGAATAATCCTTATTATGCAAATGACCTTTTCTTGACTGATAGTGATAAAATTTTGGGTCATGCACTATGTGTAGAGATTTGATTAAAACTTAAATAAACCCACAACTAACTGGTAATTATTCTGAGTGACATAAGAAAACAACTGCATATATATCCATTTTATAAGCATGATTCTTGTGGTGTCAAAGAATTTCAGGATCTTGTTACGAGAAATGTTTCAAAAATGGTTCTCAAGGATAAGGATTGAGGATCATAGAAGAGCCCTAGAAGACTTGAAATGCCTGCATATGTCAAAGGCTGGACTGCACTGTTGAATGACCTCTCACTTTTTTCTGTTTTAGTAATTTAAAAGTTCCTAAAATTAGGAATTCTTAGTCTTCCTTGTATCTGCCCAAACCAGTTCTGCAGACTTAGGGACTCTTCACTTGTGAATAAATTTGTAAATACTTTGTAAAAAGTTCCTGTAACCAACTCTATGTCTTAGAGAATTCCTCTTGATCCCACCTTCCATCCGTCACTAAAATTTTCCTGTGCAATTCTGGGTTCATGTCTCATTGCCTCACATCTGGTTTCTACCGTTCTACCTGCTCTTACTTTGATGCTTTATTAGGACAGTTGTAGTAATCTTTTTGTACACTAAGGCTGCCTCTTTGATTTTGAAGTTTTTCTACCTTTATTATCTTACTCTGGTTCCCAGAATTCCTAATAGGCCAGTTTACATGCTGAAGATGTGAATTTGGACTTCACTTGCCTCCTAAATTTTATCTGTATCTGGTTCCATCATGTTCAGAGTCTCAGAATCTGAGTTTTTTTTTTTTTTTTTTGAGAGATTTTCACTGTAGGGCGCGTGCGCTTGCCAGACAGACAGAGAGAGACATAGAGATAGAAAGCGAGAAATCGCCCCCCAGGGGGGATGGTCACGCCGCAATCCCTTCTCCTCCATTCTCCTCTCGGGATCTTGGGCATGCACGCACACGCACCCGGCGTGAGTTTTAAGCCACCGGGTCCGGGACACGAACCACGGTTGACTACGTGGGAGTCCAGCAACATAGCCATTACGCTAACTGCTGGTTCCGAGTCTGAGTTTTATGGACTAAAACTGGGTGCTTTATCCTCTGGCTTCTGGTTGGGATTGGCCAATGGGGAGCACCTGTAGGAGAAAAGAGAACTAGGAGCAGACTAAAGTCAACTGATGACCTCTTGACTTTCCACCCTGACTGGCAGCAGATTGTCCTTCTACCTCTACAGCCACAGTTCCTGTCAGGCAGCTCTCTCCAGGTCTGGCAACTTGTTGGTCCCACACATTGTTCCTACCACTTGGCCCTCCAGGCTGTACTGTTGATGTCTACATATTTCGCATCCCTTGTTTCCTTTAACCCTTTTCTACTATTCTCAGCTGATTCCTTCACGTGTGCCATCTTCACTGTCAGGATATTGACTAAAGTAACTCTAGCTCCTAGAACAGAGGCCTGCACATAGGTGAAACAGAGGGGAGAAGGAGACCTTAAGTTATTTTCTTTCATTCATCTCTTATAAGGTAGTGATTGAGCAAATAAGTATTGTTACATATCGTATCCTAGACACTGTGCCTTGGCCTTCATGCTTTTGGGTCACTGGGAAAGTCATGACACATTTTTGCATAGAAAAACAGAAAAATGCATCATGACATTCCCAGCAGCTCTCTCCAGGTCTGGCAACTTGTTGGTCCCACACATTGTTCCTACCACTTGGCCCTCCAGGCTGTACTGTTGATGTCTACATATTTCGCATCCCTTGTTTCCTTTAACCCTTTTCTACTATTCTCAGCTGATTCCTTCACGTGTGCCATCTTCACTGTCAGGATATTGACTAAAGTAACTCTAGCTCCTAGAACAGAGGCCTGCACATAGGTGAAACAGAGGGGAGAAGGAGACCTTAAGTTATTTTCTTTCATTCATCTCTTATAAGGTAGTGATTGAGCAAATAAGTATTGTTACATATCGTATCCTAGACACTGTGCCTTGGCCTTCATGCTTTTGGGTCACTGGGAAAGTCATGACACATTTTTGCATAGAAAAACAGAAAAATGCATCATGACATTCCCAGTGAACAAACAGAAAGATCAATGTGGCATTTCACAGTCCTCTGCAGACAATACTATGACAGAACCATGAAAAGCTGCACAGAAAGCCATGAGAACAACCCCTGAAGACCTTTGGGAAGCTGAGATGTGTGAGTTACATTTATCAGAGGAGTGGAAGATTGCTAAGTAGATGCTATGGTCTAAATGTATATCTTCAAATTCATATGCTAAAAATTCTATCCCCCAATACAAGGCTCTTAGAAAATGTTCCTTGGAGGGCAATTTAGTTACCAAAGAAGTACCCTCATGAATGGGATAAGTGACCTTGCAAAAGAGACTCTCAGAGAGTTCCCTTGTCCCTTCTACCATATGGAGACACAGCAAGAAGACAGCTATCCAGGAGCCATGAAGCAGGCCTCACTATACAGTGAATCTGCCAGCGCCTTCATCTTGGAATTCCCAGCCTCCTGACTTTGAGGAATAAACTTCTGTTGTTTATAAGCCACCAGGTTTATGACATCTTGCTATAGCAACCCAAATGGACTAAGAAAGGAGACAATAAGGAATAATATGCAAAGATAACACACACTAATCAGAGAGATTATCCTGTCGTGAAAACTATTACTATCTATGTCACTTTGGAGGGATTGCCATGGAAGAAGTGGCAAATGATGGGGCTGGAAATGTAGGCAGAGGTCATATTACAAGAAGTTCACATTTGTCATTGAATATCTAGGTTTTGAGGTATCTTATAATATGAATTTGTGGCTTTACTCTTTAGGACTCCAAGGCAAAGAGATAAGCTTGGAAGTAGGACTCCCTGTGACTGCGAGTGTTAGAAAACAATGGCCATTGTGGTCTACGTGCTATTTTGTTTTCCTCCTCCTCCTCCTCCTCCTCCTCCTCCTCCTCTTTTTTTCCTCCTCTTCCTCCTCCTCCTCCTCCTCCTCCTCTTCTTCTTCTTTTCTTCTTTTCTCTTTCTTCTTCTTCTTCATTTTACCAGGGAGCATGTGCATTCCCTGGAACAGAGAGCAAGGTAGAGAGAGAGGAAATGAGAAAACACCCATCATGGGAAATGGACACACTACAATCCCTTCTCCTTCATTTCTTCCTGCTTTTGGGACTTTGGGCATACATGTGTACATTTCCATCATGTTTCTCAAGACTCCAGGTTCAGAATTTGAACCATAGAGATAGCCCTTTGGGAACCGCACTTTAACTACCATGCCATAGACTGGCCCACTATTTTATCCTTAAAATTTTATAAAATCAAAATATCCTGTTAAATACATCATAGTAAAGAGAAGAAGGTTGGAGCTCTTTAACATTAATGTGGAGTATTTTTTCTACTCTACAATAATATTGACACAGCAGAAGGACCTGACTGGTTTTAGAATCCCAAACAAAGGACTCGACATCCTCACTACAATGACCCACAAGGGTATACTTCCTCCTCAGCAAAAATCAGTGTCCTAAATTTAAGAGGGCTCTGTGCTTTCCATCTTCCTGCCATACTCCATTCCAGAATCACATCACTCCAGCCCAGGGGACACCAATGTGTCATTTTCCCTCTCTCTGTCAGAGCAGTTGCTTCTCAAGGTTCTTTTCAGGAACTTTATCATGTTTGACTTTAAATGATTTCAACTATATCCCCCTGGAATACTCCATCTCTATTAAAATCATTTTCTTTATGTGAGGTTGTATTTTTTTCTTGCCTTCTGAGGGTTAGAAGAAAAGAATGGTCGTCAGAACTTTTGAACATCTATTTTATCTTTTGAGAAATGGATGCAATGTTGCTAAGTTTCAAACCCATTTGTGAGTGATAGAAGTGTTATGAAACAATAATGTGTTTGCACAGTTTTTCTTCTTCCCTAGGCATCTATGAATAGATGCACTGTACATGCAGACAACAAGCTCAGAAAAGTTAAAAGAGTTAGGAGAAATCACAAAGAATATGAGTAGCAAAGCCATAGCATAAACTCTGGACCTTCCAAATATTCATTGTCCTATGCCAAGACAGAATAATGCAGTGGTTAATAGTGTAAGCACTGACTAAAATTCAGGAGGGTGACCTTTGGAATGTTACGTAGTGTATGTGTCTCAGTTTCCTGATGGGTAAAATGGAGATAATAATGTATGTGCTACATAGGGTTAATTAAGGATTAAACTAAAATCATATCTAAATGCATAGGATAATGTGCAAGATATCTCAGTTATGAATACAAAGGCACTACAAAGAGTTTATAAAAAATGAAATTCAAGTACAAGTTTATTTTGGTGAAAAAATTTTTAAATTTTATGTATAATATTTTTCATAACACTCATTTCTAATTAACTTTCTCATTTCTAATGAATTTTCCCATTTATTTCTTCCTAGAGAGAAAGAGGCAGAGACGGGGACAGTCAACACCGACACAATTCCTGTGTTGAAATCCAGCCCCTGTCTTGGCCAGCTGTGATCATGGATGTGTGTTCATGTGCCCTGCCTGTCCAGAAAGTCCCAGGATGTGAACTCAGGACCCTTCTTATGTGGGTCCTATCATGCTTCCACTGTGCCACCACCGCTCCTCCATGAACTGTTTGAAGATTCCTCATATCTCCTGACTTTTATGCCCAGCCACCACCCTTGAACTTGGTGCTTTAATTCTCCTTTATAGATAAACTTCTTTAAAATGTTTTCTACACTATCTCTCCTTCTTTGCAGCTCCTTTCTCATTCAACCCACCTCTATTTTGTGTTCTACTTCCATCTTGCTACTGACAAATTCAACAGATACTTTTTTTTTTAATTGCTAGGGGTATGTACAATTGTCAGAGAGAAAGAGAGGGAGAGAGAAAAAGCACCCCTAATGGGCTATGGTCATACTGTAATCTTTTTTCTTAAGTTTTTCCATCCTGTCAGGATTTGGGACACAAATGCAGACATGCCTGGCTTATCGTCCAAGCCAATGGGTCTGGGAGTGGTTGGTTATGTGGGATCCAGGTCCCAATGCACAATGCGTAACAGTGCACTACTGGTCCATGAATACTTCTTAATTCCTGTTTTTACTTGAAATCTTAGAGCCATCAACACAGTTACCTATTCCTTTTCAAACATTTCTGATTCTACTATATGTTCTACTATATATCTACTTATCTAAAATCATGAGTCTGCAAGTGTTTTGGATTTCAGATTTTTTAAATTTAAATTTATTTATTTACATTCATTCACTGTACATCATTACAGCAAACAAAATGAGATTTTCCATCCAGAATATATTGTATATTGACTCAGTCAAACACATCAACATATGTGTTATCATCAACAAATAATTTTCCATTTCTTATTTCTTGTATATTTTGTTATTTTTGCCATCCTTGGTTTCCTATCTCTCACCCTCTGCCATGTCTCACCCTCCTCCCACACTGTCTCTGGTATCCATGGTTGTTTCTATGCCTCCCCTCCCCATTTTATTTATTTGCTAATGAACTTAATTAATCTAAATACTTCCAATAGCAAGCACAGCTGATATGATATATACATATCCATGAACACAGGTCAGATTTTGGCATAAACCTCAGTGAGTAGAATGAACATACTATAAAGTAGCACCCAGCTGGGACCACATAGCTTACTGCAGTCATCAAATATGCACTTTTTTATTTCAAGAAAAATAGTTTTCATGTTTTCCTGAAACTTTTTAAAAAATTAATTTATTTACATTCATCCCGTAATAATAGTCACAGCATACAAAAAGTGGTTTCCCATCCAGAATATACTGCATAGTGGCTTAATCATGTATGCTATTATCAATAATTTTCCATTTCTAGTTTCATATATATACATATGTGTATTTATTTATTTTTATATATTTACCACTATTTGCATATACATAATGAGATATCTTGAGTATAAGACCTCATTCTAAACACAAAATTCATTTATGTTTAATATACACCTTATAACACATAGTCGGAGGACAATTTTATACAATATTTTTGTATTGCAGTATTTTGACTATGGGTCATCATCACATGAGGTCAGATGTAAAATTTTCCACCTGTGGCATCATGTTGTCATGCAAGAAGTTTTAGATTTTGGAGCATTTTAAATTTTTGATTTTTGAATTAAGGATCCTCAACCTATACTAATTCTCTGACATTATTTTTTTTATCTCTATCTTTTCTTTTACTTTTTTAAAAGAGAGGTGAGAAAAGAGAGAGAGGTATTTTTGCAGAATCCTTCCATTTCATGATTTTCCTGCCCCAGCCTCCAGTTAACGAGGACCACAGGTGTGCACCACCATGCCCAGTCTGTTTACGTTAGTCTAAGAACCTAACCTGGGCCTCCCATATGGCTACAACCTTAGGAAGTGGTGCCCTGTTACTTGCACCACCATCACTGGGACTCTACTCCTTATCAGTCTTTTTCTTTTTTTAGAGAGATTTTTGCTATTGGACATGTGCGCTTGCCAGAAAGACAGAGAGACAGAGAAAGAAAGTGAGAAATAATCCCCCTGCCTGGAGGATGGCCACTTTACAATCACTTCTCCGTTTTCCTCTCAAGATCTTGGGCACACATGTACATGCTCCTGGAGTGAATTTCAAGTCACCAGGTCTAGGACTCAAACTGTAGTCAGCCATGAGGCAGTTCAATGCCTTAACCACTACATGACATGCTGGTCCTATCAGTCTTAATAAACCTTTCTCATTCCTTCTTCTCAACCTTTACATCTTAGCATAATTTAGATCTCAGTCCTGAAATATCAAGTCACTCAGTATCTGTATACTAAATCATCTCAACCTCTTCTATACTGTCAAATCCCATCTTTGGGGCCATGACTGATATGGTCCACTATAACAACTGGAAAAACACAAAAAGGAGATGTCTAAGTCTTTTTACACAGGCTCAATTAAAGTGAGAGTGCAAGGTCACTGCAGAGAACAGTTTCAAGCCCCGGAATCTGTTCTTTAGGTGTGTGTGACACGGCTTATTCAGTTCCAGAATTAGTGTCTTATATGGCAGCCTAAATTGTTGCTGACAGTTCTGTTGAAGAGAAATAAACCTGACTTCTCTGGGCTTCTCAGACCAATGTCCTTCTCATATCATGTAAAGTTGCTGAGTATTACCACGTCTTCAGTGAATTCTAGTGAGGAATAGAAGGGAAACTTGCTCAGATGTATAATTTGGTAGGTTTCACTCTTGATCAATTAATAAAATATCTATGTGTTTTCATTTCTTCAGTCCTTGAACTCATCCCTGATTTCTTTGATCTAGATCTAAGGCATTTTTAGCATCTGAGCTGGATGGTAAAAATGACCTAAT
This sequence comes from Tupaia belangeri chinensis, assembly GCF_000334495.1. Classification (NCBI taxonomy): domain Eukaryota; kingdom Metazoa; phylum Chordata; class Mammalia; order Scandentia; family Tupaiidae; genus Tupaia; species Tupaia belangeri. The sequence goes on along the minus strand of NW_006159447.1, from coordinate 2,539,601 downwards.
AGCTTATGTGAGAGGAAAGGAAACAAGGGTAACACAGCCCTCCCCTCATGTCAGAGCAGGCTAATGCTAAGCCTGATAATGATGGTAAATGAATCAAAGCCTGACTGAACACATTCCATTGACAAGGAAAAATGGTAGATTTGTCCGGATTAAAGGATTTATTTTCATAAAGGTGACATATTAGAGACTAACTTCGTCTACTGTTCTACTATGTTTAGAGAGAGCAAGTTTAAGAGGGAATCAGGGCACTGGGGACTGAAAGCAGAAACAGAAAGCAGGAGCCCAGATTTTCCTACAGTATACCAGTCAACCAAAGGGTCCATGCAAGTTATGATTAATTACTTGGGTGGTAAGACCACAGGCAGAAATCACAATGCCCACCAGCTATCTTAAAGGAAGATGCCATTGGCTGAACATGAGATTTCTGAGGAACACCCTAGAAGAGTATGGATACAGAAAATGATCAAATATGGCAAAATATCAAATATTTAATCTCTTAAAACTTCTGAAATTCAGCAGATGCTCTCCAGGTTCTACTGCTGTCTGACAATGAACAAATTATATTTCAAGATTTTTTTCCTTTTTTTTTTCTTTTTTTTTTTTAATTTACCAGAGGTTGTGTGCACTTACCAGAGAGATTTGGAGAGAAAGATAGAGAAGGAGAGGGAGAAAGTGTCCCTGTCCCATGAATGGGAAATAGTCATGCTATAATCCCTTTAATCCTTTCTCTTCCATTTTTCTATCCTTTGGGATTTGGGGCCTGCACACACACATGCCTGGCATGTTTTCCAAATCACCATGTCTGGGACTTAAAACTGTGTGATTCACCAGGTGGGCCCTAGCTCCCTTAATCACTAGGTCACGGGGCTAGACCTTTCGTGATCTTTCATCATAACCAGCTGTTTCAGCCTACATCTTTCAGTAGCAGTATGATGAGAAGTGTCTGAGACTCAAGCTAGGCAGTGTGCCTGGTTTTCAGTGGGGCAAATATCTCCAGAAGCTGGGACATCAATTACAACAACCATTTGTTGATTTCAGTGGATTGAAGTAGACTTTATTGAGCCTGAAGGGAAGGATAATTACGAGATCAAAGGCTTCACCAAATATTCCCTCAAATCAGAAATCATTGAGAATATGTATATATATATATATATATATATGCACACTTCTAACTTCTAATGATCTTGGTACAGAACAGGTGAAATTACATTTTTACCATGGTCATTGGATGTCAAAGGAAAAAGCCAGTTTCAGAGCAAAGGAACTAAGGATCTGTCTACAATCCCAACAGGTATGTGGTAATCACACTTCTGCAAAGAGTGAAGATGTTCTCCAAAAACTAAGGCTAGCAGTTCTTAGGAATTAATGGTCCAAAAAGTTCATTTAAATGTGAGGATATTTCTGGTTTCTAAACACGTGAATGGTTTATAAATGACTGCAAACAATTTGACAGTCAAGATTTCCAGTAGAAGGAATTTTGCAATCCAGGGGCCAGATGTCAAGTAATATGTGTCCCTTTGTAATGCAGGACTTGTTTGTATTGATCAAAGAGACACATCTTTTGCTTCATGTATAATTTCATGCTGCAAATATTATTTTGATAATTCATAGGAGCACAAAAAAGTGAGGCCCGAACATTAGTGTGTTCAAGCTATGGAATTTTCTAAAATGTAAGTATGAGGGAAACATAATAATATGTTTTTTTAAAAAGACACAATACTATAATATTCCACCCACTCCCAGTGAGATAGAGTATCTGAGAAATGAGTGTTCAAGTATTTTCCCTTTCACACTTTGAAAGTTGCAGACACGAACATCTATATATATCCCTCTTTTTATAAAATCTCTATAAATTGAGGTGCTTAGGGTTAGAAATTTAAAAAGAAATAATTTTAAGTTTATTCAGGAGCTGTTCCTTTCTGATGCTTCAAGTTTCAAGTGATACACTTCAAGTTTCAAGTGTATTTTTTGGGTATATCAACTTAATTCCTTTTTATAAAACATACAGACAAAAATTAGAAATAACTTCCTGTGTTTCTTAACTCCACTCTTTAAATCTTAAGGTCCTTTGGGGCAAAGCAATGTTCCTATTCTGTGGAAGGGAGAACTATGATATTTATAAAGGATGAATAATCTTTGATTAGTCCTATAATTTGAGGCCTTGAACAAAATCAAGATCAGCAAAATCACAGATAAGGTTATACAAAAACAGGGAAATTGCAGGAAAATGTTTTTAACCATGAACATTTCCAGAAAATATCCACCTCTAAAACATATCTGCCTGTCTCAGTAAGCTTTCCCCAGAATGCCCTTTCCAAGTTGACTCAGGAAATAACCATATAAAGATATGATCGGAACCAGCAGTTAGCGTAATGGCTATGTCGCTGGACTCCCACGTAGTCGACCGTGGTTTGCGTCCTGGACCCGGTGGCTTAAAACTCACGCTGGGCGCGTGTGTGTGCGTGCCCAAGATCCCGAGAGGAGAATGGAGGAGAAGGGATTGCGGCGTGACCATCCCCCCTGGGGGGTGATTTCTCGCTTTCTATCTCTCTGTCTCTCTCTCTCTGTCTGGCGAGCGCACGCACCCTATAGTGAAAACCTCTCCAAAAAAAAGATATGATCTAGGAGAAAGAAGTTCTCTAGAACTTTATAGTATATGGACCATATATATTTTTAAGGCATATAGATTACTTAGTAAAAATATTAATCTACACCTTCACTGGGTTGAAATTGAATGTGTTTGCAGTTACCCCTTACTTCATTTCCTCAAGAACTGGAAAATGCCTCTACGCCTTCTGGGACTTTTGATGCATTGTAAGAAAGCTTACGAGAACCCTTCTCTGCATCTGGTATCTTATCAACATATTGAGGGATAGACTGTAGATAGATTTTTATTCCTCGTGCAAACCAGGTTTGCACGAGGAATAAAAATTAACCTGAAATTAATATTTTATCAACATATTGAGGGATAGACTGCACGAGGAATAAAAATTAACCTGAAATTAATTTGTTGAAATGTTCTAACGTGAAAAGGACATATGTCAAAAGGTTATGTAGCTTTATGTGCAGACATGCTACATTATCGCCCAACTGCAGTGGCCAACATGGTGATTGGAGTTACAATAGTCACCTTTGAATAAATTGTAAAATGACTGACTCCTCTTCTATCTCTCTCTATTTTTTTCTTATTTCATTATGAAAAAGACAATCAACAGCAAATCTGAATTTATCTGAATGTCAGGCATAGGTCACCAGGAAAAAATAAGGTCAAGGATCATTCTCTACTTGTCGATGCTCATTCATGCACAACTGTAAGGATATATTCTCTCTTGAGAGGAAACAGTGTGGGTGAGTACACACATTGACATGGGAACTTCTTGTTCACATCAAAATGAGTAAGTCAAATAGGCATGTTAATGTATTCATAGAGATATGTCAATGTTACTGTTCAAGAGAGGGTGATTCAGTACTTCTGCAAAAATTCTTTTGCCCAACTTTTTCAGTGTATCTTTGAAAAGCTGTCATGCTCTATAAAAAGTGCAAAAATAGATTTTTATAATCCTGATAATGGACTGAATCTTGAGCCTCAAGGTCATAGGCTTGATCTTTAAGGAGTGTGAAGTGAGTTCTGCCTAGGCCAGAATCGTATCTGTCTTCTTCCTGTGTCATTAGCCCTAATCTGGTGCCACCTAAAATAAACTGGATACTCCATAAGCATTTCTGATGAAATAATCAGTTAATGAACTCTACTATTCACCTAAGTTATAGCCTCTCTAATTGTTCACCATATAGATTTTATGCACTTAGATTTTGATTGTGACTTCATTTTTCCAGCTAAACTAAAAACCTGCCGAGATCCCTCTTAAAGGGGCCTTACCAATCATATAAATCTTAACTGCCTCCTCCTTTGGGAGTTGAACCCTATCTACTATATATCCTTCCTAATAAATAGATTATTTATATTTGAGATGTTCAACTTGACCTTAAATATTGTTCACAATCTACACCTGTTGTGCTTCACGAACAAAATTTTGAACTTACTGGATGAGGAATGTACCATTTTGGTTTTAAGAAATGTAAAGAACTAGAAATCTACGCACTTTTTATGCCTGCAGTTTTCATGGGTAAGTAGGTTAAAGTACCATCAATGTTTACTAGATATTTCTCCACCTAGGGACACCTTTCCACTATGTTTGGGCAATGACTCTAGATATAAGGTAGTTCTTCCTGCCTGGCTATAGAATGTGTTGCTTTGAAAACGTAGTACTGTGAGGTTACAAATAATTTCTTTTTAATTTTCTTTCTTCAGAACTTTGTGTAGTCCTTGGAAGGTGCCCAGATAGGTCCCTGAAAAACTGTATAAATTCAACTTTTGGGGAATGAAATTGATTTTAAATGCTAGTTATGAAGGGACTTCTCTGTGAACTCTTATATGGGAAAAATAATTACTTGTTCACTTTTTATTTGGGCAAATATTGATTTTCATATAGCTGATTTGATTTCTCTATGTATATCTATCTGAAAAATTGAACCGAGGCTGTACCAAGTCACCTCCATAACACTAATGCTGTGTGTGAACATTTAATTTAAAGTACAAAATAAACAAGCAAACACAACACTTAGAGCAAGCTATAACTCTGTTAATTAACCCTTATATTTAACTTTCAAATATAATAGAGAGAGATTGTTAAGTCCTGCTATTACAATGACTTTGAGGATGAACTTCTGTTTAGCATAAGAGCAATGAACAGAGGCTAGCAAGGGCAGTGGATTGGCAGCTCTGATCAGCACTTTGGAGGTCGATCAATCAAATGAGTTGATTTTGGTAAATCAGTTAGCTTCCTTGGGCCTCAGTATTCTCATTGAGAAAATGGCAGTAAAATATCTTCATGTTTCCCAGAGTTTATCAGTGCTAAATTAGAGATGATATGTGCAGGAACTTTATGAGGCACAAAGTGCTTTACAAACCTAAGTTTTCATAGTAATTCTAATTAAGTGTGTGGTGCTTTCAAAATTTCTTCCAGCAAGTTTGCGTGATAATTTTATTCTTTGAAGCTTTGCCAACTTCTCTTGGAAGCATCCTCAGCACTGATGAGTCATTGAGAAAACTGTTGATGTTATTCTATTCTTAATAAAAATAATAACAGCACTCACAGAACCCATAACATATTCATATTCATGGGGCTCAGAACAAATTAGAACGTAGATCCCAATGGGAGCTACCTCTAGGCAATATTTACTGCCAATTCTCTTCTTCTTTTCTTTAAAATTTTTTTCTTGGGACCAGCAGTTAGCATAATGGCTATGTCACTGGACTCCCATGTAGTTAACCATGGTTCGAATCCTGGACCTAATGGCTTAAACTCATGCTGGGCTCATGTGCGTGTGTGCCCAAGATCCCGAGAGAATGGAAGAGAAGGGATTGTAGCATGTCCATCCCCCCTGGGGCGTGATTTCTCGCCTTCTGTGTCTCTGTCTCTCTTTCTGGTGAACACACGCGCCCTATAGCGAAAACCTCTCCTAAAAAAAAAAATGAGGGAAAAAAAAAGATGGAGAGAGGGGTATGCAGAGAGAGAGGAGTACACTCCACAGGGTTTGAGTACACTCCACAGGGTTTGGTCATAATTTGGGGCACTTGCACATTTGCCTGGCATGTTTCAAGTGGACTTGGCCAGGGACACAAACCAATCACAGTCATGTGGAATCCATCTTCTCTTGAGCAGAACATCACCACTACACTACAAACGTGACCTTTTTTCTCTCTTATTATACTTTTCCTTTTCGTCCAAGTGTTTCTGTATTCTTTTTCTTCATATTCGTGGCTGGAATTCTATCCAAGCATACTTGTTATGATAAAATATGCTTTTGTCATTTTTATGAAACTGTCTTGCATTCAAAATATACCATGCCACATTTTGAAAAGAGTCTGAGTAACTACTTTCATAACCTAATAAATGGCAATATATTAATGTAAGAAATTCCTGCTATTGAGTGGAACTGAATAAGGTATTAATGGGATATTTTGACTTCATGTCAACATGTCTTAATAACATTCTGTAATAGTTACAACCCGTGGAACTTTTCCTCAGAGGTAAGAAGTGGAAGTTCACAGTTTTGGCTAGCAGACTTTTATATAACTTAACATCTAGGTTAAAACATGATTAGTTGCCAACATTAGAAATATAAAGACATCTTATAAAATTGCAACTTTCTGATTTCTCTTGACATACCAGAACATGTAGCAACACTGATCCCACCATAGCAACAACAGCAGCAGCTAAGAAACAGCTGGTTCCTTTAGAAAGACAAGTCTTGGGAACCAGCAGTTAGTGTAATGACTATGTCGCTGGACTCCCACGTAGTTGACCATGGTTCGCATCCCGGACTCACGCCGGGTGCGGGTGCGTGCGTGCCCAAGATCCCGAGAGGAAAATGGAGGAGAAGGGATTGCAGCATGACCATCCCCCCTGGGGGGTGATTTCTCGCTTTCTGTCTCTATGTCTCTCTCTGTCTATCTGTCTGGTGAGCGTACGCGCTCTATAGAGAAAATACCTCTCCAAAAAAAAGAAAAACAACAAAAAAAAAGAAAGACAAGTCGTGCTCAGTGTACGAGGGTCCCTTTGGTTTCACTTCATTTATTTATGTCATCTGTCCGGCCCCTGTCGGATCTGAATTTGTCACCCTTGTTGAACCCACAGGAATAACTAATTAAATTCTATCTCATAACCAGTTAGTCATGGATGAAATCATAGACAGATGGTTTAAGGTGAACATATGTTGTTGATCTGTTTCTCTTATTTCATTAACCACTTTGCCAGCATTTTAAACAGTCTAATCATATGTCACAAACCATAACTGGAGCAGCAGTTTATTAGGAGATAATCTAGCATTTCATGAAACTGTTTATTTTTAAATAGTTCCAAGTGAAAGCTGCTTTGAGGTTTGATCTGCAGTTCAAAGTAGAATTTTATCAACTCAGTAAATGTGAGTTCCAGGCATGTTCCAAACTCTATGCCTAATACTCCTGTGATGTCAGAGTACTAAAAAGGGCATTTCTGGTATGAGGTTTTTGTATTTTATTTTTATAGGTTTTTGCTATAAGGAATATGCACTCACCAGAAAGACAGAGAGACAGAGAGACAGAAAGTAAGAAGTCACCCCCAGGGGGAATGATCACACTGCAATCCCTTCTCCTTCATAATCCTCTTGGGATCTTGGGCTCACACACACACATGCCCAGTGTGAGTTTAAGCCACTGAGTCCAGGACTTGAACCATGAACCACTGTTGACTACATAGAAGTCCAGCGACATAGCCATATGGCAACTGCTGGTACTGGTATGAGTTTTTATACAACATAATTATAAAGAGAGTAAAGAGTAAAGGGCTTCCTGTGAAATTTCAAATAGTCTATCAAGGGAAAGGACAAGAGGGCTTAGAGACTTGATAATGTTAGAACCTTGAAGTTCTTTGAGTTCTCCAAGGACCTCATGCCCCATTTCCCATGCCTAAGGGGAAGAAAGATGATGTGGGTAAACCTAAGACAAAGAAAAATGGAAAATGTTATAGCAGGGGAAAATTTCATAAGCAGACTATAAATAATACTGTTGGAAATTAAATTTCCCTTTCTTTCCAATTTCTAGAATTCCTGTTTCCTTAAATCAGATTAATATATCCAGGGGCTTGAGATTAAGGTGTGTATCCACAGAAAGAGGTCCACATAAGGGTATACTTGCTATGGTACACATAAGGGTATACTTGCTATGGTGTTTGGTCCACATAAGGGTATACTTGCTATGGTGTTTTTGAGGGTACACTTGGTATGGTACCCTTGAGACTGTAGGTCAGAAGCACCAAAGGGTCTTTATGATTCTACCTCATATGTAACATGACATTAAGCCAGAAATTTCTCATATTGAGGTTTGAGGTTAAAACATTTCTATGTCTGTGAAAACATGGGTATCTTACAAGTATGACCATGGCTATAGTAGGTGAAAGAATTGGTCATCATGGATTCTAAAATAGATAATGTCTTGGCATTATTCACAGAAGGCCCTCCTCTATGTCTGGCTTTGGGCAAATTCAAGTTAGGCCAATCATCAACCAACTTGATTATCACCAAATGACTGTCCAATTATCTACTTGGCTACAAAAAAAAATGGGTTAGATTTCTAGGGAGAGGTGGCACAGCACATTTCAAGAGAATATTTTATTTGTGACATAGACAACTAGCTTCTGCACAATTATTAATTTAATCAAACTCTTTGGTGGGACCCATATAATCTGGTGAGCTATTGACTCAATGACATGCCATGTATAAAAATGTCAAAATCAACACAGAAGAGCATGGGGATGGAGACTGCGAATCTCATTTTAGCATTTCCTTCTTGGCTTGAGCCAGAATAAATTTAGTGTAATGAGAAAGAAAAAGACGAATAAAAGTAATTGTAATGGTAATCACAGGGAAATAAAAAATGTGTAGCATGTGGAAAGTTACTTTTTCTTCTTGACAAACTCACAGACGAAGTACATGGTAAGATGGCACTCTGTGTCATTCCATCTGCCTGAGCTCAGCATTTCCACGCAGTCCTCATGACCGTAGGGGTCACTGGGCTCCCCGTTGTTCCAGTTGCTATAGTTCTGCAGTGGCGTATTGTCTGTGAACACGTACTGCCCCTCCCTTTCCAGGTCATTCACCCCAATAAACACCCGGAAGAAGCCACTCTTGGCAACATAGTCAGCAATAAGCGTGTTGGCAGCTTCGTCCTTAGGCATGGCTAGCATTCCACCCCGAATCCTGCAGTGGGTCAGGGACTCCCTGTAGTTCTTTTCCTCCTGCACAATGTAGTAGAATTTCTCTTCAGTTTCCCTAATTCCTGCTATGACTTTTCAGGAAGAAAAAGAAGAGTATCATTATGTGCCATAAAAAGAAAAAAAAAAGCAAGTACATAATATTGGCATATATAAATTTATGTATCCAACAAGTCAAGAATTACTTTGCAAGGCCTTTTTATGAGATAGTCACTAGTTTAAATATTTCTCCTCCATCTGGATATCGAATGGGAACACACTTCTACACTTTGGCTCAGCTTTCTACATAGCTGTCCAGCAGATAGCCATATCGACCAAGACTTGCTACATGAACTGTGATTCAGTGCATCTCAGACTGTCTCCCAATCTAGTTTAAGCTTTAGCCATACTTGTAATCTGATGAAGTCTTTTATCTACTTCCGAGTCTTTCATACCTAGAATGCATCTACACATAGCAAACTCCTACTGATCCTCTAGGACTTGGTGTAACATTTTCTCCTATAAGAAGTCTCCCAGATACCTATGGACAGACATGGGGGCTCTTGCAAAATCTCTGTTTCTGTTGCTCCTTCCACTTCTTCCCTGATAATACTCAGTCTCCTTCCACCATCTTGGCCATGCACATACACATGCTCAGAATGATTTTCAAGCCACCTGTTCTGGGACTCGAACCACAGTCGACCATGTGGGAGTCCAGTTATGTAACTGCTACAGCATTTGCTATCCACACAATAATTACCTTTTTTGAGAGATCATTAAACTGGTGACAGTATCTCAATAGGCTTTGCCCAACACAAGGTATTTCCTACTGGGAGCCCTAGAATTGAATTCTGAGACTAAATTGGGGCCAGCAGGTGGCATGGTGGTTAAAGTACTGGATTTCCATAAGGCCAACCATGCATGGAGTCCCAGACCTGGTGGCTTGAAAATCATGCTAGGCACATGTGCTTGCATGCTCAAAATCCCAAGAAGAAATGGGGAAAGAAGGGACTCTGGCATGACCATCCCCTCTGGGATGTGTGGTGTGTGTGTGTGTGTGATTTATCTCTTTCCTTCTTTCTGTCTTTCTCTCTCTCTCTGGTGAGTACCCTATGGAAAAAACCCTTAAAAATAGAGGGAGAGAGAGAGAGAGAGAGAGAAGAGAGAACACTAGATTAAACTGATAGATGATATAACACAAAGCAAAAGAGGATATGTTCACCATTCTTGACGAACTTCATAGATGTCTTAAGCCGAGCAACACTAATATCCAGTTGTCCTACAACTTTCCTGTATCTTCCACAATCACAGACGGTACCTTTTAAATGAGAAAACTGAATTTATGTTGAGGCACATGGAGACCAATTGGTAAGAACATTTGTTCTCTTCTTAGTATGTACTCTCTGTTTCTAGTCTGGCTGTATCTCTGTGAAGCTATATATTTAATCTTTTACTTAAATCAAAAGTTCTAATTTATGTTTCATTAGGAATTTAGAAAACATCTTTTCAAATGTTTTGAATGAGTTTGATGATAATAGTAAGCTAGATTTTTAAAAAGAAGAATAAATATGACAAACCACTGTGCACACTATGTGAACCATTTGGCGTATTTGTTGAACACTGAGCATGTCTGTCTAATCTCAGAATGAAATTTTTATAGTTTCCCGAAAACATACTTCCAGCCTGTCCTCTCTTCTGTTACTGCATTATTCACTAGCTCACACAGCTCTTCCAAGACAGGGGAAACTTGTCATGATTAAAACAAATGCTAATTTTGATTATCCATTTGAGGTATAGCTTGCATGTTTAAAGGACTAAGTTTAAATCTGTAAATAGATCCAACTTGCAGATTTTAGAGACTATTGTCCAGTATGCAGATGAACTGTGATTTAATCTGTCATTCATTCTTCTTTGTTCACCTACCTTTTCAACTACCTACTGACCCTGACCGTTGTGACAGAGAAGAAACTATGAGGAAAATAGTGGAAAATTCAAATGATTCCTTTTCTGTTCATCGACTGTTCCATGTAAACTTTTCTGTTTGCTTTTTTCTTTGGTAGTGTGAAAAGTAAAAATAATTTATCTAGAACTTTACTTACTATAGTCACAGTTAAATATAAAGAATGTAAAGTGGTTCTTAGAACTAATCTTTACTCTGGGTCTAGGAGGATGAGGCCTAGTTCCTCATATGTTGAGTTTGCTTCTCACAGTAAACATGACTGGGGGGAAGGTGCCATCCCTATGTGCCCAGGGCTTAGATAGTCACCAGAGGGTAAGAGGAAAGTTTCCTTCTTTCTTTTCCTCTAACCTATAGAAAGTAAGGTTAAATGATGAAAGAATTCTTGTTGTTCCTTCAAAATATATTTAGTTTTGAGATGAAACCATTCGGAATGATGTTAGAAGTCGAAGAGAAAAATGTGTATGTCCTACATACCTGCTTTCCCTTTTCCTCCAGGTATCCCAAGCAAACCTTTCTCCCCTTTTTCACCTGAATTAAAACAGCAACCAGAAAACAGAAACAATGAAGTGAAAGGGTGAATTATTTCACACCAATCAAAGAAACAGTTTTAAAATTTTTATTTATAAAACCCTCAATAAATACTCTTCGGTTTTACATAAACAGTTTGATTTTAAGTCAGCTGCACAGCTACAAGAAATCAATTGAGTTGTAATTTATGTAGATTAATATAGAATTCCAACAAAAAGTGTACAAACATTGGAATGCGTGTGACCTACCCCATTAACATGTTCTCTGTAATATGGGATTCTGAACAAGCAAAAAAAACCCAAACTATTGTTTTGCAAGTTTGCATCAATTGGATAGCACATTGCAGTAGCTGTGTATTTGTTATGTCCCAAGTTAATATTGCTTTGCCTTTGTAGTTTCAAAAAGAAAGAAGTGTGCTTTTTCAATTTAATTCAACAAATATTTACCATTTCCTTATTCTATGTGAGTCAAAGGGCTAGATACGTTGTGAGAGTATATAGAGAAACAATATTAAACCTCTGACTTGAAGGAATTTACAATTCTTTTTTTTTGGAGAGGTTTTTGCTATAGGGCGCATGCGCTTGCCAGAAAGACAGAGAGAGACAGAGAGATAGAAAGCAAGAAATCTCTCCCCAGGGAGGATGGCCACGCTGCAATCTCTTCTCCTCCATTCTCTTCTCAGGACCTTGCACCTGCACACATATACACCCGGCATGAGTTTAAGCTACCGAGTCTGGGACATGAATCCCGATTAACTACATGGGAGTCCAGTGACATAGTCATTATGCCAACTGCTGGTCCCAGGAGTTTACAGTTTTTATAAGAGTTGTAATGTATGAAAATATCTACAATATGAAATCATGTCAAATATATTATACAGAGATAACAACCTTGTCATTTTTTCTTCTTGTTTTTTGTATGTGACCATTTTCTTATTCAATCAGAGGCGTCTCTAAAATAATTCTTAGAGAATCATTATTTTTAAAATGTGAAAACTTGATTTTTTTAACTTCAAAATAAGCTTTTGAAGCCCACATCAGACACAGTAATTGAAAGCAAAAGCTTTTGATTTGCAAAAGGAAATGTTTGGTTAAGGTTCTTGAGATTCAAAAGAGAAGACCCTGACAGAAGTAAATAGAGTTTATGCTTCAGTGGTGATCTGGGAAAAGAATAAGAAAAAAAAACTCATGTGGGATGAATACAGGATGAAGGTCAACCAAGTTAGCAGGAATATGGAGTTTATCCTCATAGGGGTCTGATAACAGCAAGGAATTGATTATATGCCCCATGGAGACAATGCAAAGGGGAATGGAGTTGGCATTGAGATTCTTCTTAATTTCACTCTTCATGAGCAACAGCAAAAATGTGGAAACTACTTTAAAACGGATAGGATTTCCCATATTGTCTGCCCTGAGAATGCTTTCATTAGTTATTCTTATGATTGTCTGATGAGTATTTTCATTGAGAAGCCCTTATATATTGACAACTTATCATCCAGAAGAAAGAATGAATGTTGGACCCCAAGGATTTGCTGAGACTTTCAGAACTGACTATATGTACAGTTTTTTGTTTTGTTTTGTTTTTGTATTTTTTAAATCAGTAATGCCAGACATTCCTGTGCTCCACCCGCAAGACAGGAAAAGTTGATCCTTGAAATCCACAATGCAGGAGCCAGAGGTGCCACAGTGGTAACACAACTAGACTCACATGAGGAAGTCCCTGGTTCGTGTCCTGGTACTTCTCTGTAGATGCCAGCATATATATGCATGCATTTGATTAGCACTGACAGAAGTGAGGGGTAGATCATGATGTGGAGACACTGTTGGGAATGCCTTTCTCTCTTTACCTTTCTCTCTTTCTCAGAAGAAACAAATGAGCAAACCCAAAATTCCAAGACAGAAAGCAATTTAAGTATGCAGGAGAGACCCTTAAAACTTGGGCTTGGATGGAATGAAACTGGTGAAATCTGTGATGTATAATGTGATAAATATTGTAAGAGGGACAGTGAATAGAGATAACTTACTCTGAGGGGAAGCCTGATGAGATAGTGCTTCAGTTGGAAGGATGACAGAGGCATTGTTTTTGAGCTTGGCTATGAAAATCTGGAGATGCGACAAGGCAGAGGACAATGTGCAGTCAAGGATACAATTGGAAAAAGCATGGATATATATCAGGCACCTTGATAAGCAAGATTGATGTGTTCACACTTAGTCGTACTCTGCAAATTCCTTATTTCCATTACTTGTAAATTGGAAGACATAAGAATAGATATGGAGAATACGTTGATGGAATAAAGTGAAGATATCAGTTGCCAACTGCCATTCTGGATACTTTACATTTGTATTACCATATTATGTCTAATGAGCTGAGTGCTATCATTATCTTTATTCTCAAATGAAAAAAACATGAGAATCAAAGAGACAAAAAAATTGCTCAAGGAATACAGCAATTAACTGGCAGTGTTGGTACTCAAGTCCAACTGTTTGTCTCTCCAGTTGTTGGTGCTTCTAAATCGAGTTAATCAATAACTCAGTAAAGGAAAAATGATGTGTTTGGAAAATGTGACTAAAAGTTAAAAAGAATAGCAGTCTTTATTACCACCAAAAACAATATGGATGATATATATGGCAATATCCTTGACTTAATTAACATGCAATGCACGTATGCTTTGAAAAACCATATTGTAAGCTGTTAAGATATGCATGATTAAATGTAAAAAATTAAAAAGGGATAAAAAACAATATGGATTTAAAAGATCATATTAATATGACTTTAATATTTTAAGTTTAAAAAATAGTATTTCTTTTGCACATGAATCCCTTTCCATTCAACATGGATCAAATACTGATTCCAGCTCTACTATGATCCTAGTTCTGGGCTAAGCCTCATAATAAACATAAAAGAAGCAGAAACAGAGTATTTGTTTTGGGAAAGTGATGAGCTTTAAAGAATTCGAAGGACACATGAGAGACCAAAGTGATGGGACACTCACATGTGCTAACAGAGTGAAAGAAATGGAAAGGTGAGATGGTGGAGGGTCAGAGTAGAGAAGGATTCATTGAAGCAGTAGCCCTTGCTAGATCTTAAGAATGTGAGAAACTGCTTTTTGAATTGATGTCTGGCCTTTTCTGTGTGTTCATTTGTTTGTTTTGAGAAGATGTAAGCACTCAAAACATAAATTCCCTTGCTTTGATGACAAATGGGAACACCAAAGCAAGGAGACAGAGTAAAAGACTATGGAAACCAGAAAACCGGGCTTCAATTCCGTCTCTTCTTATTAGCTACATGTGAAGAGGTGACTTGATTTCTTTATTTCTTCATTTTAAAAGCAGAAATAACAGTACTTAAAATTGTAAAATAATTGAGACCAGCAGATGGTGTAATGGTTAAGTTGCTGAACTCCCATGTAATCAACTACAGTTTGAGCCCCAGATCCAGTGACCTAAAACTCATGCTGGGCATATGTGCGTGTGTGCCCAAGATTCCAAGAGGAGGATGGAGAAGGGATTGCTGTGTGTTCATCCATCCTGGGGAGTGATTACTTGCTTTCTGTCTCTCTGTCTCTCTAGCAAGTGCACGTGCCCTATAATAAAAATTTTTTCTAAAAAAAAATCATGAAATAATTAAGAAGGATTGATTAGACGGCATTACCTCATAATAGTACTAGCACTGGACTTGATTTATAGAGGATATTCCAACAACATTAGCTCATGCTCCCTAAATCTCAGTTATAGTAAAGGACTGCATACAAAGTAGTTAACCAGTTTGTAGAGGATTTGGACTCAGAATACATATTTTCCTAAAACAAATTATGGTTTAAAGCTATTCACAGAAACTTATTGTGGCCTATGAATGGGAACATGTCTGTTATAAGTGTCTTAAGGTTGAAAAATTAGAGGTCACATTCAAACAAACAAAATATCATAATGCTTTCAGTGTAAAGGGATTATTGACCTTAAGTCAAAACATTTATTTTGCTATGTGGTTGAATTTACCTACATTAAATCATTTTTATTTCTCATTTCTAAAGTGAAATATTGACATCCAGAAAGTTACCTTATCCATACAAGGGACAACATTAAGGTCAGTCTAGAATGTTGAGATTAATTTGAGTCACTGAAAAATTTAGAAGGGCCGTTATCAAAATGAGAACAATAAATTTCAAAGTGGAGATTAAAAATGAAATTAATCCAGGTGAACCAGAACACCGCATCTCCATTTTTTAAAAAATTCCAGAGCATGCTCATAAATTTTCATGGCATATCTCTGAAGGAGAAGGAAATCTTAGTAGCCAATAGTGGAAATTGATGTGAAGGGAAAGTGGCACTTATAGGAATAAGGAGTAGAAAAGAAGGAGTAGAAAATGATTTTTTCCCTGTTTAATGCAACAAACATTTAGAGTTCCAACTTTCTAGGCATTAAGATAAACATAATTAAACAGAAGGGTCCTCACACAAAGCTTATTCTTATTTAAGCAAACAAACCCAATAAGTAATCCATTCACAGGGCTGGCAGGTGGCATGGTGGTTAAGGGTGCTGGACTCCCACATGTCGACCGTGATTTGAGTTCCAGACCTGGCGGTTTGCTTTCTCACTTTCTCTCTCTCTCTCTGTCTCTCTTTGGTCAAATTAAAATAAATAAATGAATAAATAAATAAATAAAGTTAAATAATTCTTTTTAAAAAAATAGTTCACTCACTTGTTCCCCCTAGAAATTCACAGTCCATGGGGGGAAAAGACAAGCTAGTCGGCCCTGACAGTGAATACAGTCAAGAAGTATGTGCTAGATGCTATGTACCTGAGCTTTGAAGGCAGAATTGGCATGATAGAATAAGATTAGTCAACCTTATCATTTCTAGGCTGTTAACTTTTATAATGTTTCTTAGAGTTCATCCAGTCTGAGGCTCAGACAATCATATTAAATACTCTTGACTACTTCTTGTCTCTATCATCTCCCATTTGCCTAAATCATTTAGTCTTATTCCAAGAGTAAGACTGTTCTTGGCTCAAGATCATTATCTATAACTCTTTTAGTAGGAGTTATCTAAACTTAACACATCTAAATCTAGGAAGTAGAATGTCTATAATGACTCATTGCAAAATAAAGTTCAAATCTGGACCTGTTCATGGCAGTGATTTATTCTTCCTCTCTATTTCTGCTATTTCTAGGGCAATATATGGTATCTTTTATCTTTTTATTTGAAAAAGAATTGCTATAGGGTGCATGTGCTCACTGGAGAGAGACAGAATTAGAGAAGAAAAGTGAGAAAGCACACCCATGGGGGATGGCCACATAGTAACGGATATTATCCATTCTTCTCTCAGATTTTGGGCACATAGACCCATGCACATTGCATGTTCCTCAAACCTATGGGTCTGGAAATCAAACCATGAAGTTAACCATGTGGGATCCAGCTGCTTTAACCATTTGAGTTCCAGACCTGGCGGTTTGCTTTCTCACTTTCTCTCTCTCTCTCTGTCTCTCTTTGGTCAAATTAAAATAAATAAATGAATAAATAAATAAATAAATAAAGTTAAATAATTCTTTTTAAAAAAATAGTTCACTCACTTGTTCCCCCTAGAAATTCACAGTCCATGGGGGGAAAAGACAAGCTAGTCAGCCCTGACAGTGAATACAGTCAAGAAGTATGTGCTAGATGCTATGTACCTGAGCTTTGAAGGCAGAATTGGCATGATAGAATAAGATTAGTCAACCTTATCATTTCTAGGCTGTTAACTTTTATAATGTTTCTTAGAGTTCATCCAGTCTGAGGCTCAGACAATCATATTAAATACTCTTGACTACTTCTTGTCTCTATCATCTCCCATTTGCCTAAATCATTTAGTCTTATTCCAAGAGTAAGACTGTTCTTGGCTCAAGATCATTATCTATAACTCTTTTAGTAGGAGTTATCTAAACTTAACACATCTAAATCTAGGAAGTAGAATGTCTATAATGACTCATTGCAAAATAAAGTTCAAATCTGGACCTGTTCATGGCAGTGATTTATTCTTCCTCTCTATTTCTGCTATTTCTAGGGCAATATATGGTATCTTTTATCTTTTTATTTGAAAAAGAATTGCTATAGGGTGCATGTGCTCACTGGAGAGAGACAGAATTAGAGAAGAAAAGTGAGAAAGCACACCCATGGGGGATGGCCACATAGTAACGGATATTATCCATTCTTCTCTCAGATTTTGGGCACATAGACCCATGCACATTGCATGTTCCTCAAACCTATGGGTCTGGAAATCAAACCATGAAGTTAACCATGTGGGATCCAGCTGCTTTAACCATCATGCCACAGGCTTGCCCGTGGGATCTTAACCTCGTTTAACCTGGCTGCATCTCAGAGATCTCACAGTTCAACATTTTATGTTTTGTCTGTGCCTTTCTGTTCATGTAAACAGTGGTTAAATAAAATTGAAACAGCCAGCGACAGATCCATAATACATTCTATCTGATGCTTATACAATTTCAGGGGTCCTCTTTAAGAAAAAATAACACAAAATTACAATGGAAAAATAATTATAAAAGTGAATAGGTATCATAAGACAACAGGAACCAGCAGATAGTGTAATGGTTACATCACTGGACTCCCACATAGTTGAGCATGGTTCAAGTCCTGGATCTAGTAGCTTAAAACTCACACTGGGCATGTGTGCATTCATACCAAAAGTCTTGAGAAGAGAATGGAGGAGAAGGGATTGCGGGGTGGCCATTCCTTCTGGGGGGTGAGTTCTCACTTTCTGTCTATCTTTCTGGTGAGTGCAAACAAAAATCTCTCTCTAAAATAAACAAATAAATAAATAATACAAGTTGCTAAATGTTAAAAGTACGCAAATACCTCTTTACAAGATTCACTAAAAATCATGACGTCCTAATTAATGAATAAATTATATGCCTCTGTAGTTCTCTTTTGTAAGTATTGGTACATGTATTTGGCTACATTCATTGCTTTTTTTATGTGATCACAAATAATTTTCAAGAAAGAATAGAGGGATAATATAGTCAGATAAGTGTTTCCTCTAGCATGATTAATCAATAATTATTTTATTACACATAAGCTATAAAAGTAAAATGAAAAGTATATCAACATAAAGATTCAGCTTAGCTGCTTTCCACAAAATAAAATATTTATGTAACCACCACCAAGATTAAGCCCTCAAGAAGTTCCTTTGCATCACCTTTGATTATTACATTCTTCTTTCCTAAAGGAAACCATCCTGACTTACAAATATGTTATAGGTTTTTCATGTTGTTGAAGTTTCCAGAAATGGAAACATTTGGCAGGAAGGACTGTCTATTTCTGTATGAATCCTTTTGACCAATATGATGTCCAATAATATATCTATTCATTTTGTTACATATGGAAATAGTGTATTTCCATTGATATGGTAAAGCACTATATGAAAGTTTCAGTTGTTCATCATTCCTGTCAGCACTAAGTATTGTCGGTCTTTTTTTATTTTAGTCTTTTTGGTGAGTATGCAGCTATATAATTTAGTCAAATTTGCATCAGCCTGATGAGTTGACACTCATATAGATATCAACTCCCTGAAGTGATGGTAGGGAATATATTCTTTTTAAAGTGCCTACCAAATCTTTTGACTTTTTTTTTCCCCCATAAAGTGCTATGCTTTCTTGGAGACAGAGAGAGACAAAAGGAGAGAAGATGAAAAATCACACTCCCAGGAGAGATGCCAACACTGCAAACACTTCTCTTCCAGTCTCCTCTTGGGATTTGGGGCACACATGCATGTGTGCCTGGTGTGATTTTCAAGCCATCGGGTCAGGGACTTGAACTACAGTCAGCCATGTAGGAGTCTAGCATCTTAACCACTTGACCATCTGCTGACCCTGATACTTTTTTTTTTCTTTTGGTTTATCTGTCATTTCTCTTATTGATTTATATGATCTCCTTATATGTTTTAGGTATAAGCTTTTCATTGGATATATTTGCAGTATATAACATATTCTATTGTTTCCTCTTTTGCTCTCTGAAAGATGTTTTTTATAGTGAGTGGAAGTTCTTTATTTTCATAGACATAAATTTGTTAGTTCTTCATTGTTAGTTCTTCTTATATCCTGTTCACAAGTTGTTTGCTTACCTTAGGATCCAAAATATAGATTTCTGAATTAACTTCCAGAAGCATTTTTTTTTAACCTTTCAAATTTAGGTCTAATTTGGGGTTGCCACCAAATTTAGATTTACAAATTGATTTTAGATTGACTGTTTGGTTTGGGGTCATATCATTAGTTTTAAACATAAATATCTGATTAACTCGGGATACTTTATTGATAGGCTCGTAATTTCTTGTTGAAAATAGTGTCAATTTGCATCAATTGAATCTTGGAGTCTTTTTATGGATTCTGATCGTGTCCATTGATCTACCTATCTGTCTCTGCACTAAATCAACATTACCTTAATGATTTAATTTTATAATAATTCTTTTTTTCCCTTTCTCTCTTATTTACTAATTATTTTAGAGGCTTTTGCTTCAGGGTGCATGCACTTGCCAGAATGATAGGAAGAGAGAGATAGAGTGAAAGTGAGAAATCACCCTCAGGGAGATGGCCACACCACAATCTTTTCTTCCCCATTCTCCTGGAATCTTAGGAACGCACACACATATAACTAGCATAATTTTCAAGTCACCAGATCCGGGACCTAAACTGTGTTCAACCATGTGGGAGTCCAGTGATGTAATTGCTACATCATCTGCAGCCCATATAATAATTTTTTAAATTCATAAGTCTAATTCTTTCCATTTTTTTCTTTTTTTATAAGATTTTTGCTACAGGATGTATGTACTCGCTAGAGAGACAGAAAGTGAGAAATCAAGGGGGAACGACCACACTTCAATCCCTTCTCTATTCTCCTCTCAGGATTTTGTCTCTCTGACTCTGTCTCTCCAATGAGCACATGTACCCTATAGCAAAAAAAAATCTCTCTTTAAAAAAGAAGACACTGGACTTCCATATGGCTCACTGTGGTTCCTGTCTTGGGCTCTGTGGCTTGAAACTCATGCCAGACATGTGTGTGTGCATGCCCAAAATTCCAAGAGGAGGATGGAGGAGAAGGGATTGTGATGTGCCCACCTCCTTAGAGTGTGATTTCTCACTTTCTCTCTCTCTGTCTCTCTCTTTCTCTCTAGCGAGTGCATGTGCCTTATGGTAAAAACCTAAATAAATAAATAAATAAAATGTAAATCCAGTATAATAATTTTTATTTATTCTGAATATGCACAATAAAGTACAAATTTATAAATGAAATACATAGTCTTATGTGATTGTAAACACGTTATGTAGTGAATACTGACTGTAGAAGTGAAACAAAGTGAGAAAGGGGATTTTTCCCATTGGAGAGGATTCTGAGTCTGAGCAGTAGGTCACTGCTATTATTATTTTAGTTTCCTATAGTGCACATGTCCTTATTGGAGAGAGAGAGACAGGCAGATAGAGAGGGGAGATAGCTGTGCCATAGTTCCTTTCCTGTTCTCCTCCTGAGATTTTGTGGACACAAACGCATGCGCTTGGCATGATTTTCAACCCACTGGTCTGGGACTCGAACCATAGAGTTGGCCATGTGGGATCCATCCTCATAAACCTCTGTGCCACCTGCTGGCTCCAAGTGGCTGTATTATTAATAGGGTTATAATTTTCTTTCACCTTCACAACTCAATATTGGTGATCTATGTAAATTCATTGTCACATTTGAGAATATAGTTCGGTAAGGTGTTTTTTATATAAGCAGTTAGTCTTGGAAAAAATATTTTATGAACTAGCTCTGGCCCCTTATATTTCAAACACTATTTCTTTCCTACAACTCACACATTTCTTGAGCTGTATGCCCAGGACACATTCATATGATGATCTGACCTCTGACCCAGCCCTTTCTCATCTTTAGCTGTGGACAGAGCTGCACAGTAAGTGGTTGGAGTATTCTTGGACACTATTCCTGCATTGGAATTTTTAGCAATAATTTAACTGGACACAAAGTAACTTCAAACTACATAAATATGTCTCCTTAAGTCCAAACTAAATGTTTTCCTCACTCAAGCTCCACCTAATTAGTTCCCAACATACTTGCATCCACTCCAAAACCACCCGATGCAAGGAAAACTGAGAGAGGGAAGTTGGAGCGGATGGAGAGATTAGTCTTCACTCATGCTTTCTCAGTGGGGCAATATCACATTAAAAAGTCAGTCCTTAGAGGTAAAAAATTTTACTCTTTTTGAAATATGTAAAGCTCAAATATATACATAATATATAAATAAATAAATAAATATGTAGTCTATGGTGGTATTAAAATTTCATGGGGAAAGGCAATTAGGAGAATGATCTAAAATGGCTTAAAGCTCAACTATATACATAATAAATAAATAAATATGTAGTCTATGGTGGTATTAAAATTTCATGGGGAAAGGCAATTAGGAGAATGATCTAAAATGGCTTGTTTTTATTTGGAGGGGAGATAAGTAATTTAAAAGAATGTTGAGAAGCACTATTTTAAAACATTCAAGCTTAATACACCTGACTTTAATAAATTTTATGACGAAGATGGCCATGTGAACCCATTGCTAACGCTCTTCTTGGAAAGAACCCAAACATTATAAGGGGGCTCTGAAGCCAAAGAGTCATCCACTTAGTGGTAAAACCATCATGGACACACACTGGAGCAGGATTCGGGAGCCACAAGGAGTTCATGCAGCTTGTTCCCAGCTATGACGATTTCAACCCCAGGTGAGTATTCAATAAAAGCTGCTGGCTCAAACACAATCTCTTTTTGGTGACACTTCCCACAATCCTGCCTTTCAATACAGTCTGACAGAAATTCCTCAAAAGAGTGAGTCAAAAAGAGTGGGGAGAGAGGGAGTACTGAGCCACAAGCTGAGAAGAGCAAGGCTAAAGCCTTAGCTCAGACCAGTCTCTCAACCTGCCCACAAGAAGATGCTGCTGGCTGCTGAGAGGCACAGGTTTACGCAGCTGCTCAAGTATTTATGAAAAGCTGCAGGGCACATTAAGGCTGCAGAAATTATATTACTCATGGCACTTATCTCCCACCAACTGTACCTTTGCACAAGTACCTCTTGCCTCGCCTCAAATGCCTTTTTGTAGTTCCATAAATGTGTTACTATTCCCCAGAACCCAGATGAGTTCTTTTTCCTATCAACCTTGCTTTACTTTCCCATATGGTTTCTGTAGTACTCATGTTATTCAGGATGATGCTTTTTGAGGGATTCCAATCTCCTTGAATAGTTGACGAGTCTCTTGCAGTAACATTTTGACTGTTATTCATCTTGAATCTTAAAGTAGAAAAAATGTTTATATGAACTACTAAATATCAAAGGCAATTAGAACCTGCTACCACTGTGACTTTATGACAAAAGGATAGGAAAAGAGTGTCTAGACAATAAAGAAGAGACACCTCTATTTTATGGGATTGAGGCTGTCATTATGTACAAGATTAGGAAATGGCTAAAAACAAGTATGTAAGCATATTTATACTTCAGGTTCCTACCCAGGTAATATACCACAAGTGCACAATTATTAGTTACTCCACTTAAATTAAAAAAGAAAATTATACTGTTCTCTTCTTCCTATATGTTTATGAGTAATCATATTATTTTCTAATTTTATTATTATTATATGAGACAAGGTATTGCTATGTTGCTAGCTTTGATCTTGGAATCCTCCTGTCTCATTCTTCTGAGTAGCTGGGACTAGAGGTGAAAGTTCCTGTGCCCAACTTTCTCGCTCTCTCGCTCTCTCTCTCTCTCAACATAGTCTGGCTCTATCTGATCTTCTTGCCTCTGTTTCCAGAACAGCTGGGACTCCATGTGTGTGCTGCCATGCTTGGCTTGTAGGGTGGGTTGGGAATTAGAAATGTGCCTCTTCCATGGCTCAACCAGTGAAACAGCAGGTTTCACAGTGTGCCACTGTGGTTGGAACCATGATGCTATTTTAATTGTATCAGTGATTAGCGGCCAACCAGTAAGTCCCAGAAAAGAACTACATACAGACACAACTGAAATTTGATGTTTGATTCTAATTATTTAGCTTTGCTCCCCCTCCCCCTCCTTTCTTGTTAGCTATGAAATATATTGCTATGTATGGAAACTATAGAAACCGAACTCATATATTAAAAGAAGAAAAAGTGATCATTTTTATGATACAAAACCTTAAACACATGTTTGATTTGCTTTAAATTGCTAAAATAGTATTGTAAAATGCAGCTTACCTTTCTTGCCAATGGGCCCAGTCTTCCCAATATTACCCTGGTCTCCTATATCACCCAATTCTCCTTTAATTCCTGAAAAGCAAAGTATTACACTTTATATTATAGGATTTTATCTTCCCTTTAAAGATGTGGCTAATGTGGAATTCTTCTGAAGGAATTATCAAAAAAATTTACTATATTATTCTAATGTGATATCTAATGTATTTCACAAGCTCTATTGTCTAAGAGTTATAATGTATGTATCAATATTAAAATGTGTAGGGACACTGAGTGAGATGTGGGGACATACTCTGATCAAACACTACCTGTCCTTTTGGGCTTTGGCAGAGCCTTGTAACTTGTCCTTTCTTTGACCCTCGCTGCAGGTAGAGCAAAGAGTGGAAATTGCTAGGGATGTTGCAACAGACACATCTGATGGAATTCAGGAAACATTTTGACCCCCAATTGGCAAAGTCCAATCCCTGTTCTGCCTCTGTGAGATTCTTTAGCCTTCTCTGGGCATGGTGGCACCCACCTTATGGTGGGATCTTTAGCCTTATGTTTTTTCTCCATGCCTGGAGCTAGGCTTCTCTCCATTAAAACAAGAAGATTATGGTTTCTCCTCTTGATGGGATTATCACCAAGGGATACACCTTGTATGTACGTCTAAGCCCTTATAGATTTGTTACCTGCTTCTTATTGCCTGTAACACAGCAACATATCTATGGAATGTCATGAAATACACATATGTAATGTCACTTTGCCCTATGAATAAAGGTGCCCAGTTTGTCTGGGTGGCACAAATTGCTGGGCTACTTAGGCTCTGGCTGCCTGTATCCATTGCTATTCTGTCTTTTTGTCTCATTCTTTTTGCTTCCTCCTTAGAGCCAAGCCAGAGGCTGGAAACTGACAAAACTGTGGAAGAATATGACAACCATGGACATGATGATGTAAAATGCTTATGATGCAGTGTTTCTGGAATGACTACAGCAGAGGATATTTAATCTAAAGGCTAGTGAGGGGCTGAGTAGAAGCATCCTTGCACTTTGTTCTGGCTGTGTTCTTCTCTAGATGCTGGACATGGGATTCTATTTCTTTTCTTCTAAAACAAGAAATAAAATGTTAGCTAAAACAGGAGAGGAAATGTTCAGTCATGAAACCTGGAGATCAAAGAGACACCAGAGGGCCAAGCGTGGTAGTACAGTAGAAACACAACTGTACGCACGTGTGAAAGTTCTGTGTTCGTGTGCAAGGATGCTATGCTGAGTGCATGTTGCCTGTGAACTGGGTTGGCTAACACTGGGAGTGGATTGTAGCATGAAGACTCTTTCTCTCTCTCTCTCCTTTCTCTATTTCTGTCTGTCTCTCTTTGTCATTAATAAATAAATAAATAAACTTTTCTAAAAGTTTCAAAAAAGAGAGTGACATCAGAGATTGTCCTGCTAAGTTTTTATCCAAAAGCTATGATCAGGGATCACTAAGTTCTTCCAAAACTATTAACTGTTTTAGAGAGAGGTTTTTGTTATAGGATGCATGTGTTGGCTGGAGAGATACCATGCCACAATCCCCTTTCTCTTCCCTTCCCCTTTAGGGATCTTGGGCATGCATGCATGCACGTACAGTCAGTGTGAGTTTCAAGTTGCCAGGTCCCGGACTCGAACCACGTTCGACTATGTGGGAGTCCAGTGACATAACCAAAAAATGTGTACAAGTTATAAAGCTATATTTTTGTGAGAAAAAATTTGCAGTTGATATACAAATGTATATAATGAGTTTAAACCAGCATTTCTCACAGTGGGGTCTCAAGGGCTTGTGAGCCTTTTCTCAAGATGTCAAAGAAAACAGTCTCTGGTGGTCATCTTATAGCTGTTAGTAGAGAATACCTCAAGGGTTTGAAGACACACCTTTAGACATCATAATACAGAAGCTATGCTTTGCTGAGGCTTAGTCAATGATTTGAGTTGTCCTCATCATCTTTGACCCTACTCCTCCTCTACCTCAGTGTTTGTTCCACTATGTTAATTCTTTATATAAGGAATAAGGGGGTTAGAGGAAAAAAGAAAGAGAGAGAGCTCAGGGAAACATGAATATATCAAGGAATCAGGTAGCTAATTCAATTCCTTTTTATCTTCTTTCAAAGCTCTAAGGACATCCAAGAAAAACTGCTTAGCAGTTCTGAGGGGAAACACAGCCATGAACACAATTTTTTTCCCCAAAACTCATATTTTTTCTGTTTTTAAAAGTGTATTTATCTTATTTATGATAGAGAACTTGTACATGAGAAAGAAAGAGAGAGAGAGAGACAACCATCCCCAACAAGGTTTTCTCTCATATTGTTCTCTTCCCTCAGTTCTCCAACTCATCAGGATCTTGGGCACACATGTGCCTCCAGTGTTCTAGACAGGTCAAACAGATTGGGGATACAAATCCATACTCAGTTATGTGGCTTCCAACACTGTATTTCAATATGCTACCACCTATACCACCAGGCCTGGCCTAAAACTCAATTCGTTAGCTAGTCCCAGAGACTACTCTCCTTGGGCTCCCCCTCCAGCCAGACCTTGAGTTCATTCACGCCTGAAATATATTTTATGGATTTTGGGGGAGAGAGCATTATGAAAGCTGTTACTTTCTAGGACAAGTTCCAAGAGAGGAAGAGCCATTCTTATGTGAGTATCACTTCTGTATCATTTTACCCACCTTTGGGCCCCATGCGCCCCACTTTGCCATGCTTTCCCTCCTCTCCTGGATCTCCTTTTTCACCATCATCTCCTTTTGAAACAGAAAATAAGAGTGAGTAGAGAAGCTCAAATGGTAACAGAAGCACATTCTCCCCAGGGTTAAGTGGACATGGTTGCAAGCCATTCCTCAGCTCAGTGCTTGCCTTACCACTTGGATATGAGTATGCACATAGGCCCACATGGACTAGACACATAGGTCAAAAGAAGAATCTTCCAGTATGTTTTTTGTCCTTGCTGTTTAGTTTCTGAGAAGTTTGTTTAGTCTGACAAATGTTTATTCTTGCTATAGAATCTAGAAAGTTCTTGACATATGATATATATTAATATACATAAGATAGATAGATATAGATAGAGAGAGAGAAACTTATAACTCTCTGACTGCATGTTGGGAGCCTAAAAATTGTAGGCAGGGACTAGGAAGTTAAGAACAGGAGACTTGGAATGGGAAAGGAACAGCTTCTCTGCAATTCTATGTAAGCATGACTGTCTTAATCATAGGGAAAACTCAAAAAGTTCTTGGAAAAGTCAAGTTTTTTAATATAAATTATTTTTGAAATCCATGCATAGTTTTTTCGTAATACATATCTTCCACTAAAATTTTGAAGCTCTTTTCTAAGTGGATATACCTCTAGAACATTGAACAAGCAAGGAGGACTGAGGGACCAGCATAATGGTTACATTGCTGGATTCCCATGTACTTCGACTGCAGTTCAAGTCCTGGACCTGGCGACTTAAAACTCACACCAGGTGTGTGTGTGTGTGTGTGTGTGTGTGTGTGTCTGTCTGTCTGTCCAAGAGAATGGAAGAGAAGGGGCTTCAGTGTGGCCATTATCAGTGGGGGTAATTTCTTGCTTTCTGTCTCCCTGTCTCTTTCTGTCTCTCCAAGTGAATGCACATGCCCTATAGCAAAAATCTCTCTCTCTCTCTCTCTCAATAAAATAAAATAAAATAAAAGGATTGAATGAATGGTTTAGTAAAAAGGTGACCTAGACTGTGGAATTAGGAGTCTTGTATTTTAATAACATGCTAGTCACAGAGAGGTGAACAATCTTCAATAGGTCAATGTTTGAACTTATAGGCTGAGACAATCTTCAATAGGTCAGTGATTGAACTTACTGACATTGCAATAAGATCTAGACTTGAGTGGAAGCTCAACCATGCCTTATCTGAAGGGACTTGCATACATGACTTCTCTTTCTGAGTCTCATATTTTTCTTCTGCAGATTGAACTAAAAATACCTACTGGAGAGGATTTCTTAGTAAGTTTAAGTAAGAAATAGAAGTCCTGGGGCACTGTCAGTGCTTAGCAATGATGGCTATTCTTATTCCCTTCTTTATGTTTCAGTTTCCTCATCTAATGTAGGGATAATACGTGCTCTCCTTACCTTACTCAGTTGTTTTAGGGTCAACAAGATAAGCATGTGAATGTGCTTTGAAAATAAAGACCACAACACATAATATTATGACCAGACACTTGCATTAT
This sequence comes from Tupaia belangeri chinensis, assembly GCF_000334495.1. NCBI lineage: Eukaryota > Metazoa > Chordata > Mammalia > Scandentia > Tupaiidae > Tupaia > Tupaia belangeri. The sequence goes on along the minus strand of NW_006159447.1, from coordinate 2,511,876 downwards.
CGCCACAGCAATCTCAGGACATGAAGAAATCCTGTCCATCATCGGAGGAAAGAAAAAAAATTGAAAAGACAATATGCAGTTTCTTGGATTAGACTGACTGGAGAGAAAGTTGAAATATTAATTGATTTATTCAGACAATGCATGTCCAGAGACTCCCTTTTTTTCTGAAATTAGAATGTTAAAATGTTAAGTAAAGCATGAGCAATGTACTGAAGAGTTGGAGTTCTAGGTTCTGAGACTGACCAAGTATTGGAATGCTTTATAAAAGAATTTATAGAATTCTGGGGAAGCTTTTAGAAACAAATGGACACATGATTTTTGTGATCAGACCAGAGAAGTAAATGGGTAGACCAGGTGGCATTTTTTTTTTTTTTTTTTTAGCTTAAGTTAAACAGTAAATGTCTGTTGAGCAATTTTAATACATGTCAAGTCCTGGCATAAGGACATGACCTGTAATCATCATAGAAACTCTAGAGTTTTGATTTTGATTTATTAAAGCTTAAACAGACTTTCTTGAAATTAAAAAATATATTAAAAATATCTGTTTAGTGACCATAGTAAGCTATATAGTCTCAGCTATGTGCTATGTTATAGTATATTCATTCTACCTACAGTTTCAAGTCAAGTTAAAGTCAACTTTTGTTCACAGATATGTATATATCAGCTGAACTTACTGTTAAGTATTTAGATTAAGATATTTTGTGAATCAAATCAATATGGGAAAGAATAAAGGAATGGAAAGCAACTATAGATACCAAGAGACAGGGTGGGAGGAGGATGGGAAATGGCAGAGGGTGAGAAATAGGGGAAAATATATATATACAAGAAACAAGAAACAGAAAATTATTTATTGATGATAACATGTATGATTAAGCCACTTTACATTGTATTCTGGCTGGAAAAATCACATTTTGTATGCTATGTTGATGTTCAGTGAAAGTATGTAAAATAAATAAATGAAAAAAAAAAACCCTACCATTTCTCCACTTTATGAATGGGAAAGTATATAGAAGGTACTGCCATAGTCCTTGCTATTAGTTCAATAGAAATTCAACAGAATGTGTATTTCGGCCCCCTCCAGCTCCCTAGCAATATACAGTTGTCCCTTTCAGCCTAGGCTTTGTGACTCTTAGCAGATGATAGATTTAGGGAATTTAGCACTTTACCAAATTATTCAAGGAGAAAGTAAGGATGTGGAAAGAATGATAGCTTTTGCACCCTTTAAACAAGAAAGATAGTGGAAAAGCAAAGGGTGGGAGGGAGACCAGTTTATTATCACAATGACTTAATTTACATGAAATGTGTCCTTGAAGTGAATTCATAAATTTCAATCCTTGTTTTGCCACTCCTTTGCTGAGGGACCTTGGGAAGCCATTAACTTTCCTGATTCTTGTTCTACTCCTTTGTAGAATAGGCAAAATAACAACTTTTTTTCTAGACAATTTTTAACAAAGGTACTGTTAGAAGGTATTTTCCTTTAGGAATCCTCTAACACTCCCAGACTGGGTTAAAGTGTCTCCCTTTACTTACCTTTATTGTTGAAAATATCACTTTGTACTTTATGTGTGTGTGTTTCTTACTCCTTACATCCCTCTGTGATGTCAAGGATGATTGGAATCACAAGCAAATTTATTCTAGCCTACCCAGAATTTAGCACTGTGCTTGCCTCTGAGCTTACTAAAAGTAGTTGAATTTGATGTTTCCTGTGAACCATGAGATATTTTGCAAATGTTTATTTTACTAGTGTTTATCGAGTACTAAAAGCCAAAATTGTTGACATGCATTTTATCATTTCATCCCCTGCCACAACCTTCAAGATGGTTACTGTTCTTAGCTCCATCTTATAGACCAAGAAATGGGGTAAAAAAAAGGTTAAGTAAACCATCTAGAGAAACACAGCTCCTAAGTAGTAAGGCCAGGATTCAAACCAGGGCACGTGCCTTGGAAGCCCATGCTGTGAATAAACTGTATGACTTGGAACAAATGCCTATATTTACTCTGTGGGCCTTGGATTGCCGTTCCATATTATGGAATGAAGAATGCATGTCCTAGTCTAATGGCAACGCAACACTCCACAATGTTGAAGCTGATGTGAGGGTCTCGAGTTTATGTCTCCCAGTAAACTTCATGCCTGTGATCCTGGCTGACTGAGACTAGGCATGGATAGTGGCATAAATACCCTGTTGGGACTCTCTCTCATAGGAAAAAATTAAAAGACAAAAACAAAAAAAAAATTTCAAAAATTTCTTAAAATACTAAAGTGCAGAAAGGATAAAAAAGAAAGATTCAAATCCTTCTCACTACAAAGAAGGATCAAAACCAAGCACAGATATGAAGCACTTGTGAATCATAAAGCCACAGGGATGTGACTTATTCACACATTATTTCCCCTCCTTCGTTCCCTTCCTAGGAGCTTTCCCATTCATTTTCAAGCAAGTGTCTAACTGGAGGCAGTCAGGTGAGTGACTTGGTCATCTGCTGCTCCCTGGTGGCTCTTGACAGAGACCTGGGAGGGTGAAAATTGGTTTATTATTCTCGTGACCTGTGTGGCTGCATCCCAGCCTGGTGGCTGCTGGCAGAGGTGAAGTAAACAACTTGTGCCCTTGTCTTCAGTTTGGGTTCTGAGTTCATTTGATCTTTGGGACTTGCTTTAATGAGAACAGAAGGGAGATAAAAAAGCAAGATTTGGATAGGATCTCCTGCATGGTTCACAGTTGTCTGCTTTTATCCTTTTGGCAATATTTCATTGGATTAGGAGGACAACTTAGACTTCCTTTCTTACATTTAAAAATAGCCACTTGCATTTGAAAATTAAATGAAAAGCTATAAACTGAAATAAACTAATTTCAATTTTACAGAAATGATTTGCTTCAATCCCCACCACCACCACCACCCCCACCCCCAAGACCACTAGCTTGCTGTGAAAATCTCTCCAGCAAAATTCTTGCAGAGAACACAGTTGAGCAAATTTTCTTAGGTAAGAACATTTTCTTTCTCTCAACAAGCAAAACATTTCCTACAATTGAATTTTACTTTAAACACTTGAATGCCAATAATTATCCTATACTCAAAGGAAGTAATTATTAGAAATTAGCAAATGGGGGGACCAGCAGTTAGCATAATGGCTGTGTCGCTGGACTCCCATGTAGTTGACCGCTGTTCGCGTCCCGGACCCGGTGGCTTAAAACTCACGCCGGGTGCGTGTGTATGCGTACCCAAGATCCTGAGAAGAGAACAGCGAAGAAGGGAATGCGGTGTGGCTATCCCCCCTGGGGGGTGATTTCTCGCTTTCTGTCTCTGTGTCTCTCTCTGTCTGTCTGGCGAGCACACGCACCCTATAGCAAAAACCTCTAAAAAAAAAAGAAATTAGCAAATGGTTTTTGGAAATGTTAAAAAATATGAATGGAAGGTGTCCTTTCTCCATTGCAAAACAATGTTATAGATGAGAGTGTGTGTGTGTGTGTGTGAGGGGGGCAGTTGTTTGTAATCTCTTTCTAGATCAGTCTTAGAATTGAATGGGAGAGGGACCAGCAGCTGGCATTATGGCTAAGTCATTGGATTCCCACGTAGTAGACCATAGTTTGAGTCCCAGGCCTGGTGGCTTAAACTCGCACCATGCGCGTGTGCTTGCATGCCCAAGATCCCGAGAGGACAATGGTGGAGAAGGGATTGTGGCATGGTCATCCCTTTGGGGGGGTGTGTGTTCTTGCTTTCTTTCTCTATGACTTTATGACAATGGCAAGAGCATGTGCCCTATTAGCAAAAACCTCTCCAAAAAAAAAAAAAAAAGAATTGAGTGGGAGAGGTGCAAATATGTGCATTATCAACAAGGCAAAAACTCTTATCCAAAATATGTCCTTGTATTATGATTTACATTCTTCTTCCTATGTGTGCCAATTGCATCCTCAATCTTGGACATCTCAGCAGTCAGATCCGTAATTTCCCAGATCCTTCATAAATACTAGTGTGATAACACATTGGACCAGTGCTTTTCTTCTCTTGTTCACAACTTCATTACTTCGCTGAAATATTTGCATCACCTTTTTATCTGCTTTTGTTTCCTTCACCCCATTAACCAGTTTATCAGTCCCATGGTATCTTCACCTACCTCCCTACTTGCCCTGAATTCTTTCAAGTCAGCCGCTTCCCTGCATCTCTACCTACAGCAAAAGGGCAGGCACTGCACTATTAAGAGTACTGAGATGGCAGTAGATGACGTAGTGGTTATGTCACTGGATTCACATATGGCCGACAGTTGTTCAAGTCCCAGATACAGTGGCTGAAAATCACGCGAGGTGCATGTGCATGTGTTCTTAAGACCCTGAGAGAATGGAAGAGTTTGTGGCGTGACCATCCCCACCCCTGGGGTGGGGGGTGGGGGTGGTGATTTCTCACTTTCCCTCTCACTCACTGTCTATGTCTCTCTCTTTCAAGTGAGCACACGTGCCCTAAGACAAAATCCTCTTACACACACACACACACACACACACACACACACAAAAGTACTCAGGGAAAGGAAGAACATTTAACAAACATAAACATTAAAAGGTATCTGTTGATGATAATGAATATGGTAATGTCTTGGACTAGACTAATATGTACTGTATTTATGCTGGGGAAAATCATTATGTATGCTGTAAGGGTATACAGTGATTACATGTAAACAAAATAAGTAATTAAAAACAGAGTACTTTAGAGCAAGTCATTTCATTTTTCTGAGTCTCAGCTTCCTCATCCATAAAATGAAGAAAATAATCTCTACCTCCTCAGATTATGGTGGGTTAAAGGAGACAATGGATAAAAAGCATTTAGCATAGTGCCTAGCTTATTTGTAAACACATTTCTTTTTGCTATGAGAAAATAAGGGAAATATAAAAATAATTCTTTTTGTATTTACTATCTCAATTCCTTTGCTATAGTTACTACTTACAATTTTACTTAGCTGTGTGTGTGTTTTTTAACTCTTTGTCAAGAAATTTTTCACACAATTAAATGTATATAAACATATGAATCCATTACTGAAGTTTAGCATTTACTATGTTGTCATTTATTTATTTATTTATTTTTGCATTTTTTTGTTTTTTTAAAGTAACCAACTGGTGGCATGGTGGTTAAGGCAGATCGATGCCATAAGGCTGACTGGCAGTTCAAGTCCTAGACCTGGTGGTGGCTTGAAAAACATGCTTGATGTGTGTACATGCATGCCCAAAATCCTGAGAAAAGAATGGAGGAGGAGGGATCAGCAGCTGGTATAATGGCTATGTTATTGGACTCCCATGTAGTCAACAGTGGTTCAAGTCCCAGACCTGGTGGCTTAAACTCACGCCTGGCGTGTGTACGTGTGTACCCAAGATTCTGAGAGGAGAATGGAGAAGGGATCCCCCCAGGTTTTCTCGCTTTCTGTCTCTCTGTCTCTTTCTGTCTTTCTGGTGAGCGCACATGCCCTATAGCAAAAACCTGTCCAAAAAAAAGAATAAATGAGGAAGTGTGGTCATCTTATTTGGGGGCTTTCTCACCTGCCCCCATTCTCTGTTTCTTGCCCTATAGCAAAAACAAACAAACAAAATTATATATCTTTAATATTGATTTGTCAAAAAAGTAATGATGTACTATTTTCTGTTTTCCTATGCAAAAATGCATCAGGACTTTTCCAACAATCCAATACTTCAGCAAGTGCCTCTAAAACATAAGAACAGTCCCTTATGGAAGCATAGTATCATTGTATCAATCTTATTTTTGAGCTTTGCAGGTATTTGCTCAGATCACTTCCATATAGTTCCATGATCTCACTTATCTTTATATATATATATGTATATATATATATATATTTTATTATCATCATAATAATCTTCTTTATATTACATAGGATTACATATAACTTTACAGTGTATTACATTGTTTTTTCAAAAGGGAATGCCATGCATGTCAGTCAGTACAGAGACATTAATCTTCCCGCTTCAACATTCAATATCTTTTCTATGTTTTCCCCAATCATTATTTTTATTATGATCTCACTTATCTTGAGCCCATATTGCTACACTACAAATAGTCTAATGAAAGAGGAAGTGGGAACTTAGAAAGAAAAGCAGATTTTTAGAACAGATTAAATTCTTTGAAAACAAGTCATAGCCAATACTTTCATTTTCTCTTCTGAAAAAAAAAATCTCCTAATAGATTAAGAAATAGCTTTGAACAGAGTGGTCAGAAAACATAAGTTTCCATCAGTCATTCACAGAAGGCAGTAGATCCTGGGAAGGTGGGATGATAAACTGAAGAAGCCCATGGGCTCCCATCTTACATATCTCAAGTTCAAGTCCTCATTATATTGCTTACCAGTTTGTGAACTTAAATGTGATATTTTACCTCTTAAAGTCTCTGTTTTCTTCTCTATTATTGGGGAAAAAATCAAACTTCATATGTTCTAGAGTCTCCCATTCCTACTGTTTCCTCACTCTGAGGCACATGGTACTTTGACTCACTTTCTTCACAATAGAAATTGCAGGTAAAGGAAGATACCAACCGAATGGCTCTCTATTCTCTGTCAAATGTAGTTCCAAGTATTGTCCAATATTACCTGCACTACTCCTGCCCATTTCATGAAGATAAGATCCTTCAGCTATCCAAATGTTACTGTACCCTACAACTAACAGAACTCCTGTTAATGCGGGCTGACAGGAGAGAGTGATGTATAGTTCAAAACCAGGACTCCATAAGCATGCCCTGCTGACCTTAGGGTGGCAGTGGACAACTCTGTAGAGCAATTATGGGCCCTTCTTGACATTTTATCACAGCTCTTTCCTCATTTGAGACACCCAGAGGACGATTTTTCCATGTTTCTTCTAATAAAAGTGTAAAAAGCAAGCAAGCACAATTTCTAAATGAAGCATGATTTGTAGACCTTAGAAGCCTGTCATCCCCACTGCTTTCAGAGCTTATCTATGGAAAAGGAAAACCCACACCTTGGTCCGCTTGCAAGAGCACGCTTGTTAGGAATGGGAAAAAAACTACATGGCAGTGGAGCAAGGGCTTTATAGATTTTTCTGAGATTTTTCCTCTAACATTACTTTACACAGTTATGATAAATGCACATGAATTCAGATCATGCATGCAAAAACAACACTTTCTCTTTCCTTTTTTTTTTTTTTTTTGTTAAGAGTAATTTTTTTCTATAGGACATGTGCGCTCACCAGAGAGACAGAGAGACAGAAAGTGAAAAATCACCTCTCCTGCCCCCAGAAGACATGGGCATGCCACAATCCCTTTTCCATTCTCCTCTCCAGATTTGGGCATGCAAGCACATGCTCCCAGTGTGTTTTAAGCTGCCAGTCCTGGAGCTCAAACCACAGTAGACTATGTGAGAGCTCAGTGACATAACCATTATGCCATCTGCTGGTCCCCAAAACACTTTTTCTAACACATTTAAAATATTCAGGGACTAGGCAGTGGTGTAGCAGTAACACAAGTGTACCAACAGGGGAAAGGTCCTGAGTTCATATCCTAGGACCTCCCAAGCATGCCAGGGGTGTGTGTGTGTGTGTGTGTGTGTGTGTGTGTGTGTGTCTGTGTGTACCCATCATCTGGGAAGGGTGAAACTAGGGATAGATCTTTGTGTGATGATCCTGTTGAGAGTACCTCTCTCTCTCTCTGTATCTCTCATTAAAAAAAGAAGAAAGAAACTTTTTTTAAATTAAATGTGCAAAAATATTATTTACTTTGGGGCTACAGTAAGGATATGATAACAAAAGAACCAAGAGAATCTTAGAAAACTGCTTTTAAATAAGAAAACTGTCCCAAGAAGCATTTTACAAGCAATTTGTCAAGGGATTACACTTTAAGAAATATCCTATCTATTAACAGACGGGACACTCATTCCAGTCCCTTCTGGAAGCTTAGTGCAGTGAACAGAACAGGAATTTTATAATCACCCAGACTTAGGCTCAAATTGTCAATTTTCCAAGTCAAATAATCTGTCCTTTAACTTAGTAACTTATTGAATTTAATAAATACTTGAATTGTAATGCCTTTATTAAATAATTCATCAAATTAAATAACTGCCAAATTACTTAATAAATTAGTTAAATGTTATACTAAAAAAATTAACCTCCCTGCTTCTGTGTCTATTTGTAGAAAATGGACATAATGACCTTTTTCTCATGGAATTACTTGAAGATTAAATGCGATTATGGATGATAAAATTAATCAAAAGCACCTCTTGCATACGCATGTTCTCACTGGTCCATACATATTGAGTGCCTAGGAAGCATTCATTACTTTAGCTTTTCTAGTATCTCCTTCCCTTATTACTTGTAACCATTCTACAATTGTATACAGGCTAAATACACATGATGTGAATGTACAGTGGACCACCATCACTCATTTTCAACCCATGCAGTTTAGACCACGTCCTTACCCACTGATGTACCCCAAGTGCCTTACCACATGACATTTGATCCAAGAAGAGCCCATATCTCTCCATTTGTTGATTACAGTTAGAATTATCCAGAGGTAGTGTTTTACGCAGGCATTACTGAACAGAAGTACCTGAAGCTATTGAATATTTGACACCATGAAGAGGGATTCTGATTTCCTGGGAGGTCATTATACAGGAAAGCAGAAGCAAGGTATGAGGACAGTCTAGAATAAACTACCTCAATGCCTAGATCTAGCTCAGCTTGAATCCCTTCCTCTTACATAAGTCTATACATTCCTCTTTCTTGTGCTGTTTGTTTGATTAAACAGTGTAAGTTTTTTGTTTGTTTATTTGTTTGTGTAGTTTTTTTTTTTCCAGTTTCTTTCACTTGCTAACGTAAGTGTCGCTACTAATACAACTCTTAAACAATGATCAGGAGAATAAGTCCCTTCCCTCAGCAGAAGATGGGCATGAAAGCAGATAGTTGCTGCTGGGAAGACTCAAAGAACTGTTTTTGTGTTAGTGCAAAGGAACAAAGGAAGGCACACCTACCTCTACCTGCCTACACCCCAAATTCTCCCCTATTTCTGTTAGGAGGAAGTAAACAGGATCCTATAGATAGAGCTCCATCAGAATAAATTTATCTCTCAAGGTAAGTGCAAAAGAAATAAGCTAAAGTACATATTTGTCATTATATTAGGGCAGGCTGGTGTTCAAATGTCCTCACAAATCAAGTTCGTGTGGATTTTTATTGTCTGTTGAGCTCTATGTAACTTAGGAACCAACTGAGCTCTACCAGGGAGTCTTGTCAGTTCACGCCTTCCTGCCTCCATCTTCCTTTTCAACGGTCAAACTCAATCCCTCTCCCAGAAGAACAGTGTCCTTGCACTTCATAGCTCCAGCCACGTTGTGTCACAGATGATGACGCAGGTCAGGGATGATGTTTCGTTCTCTTTGTATGTGTAGCATTTGGCACTGAGTCTGAGACATTGCAGGTGCTTGTTGAAAAAATATTTTTAAAGTGAAAGGAACAACATCCTTAAAGACAAGATAGATAACTGTGAGCTTAATGATATACAGTCCAGTGAATTTATACTTGACTGAAAAGTCATTCTCAGTGATGGCTGATTAACAGATTGACTTCAGTCTGCTGGGAGGTCTGTGGTGGTAATGTAGCCTGGCAGATACACAACGGTTGTCTTTATTGCCACTCTCCATTCCACATGTTTTCTCCTCTAATTTTCCGTTGTCTCTCACTATTACTGTTATCTTCTAATTTCCCCAGCTGAATGCCCAAATCAGATATGATTCTTTCCCTTTCTTCACTCCCATCTTGACTCTTAATGTTTCTTGCATCTGTCATTTCTGTTTCCTCCAACCCTTTCTGCTATTATTTCACTTCTTCCTGTCCTTGGACTGTAATGCTTGTTCTTCACAGATTCCTACATAGTATCCCTGATGTCTTACCCACTTATGTACCCTAAGTACCTATAGTAGTTTGTTCAATAAATAGTTGTTGAAATATTGGTTTTCTTGGATGTGAATCTGGCTTTTCAAAACCACCTTGCAAATTAATTTTTTTTATCAAATCACAATTTCATCAGACTCCCATCTCATTCATGACATTTCAACAGTACTTCTGTTTAAAGGCCAATTCAAACTAATTAGTCTAGTATGTAGACTTTCACAGACTGGCATGAATAGAACTATTCCATGTTATTTTATAGCATTGACCTACATAAACTTCTCTTTCTGTGTTTACCAAAACACGTTTCAGTTTTTTTCTCCCTTCAAAGAAACATGCTCTTCTTTTTGTTTGAATTTTACCTGACTAGTGAGGTAATCAAAAGTCACAAAAGAAAAGATAGACATGTATGACCATAAGAGAAATAAAAAATTTGCATGTGATAAAAAAAATTCATCCAAATGTACAAAGTTTCTGGACAAATAAATGAGAGATACAAGGAAAAAATCAAACACTAAGACATATAAACTGATAAATGCTCTTACAATGCGAAGAACAAAGAACTTATGAAAAATTGCTTTTCAAAAAGATAATAAATTAAAAAGATCATCTGAAATTTAAAAAATAAATAATAGATGAAAATGTTCAGACTCAGTATTAGTCACAGAAAAAGAAAAAATATATATGCCTATATCATATTCCACCAATGGATTCACGTTCAAATATGCCACAGATGGGGAAAGCTCTTATTCTCATTCACTGTTCTCAGCAATAGGAATTGCTACAGTAGTTTTGGAAAATAATGTATCAATAATGAATAAAATTAAAAATAAACATACGACATACCCTAACTTACCTTATAGAACTTTTTTAACAGGAAAAGCAATAAGAATAAATAAGACTGTCTGAGCACCAGCAGGTGGCATGGTGGTTAAGGCACTGGACTTCCAAATGGCTAACCATGGTTCAAGTCCTGGACCTAGTAGCTTGAAAATTATCCTGGGCAAGTGTGAATAAATGCCCAAAACCCCAGGAGGAGAATGGAGAAGGGATTGCAGTGTGACCATCATCCTGGGGGGGGAGGGATTTCTCACTTTCCCTCTCATTGTGTCTCTCTCTCCAGCAAGTGCATGTGGCCTATGACAAAAAAAAAAGTCTGTGGTGGCAAAATCAAAAAGCATAAACAATCTGAAATTTTTTTATCATGGGGCTGATTAAAATACATTAATTAAAGTTAAATTACAATGATTACATTTGTATTAAAGATATAATCTTATGCTAATGCTACAAATAATAAAAGAAATTTCTCGGATATTTATTGAGCTCCAAGTTACAGTATGTAAAATGTGTCTTGGGAAGTTATATGTCTAAAATGATGTTACTTAGAAGAGAAAATGAATAAGTAGAATACATAGAGAGAAAACTGTGAACACTAAGTTATTAATGATGGTTACATGGTTAAAGTACATCCAGAAAGGGAGGGCTGATGGTGAAAAAAGATTAGCTTTTTCTTTACACATCTTTATTTTATACATCTATCTACCAATTACATATTAGAAGTGTGAAATACTCTTGAAATTTAAAAACTGAATCACTAGCAATATATTGGATCATTGGAAAGATCATAACATATTTTCTATGGAGAAATGCATCATGACTTTTCCAATATAATGAAGTATGGCCCTTCTCTCCTTATAAGTCCTACTCTTGAATCCTGTCTCACATTAAATTCTAATTTCTCTGAATTTATTGATAGAATTAGTTCCTTGGTAATTCACCATCTGGTTCCTTGTTACTGCTTCCTAATTGCTGCCTTGAAGTATTATTTAAATAATTCATTGTTATTTAACTGTTTGTATTAATGTCAACTACCTAATTAGACTGTAAGTTTCTCGAGACATGGGTGGATATTCTATATTTTGGTCTCCAGTGTTCAAAGATTCACAATTTGCTTACTCATTCACTCACTGAACAAATATTTGTTGTATTTCAAGTAGCTATCAAGCTCTGTGTTGAGTCCTAGTGATATAGCACCATCTTAAACAAGACATGATTTATGCCTAACCATTCGGTGGGGAAGGAGGTATGAAACAAGGTCTTATCAATGAGTAAGTTACAAAAGGGAAACTGCAGTGTGGTTTGTTGGCAAGCCAGGTGAGTTTTTTTAAAAAATCAATGATGTAGGAATTGGAAGACATGGATTTTACTTACCTATTCCTCTCCTCTCAAATAACAAAACAAAATATAACATAAAGAGGACCAGCAGATGGCATAATGGTTCTGTCGTTGGACTCATCCACCATAGTTCAAATTCCAGACCCAGTGACTTAAAACTCAATGCCAGGCTCATGTGCATGCATGTTCAAAATCCAAAGAGGAGACTGGAGTAGAAGGGATTGTGGCACAGCCATCTGCTCTGGGTGTGTGGGGGGGTGTCTTACTGTCTGTCTCTCTGGCAAGCACAAGTGCCCTATAGGAAAAAAAATCTCTCAAAAAAAAATCACATAAAGAAGTAAAGTGAAAGTGCTTTTTCAATATTAACATGCTAAATGAATGTAATATATTAACATATTAATTTAATAATGATATCAATATCAATAATGATAATAGCTGATACTTGCATGGTACTTATGAGGGTCCAAGCCAGGTCATTGATGTACATGACCCACCTCAACCCACCCTTTAGCTGTGCCCCTTCAATGCCAGGGACCCATATAACTCATTTTCCCTTCAGCCACTTCCTGTGCAAGCTCACAAAGAAGAAAAATGAGGATTTCAAGAATCCTACAATCTTTCCTATTTGAATTACAAAACATCTACTCTTGGTTTTCAGACTTATTTGGCTTAAAAAGAATTACTACTTGAAGCCCACAAATCTTGTGCAGTCACTGCATGTCTGACTAGGAGTGGGAGGAGGAGAAACTAACATTGTATTTAATGAAAAATGCAATGTTAGGTTAGATTTCCTTTCACCTTCAGGTATCACTCATTAGTAAAATGCATTTTCAGCCAAGTTATTAGAAACGAAACAAGGCAAAATCCCATGAATCCAGGACTAGGTACACACTTATGCAATGAAGTACAGTTGTTGAGAGCTTGGGATCTGGGGTAAACCCTGGCTCCATCACTCACTGGTTGTGGGACTTTGACAACCCACTCAATTTCTTTCAGCCTCAGTTTACCCATCATTAAGTCAGAATAATAAAATGTCTCTCTCACAGAGCCATCTCATGCATGGGAAGGGCTTAGAATAGTGCATGGAATGTAGTGAAAATGAGAACTATTACATTATGAAAATATCATGCCAGTGGCCATGTAGAATTTCTAACTACTATAAATTAAAGGAGTTCAGAGAGTAAGTCAAGTAGAAGGGTTGCTTCTTTCAGCCTATAGTTTGACTTGAAGATTTGCAACATTCTGGCTGGCAGGTATTTTTGTTTTTCGAGAAGATTTGTGCTTCTGGCACTGAAACGTTCACAACACTCCATAGACGTACATAGAACAGTCTGTCTGAAATTTCTTTCAGTATGAAGTGGGAAAGAAACTAACTTAAAGAATAGCGTCATTATCACATGTAAGTAATGAGTGCTATTATACACACTGACATTCCAGTTCATGGACATCTCAACTCTTTGTGGTAATGGCAGTATTTTTTCTGAAGATGGTCACCAAATAAGATAAAATACAAAATTTGAGACAATGTTGTAAGTTGTAGGATTAGCTGTTATAGAAAAACAATGCCCAATAAACAGTTATAATATCTCTTTTCCACTGTCTACAAAACTTTTTCCTTTGGGTGTCCATGGACAATTCAAATACAATTTATAACTCATTATAAGCTACCAATTTTGCTTCTCAAATACCTCGCTAATGTACCGTTATGTCTATCCCAACAGCACCAACTCATCTCTTATTTTTGATTTATATTCTGCCCAGACTTTCTCACATCCTTCAGTATATCTTCAACCCTGCCAAGAGATTTATCTGCCTGATAAACAAATCTAATTATGTCATTCTATTTTAAAATGTCTACTGGATCCTCCAGCTTAAACTATCATTTGCCTGCTTGGACTAGACAGAAACAATCTCACAACTTCTGCAAAATAACTATAAAAACTGAGGGGGGAAGTAATGCTAATGCGCACTAAAAATTAAGTTATCGGTCAAACATGAGCAGTTTTTGAGTATGTTGAAGCCAGTAGAGCTAGACTATACAAACTAATTCTGTGCTCTACCTTATTAAAAGATCAGCTGGTGGCATGGTGATCAAAGCAACTGGATCCTACATGGCTGACTAGGTAGTCTGACCTCCAGATGCTATGGCTTGAAGTGTGTGTGTACTCGCATGTGCAAAATCCACAAAAGAGGGAGAAGTGAAGGAGAAAGAATTGTAATGTGAACGTACCCCATGGGGAGATACTTTCTCATTTTCCCTCTATCTCTGTCTCTCTCCCATGAGTGCACATGTCCTCTGGCAAACTAAAAATAAATAAATAAATAAAAGTCAATTCTATTACCTAAAATGTGGTAAGATAACAGTTTCTCTCCCATGGCTCATCCCTGCTCTAAGACCCAGGACTAACTAGTTTTCTACTAACCAGAAGACTGAATTGATGACTTTGTTGCACTGGTGATGCTTTTGAATATGGCAGAATACTGTTTCCTAACCCCTTACTTCCCATTACCAACCATAGTTCTATATTCCTGAAAGTAAGCGAAGAATGGATACAGGAACATAGGCAGTGATTATGATATATTTTGAGGGATTCAATTCCTCTTAATCCAGCCTTGTGGATGGATGCAGGAACACCTTGATAGTAGTGAATGCTGGACATTTTTATTTTGGATACACTCATCTGTTCAGAATCAAATCTTTAAAAATCAAGAATAAATAACATGATAAAATTTTACATTAGTGTTTGAGCCACATTAAAATAATACCAGCATAGTATTGTCTTTCCTGTTCATGGGGAGATAAGCAAAACATTCCATACACAGGTTAATTAAAATATTGAGCTAATTTAGTGTAAAAAATAGGAAAAAAAAAAAACAAAAAACAACAACTTTAGGTGTACGCCATTCCAGGAAAGCAGTTCATATCCTTGCCTTTGTACATGAGATTTATTTCAGTGTATTGGTTTGTATCTGCGGGTTAGCCTTGGCTTTGTCCCCAAATTATTAATGGCATCATCCAAACTTGCTCTTCAAGTGACAAGTATAGTGCTAGGTGACAATGATAAATCACTTCCAGAGACCCTCCTCTGAGGTAAGTCAAAGTCTCCCAGATTCCTTGGGGACTTTTGCTTAGGTCTAAAGCATATGATCACACTTCTGACTGTATTATATCTCCCAACTTCCCATTGGACATATGGACCTTCTCCTTTTCAATGTCCTGTCATTTGGTAGCCCAGTGTGTGGTCTGATGAGAGAGAGATGAATTTGGGGTAGCTTTTGGCTCTGAATAGCATTTTTTTTCTAGATACGAGTTCATTTTAGGCCAGACAGAACAACACAATTGAGACTATTTTTGTGCTGCATCTAATATTATGATGTCATGCATGTATACTCATCCCTGGGTAGCAGCATCAAATACATGGCCTTTCGAATGTAGGTGGTCATGAATCCAAGGAGTAATGAGTTACCTCTTCAAAGAGTTTGGTGTCATCAGTGCATCTAAACTACCCTATCGAGATTTAGCTGATTTTTCCTGAGATGATGTTATCTCTTTAGCAGATCTCAGTTTCTCTTTATCAGCCTAGTTAATTAGGCTTTCTTCCTTCATAGCTAAGGCGGTAAAGTAGACTCAGAATTTCTCTCCAGAATACTTGCTCACAGCTGTGCAGTCAAGCCTTAAACAAGAGCAGTGTACCTTAGTTTCTTTCTCTTTAAAGTAGGGTTAATAATCCCTTTATACATCAGAAGAACTAAAACAAAATAATTGACGAACTTTGCAAATTTGAAAGACTTACATGTGTATAATTTGTTTAGCGATATGAGTATTGTTAAGTGGCCACAGGAGACCTAAAGTGATGCTTCTAGAGCTTTCAAATCAAGAACAATCACAATAAATTCAAAAAGAAATTAAATTATTTAGAATCTACTTCACTGAGTCACGGAGTACAGATTTTTACTGTGTTATTTATGGTTCTTTTCTGAAAGAGCAGAGAGAGCTATAAAATGTAATTTGAAGAATTTTATAAAATTATAGGATATTACAGATCAAGTATGTGATATATGAAGCAGACAACCTGGTTATGGGTGAGAATAGCATGAGAAGATGTAAGGAGGCCTACGAAAACCATTCTAACAGAGTTACCAAGTTTCTTCATGCAGAATTTCATGAACATAGGCAAGGACAATAAGAGACGTTGTGCATGACCTATATTATCAATGACCCTAGACCAAAAGAACAGCATGTCTAGGGCCCAGACAGTAGCTAACTCAAAGAAAGGAAGAAAAAAGGAACAAAACACTGACAACACAGTCTCATTCTCCCTTGGGTTTTGTGAACCTGTTTCTGGTTAATATGTTCTAAGTCCTTAACACCGTCAAGTATTGTGCTAAATGCTTTACATGGCTTAGCTCAGTTTTCATCACCACAACCCTGTGAAAGAGTTAACTACTATCATACTCATGTTCTTGGTGAGGAAACTGAGGGTTTGGTTTTATGTGTCTTAAAACTCATTTAATCCTTATTACATTTTAGAAGAATTTACAGTTCCCATTTTACTAATAAGAAACACTAGGTCCATTTGGAGAACCACAGAAAGGAGGCAATATTAGTGAATAGAAAGAGCAGTGTCAAGTTTTACTTATTTATTTATTTCTTAGTTGGGTACAGGATACATGCACTTACTTGCCAGAGAGCTGGGGGGATGACCACACCACAATCCCTTCTCCTCCATTCTCCTCTTGGGATTTCAGGCATGCATAGGACTTGAATCCTGCAGTCAGCCAGCCTTGCAGGATGTAGCTTCTTTAATCACCATGTCACCTGGCTAGCTAGTTTTAAGCTATCGATGCATAACTAGAAATAGGCAGGAAATTGCAGTAAGGAGCAGAAGATGGTGACTTTTCTCTGGTAGATTTCTATGTGGGGAGGCACCATTACAACCCATGAGGCTTTCTTTCTTAGGATTATAAGGAGAAAGAAAGCTTATAGTGATTAGTAAAATGATAAAAGTAATGGAAGGAATAATGAATTCAAAGCTATACGCTAAATAGATTTTAGTTTTCAAAATAAGCATTTGAGATGGGCAGTGTAATTATCTCTGTTTCAAAGATAAGGACACTGAGGATTAATATCATTTTTAGGTAAGCAGCAGAGCTCACATTGAAAACAATATGTGTTTCTGAAGCTCTTAATCTTTACTAACAGACAAGTACTTATTGTGAAGGTCCCTACAAGTAATACATACATATATATATATACATATATATAATATTATAGCAAAATAACTATGTAGGAGAATTAGGGAGAGAAATAGCATAGATTAAGAGCTTCATGAGGGGGGAAGTAATGCTAATGCGCACTAAAAATTAAGTTATCGGTCAAACATGAGCAGTTTTTGAGTATGTTGAAGCCAGTAGAGCTAGACTATACAAACTAATTCTGTGCTCTACCTTATTAAAAGATCAGCTGGTGGCATGGTGATCAAAGCAACTGGATCCTACATGGCTGACTAGGTAGTCTGACCTCCAGATGCTATGGCTTGAAGTGTGTGTGTACTCGCATGTGCAAAATCCACAAAAGAGGGAGAAGTGAAGGAGAAAGAATTGTAATGTGAACGTACCCCATGGGGAGATACTTTCTCATTTTCCCTCTATCTCTGTCTCTCTCCCATGAGTGCACATGTCCTCTGGCAAACTAAAAATAAATAAATAAATAAAAGTCAATTCTATTACCTAAAATGTGGTAAGATAACAGTTTCTCTCCCATGGCTCATCCCTGCTCTAAGACCCAGGACTAACTAGTTTTCTACTAACCAGAAGACTGAATTGATGACTTTGTTGCACTGGTGATGCTTTTGAATATGGCAGAATACTGTTTCCTAACCCCTTACTTCCCATTACCAACCATAGTTCTATATTCCTGAAAGTAAGCGAAGAATGGATACAGGAACATAGGCAGTGATTATGATATATTTTGAGGGATTCAATTCCTCTTAATCCAGCCTTGTGGATGGATGCAGGAACACCTTGATAGTAGTGAATGCTGGACATTTTTATTTTGGATACACTCATCTGTTCAGAATCAAATCTTTAAAAATCAAGAATAAATAACATGATAAAATTTTACATTAGTGTTTGAGCCACATTAAAATAATACCAGCATAGTATTGTCTTTCCTGTTCATGGGGAGATAAGCAAAACATTCCATACACAGGTTAATTAAAATATTGAGCTAATTTAGTGTAAAAAATAGGAAAAAAAAAAAACAAAAAACAACAACTTTAGGTGTACGCCATTCCAGGAAAGCAGTTCATATCCTTGCCTTTGTACATGAGATTTATTTCAGTGTATTGGTTTGTATCTGCGGGTTAGCCTTGGCTTTGTCCCCAAATTATTAATGGCATCATCCAAACTTGCTCTTCAAGTGACAAGTATAGTGCTAGGTGACAATGATAAATCACTTCCAGAGACCCTCCTCTGAGGTAAGTCAAAGTCTCCCAGATTCCTTGGGGACTTTTGCTTAGGTCTAAAGCATATGATCACACTTCTGACTGTATTATATCTCCCAACTTCCCATTGGACATATGGACCTTCTCCTTTTCAATGTCCTGTCATTTGGTAGCCCAGTGTGTGGTCTGATGAGAGAGAGATGAATTTGGGGTAGCTTTTGGCTCTGAATAGCATTTTTTTTCTAGATACGAGTTCATTTTAGGCCAGACAGAACAACACAATTGAGACTATTTTTGTGCTGCATCTAATATTATGATGTCATGCATGTATACTCATCCCTGGGTAGCAGCATCAAATACATGGCCTTTCGAATGTAGGTGGTCATGAATCCAAGGAGTAATGAGTTACCTCTTCAAAGAGTTTGGTGTCATCAGTGCATCTAAACTACCCTATCGAGATTTAGCTGATTTTTCCTGAGATGATGTTATCTCTTTAGCAGATCTCAGTTTCTCTTTATCAGCCTAGTTAATTAGGCTTTCTTCCTTCATAGCTAAGGCGGTAAAGTAGACTCAGAATTTCTCTCCAGAATACTTGCTCACAGCTGTGCAGTCAAGCCTTAAACAAGAGCAGTGTACCTTAGTTTCTTTCTCTTTAAAGTAGGGTTAATAATCCCTTTATACATCAGAAGAACTAAAACAAAATAATTGACGAACTTTGCAAATTTGAAAGACTTACATGTGTATAATTTGTTTAGCGATATGAGTATTGTTAAGTGGCCACAGGAGACCTAAAGTGATGCTTCTAGAGCTTTCAAATCAAGAACAATCACAATAAATTCAAAAAGAAATTAAATTATTTAGAATCTACTTCACTGAGTCATGGAGTACAGATTTTTACTGTGTTATTTATGGTTCTTTTCTGAAAGAGCAGAGAGAGCTATAAAATGTAATTTGAAGAATTTTATAAAATTATAGGATATTACAGATCAAGTATGTGATATATGAAGCAGACAACCTGGTTATGGGTGAGAATAGCATGAGAAGATGTAAGGAGGCCTACGAAAACCATTCTAACAGAGTTACCAAGTTTCTTCATGCAGAATTTCATGAACATAGGCAAGGACAATAAGAGACGTTGTGCATGACCTATATTATCAATGACCCTAGACCAAAAGAACAGCATGTCTAGGGCCCAGACAGTAGCTAACTCAAAGAAAGGAAGAAAAAAGGAACAAAACACTGACAACACAGTCTCATTCTCCCTTGGGTTTTGTGAACCTGTTTCTGGTTAATATGTTCTAAGTCCTTAACACCGTCAAGTATTGTGCTAAATGCTTTACATGGCTTAGCTCAGTTTTCATCACCACAACCCTGTGAAAGAGTTAACTACTATCATACTCATGTTCTTGGTGAGGAAACTGAGGGTTTGGTTTTATGTGTCTTAAAACTCATTTAATCCTTATTACATTTTAGAAGAATTTACAGTTCCCATTTTACTAATAAGAAACACTAGGTCCATTTGGAGAACCACAGAAAGGAGGCAATATTAGTGAATAGAAAGAGCAGTGTCAAGTTTTACTTATTTATTTATTTCTTAGTTGGGTACAGGATACATGCACTTACTTGCCAGAGAGCTGGGGGGATGACCACACCACAATCCCTTCTCCTCCATTCTCCTCTTGGGATTTCAGGCATGCATAGGACTTGAATCCTGCAGTCAGTCAGCCTTGCGGGATGTAGCTGCTTTAATCACCATGTCACCTGGCTAGCTAGTTTTAAGCTATCGATGCATAACTAGAAATAGGCAGGAAATTGCAGTAAGGAGCAGAAGATGGTGACTTTTCTCTGGTAGATTTCTATGTGGGGAGGCACCATTACAACCCATGAGGCTTTCTTTCTTAGGATTATAAGGAGAAAGAAAGCTTATAGTGATTAGTAAAATGATAAAAGTAATGGAAGGAATAATGAATTCAAAGCTATACGCTAAATAGATTTTAGTTTTCAAAATAAGCATTTGAGATGGGCAGTGTAATTATCTCTGTTTCAAAGATAAGGACACTGAGGATTAATATCATTTTTAGGTAAGCAGCAGAGCTCACATTGAAAACAATATGTGTTTCTGAAGCTCTTAATCTTTACTAACAGACAAGTACTTATTGTGAAGGTCCCTACAAGTAATACATACATATATATATATACATATATATAATATTATAGCAAAATAACTATGTAGGAGAATTAGGGAGAGAAATAGCATAGATATAAGATTTTAATATCCTTATTAAAATGAAGCCTTTTTTAATAATTATCATTTAGTACCTTCTGACTCATCTTCACCCATACGTTGGTATTACTGAAGTTTTATTCTTACCCTCCTAATCTAACCTTGAAATGTCTTCTTCATTTGCCCAAAAAAAAAAAGGGAGAAGAAAAAATGGTTCTGAATATCCACACATTGCAATATAAAAGTTAAAAACTCAAGCTACTTAAAATGTTAGTCTGCCCTTATGCATAAAATGTACATTAAAATTCAGAATGAAAGAATCTAATTAATTAATATCATTAATAAAGAAGTTTCGGGAAAATGCCTCCTTGCTTAACCTCTCTGATAAAGTCACCAAAAAGGAATGAGCAGCTTAACTGATACCAAGGTGATTGAGTTAAAATCATTCTGGGCCATGTTTACACATTGACCTCACAGAACTCCTTTTCGAATGTTAATTTATGAAACTGAAGGGTCACTTCATGCTTAATGAGAATGATAAAAGCTGAGGACAATGACATCACCTGGTGGAATAGAGCAAAGTCTGGTCCAGGAATCTGGCAACTGAGTTCTGATTCTGGCCCTGCCACCAGTAAGCATCTGTGTGACCTAAAGCGAAGTATTTTACCTCTCTGGACCACAATGTTCACAAAAGTTAAAATACCATAGTTAAACCAAATTTTCTCTGAGAATTACTTCACACATAATAAGATTTTCCATTTGAATGTGAAAGAGATTCCAGATTTTTCAGGGCACATTTGCCCATTGTTTGGAAAGGTGAGAAGGCAAGGTCTGTTTGTATTGAAGTCAGAGAAGTATTTTGAGAAATAACTCAAGTCAATTCAATTGCTAGAATTCAGAGCCATTTTGAGAAAAATAGTGGATGGTCAAACAGAAGTCCATTTTCTACCGAAAGGTTTGGGCTGAGAAAGAAATTAACTCAGAGTATATAGGGGTGAGCTCTGCAAGGTCCTCATAGCATAGCCATTTCGATCAGAAAGGAGAGGCATTGGGATCAGCAGTTAGCGTAATGGCTATGTTGCTGGACTCCCATGTAGTCGACCACAGTTCGCGTCCCGAACCCGGTGGCTTGAAACTCACGCCAGGCGCGTGTGCGTGTGTGCCCAAGATCCCGAGAGGAGTATGGAGGAGAAGGGATTGCGTTGTGGCCATCCCCCCTGGGGTGTGATTTCTCGCTTTCTGTCTCTCTGTCTCTCTCTCTCTGTCTGGCAAGTGCATGCACCCTATAGCAAAAACCTCTTGTCTCTCTGTCTCTAAATAAAGAAAGGAAGGAAGGAAGGAAGGAAGGAAGGAAGGAAGGAAGGAAGAAAGAAAGAAAGAAAGAAAGAAAGAAAGAAAGAAAGAAAGAAAGAAAGAAAGGAAGAAAGGAAGAAAGAAAGAAGGAAGAAAGAAAGGGGAGGCATTGTGCACACTCACATTATGTGTTTCTTGGTTTATCAGTGCATGAGTTCCATAGGAACCAAAAAGAGCTTTAAGTAAAAATCAAATCAACTACAGAATATTATGTACAGTCAACACTGACTAGGGGCCTCTGACTGATTCTGGGATTTACTAGGTTGGTTGGAGCACAGTGTCCTACTGGAACTGAGTAGCATTCCAACCCATCTCTCCCAGCTCTGTAGGCTTGGGCTAGTAACTTAATTCTGAACCTCAGTTTTTTCCATCTGCCCAATGGAAATTACAACGTTTTCTTTCTCAAAGATCATTTAATGATCTCAGTAGTCATGAAGCATCTGCATGGTGCCTGGCAAAAAGCAACTACTCAATGTGTATTAGTATTATTGTTTCTGCTACTCTGACTGATGCTGTCATAAGAGTTGTGCTGAAGGAGCAAGCCTTTCTCTGCCCCTTGATTTCATCCCAGGCCCCATGTGTGGACAAGCCATGATTACTTGTAGGAACTGAGGTGCCTTTGAAGCAATGGAAAGCCTCCCTTCCTGAATGAGGTGGCAATAAGTTAGTGACGAGGCGAGACTGTGCAGGGATATTGGGGAAGCAATGATGCTTTTATATGTGACCACTGGTTCTCAGGCCATTGGAGAAAAGGCACAATGACAATGGTCCCCAGGAATAGATCTTTGTGGGAACAGGTGCAGCAATGCTTAGCTACTGCAGTATGGACTCAGAGACTATGTTGAAGGAGTTGTGTTAACAGGCCACAAGCAAATATTTTGGCTAATTGTCTCTGGAAATTGTGGGTTCATTCCTTTAACTGAAAATATTTATTGAGCATTTGCTGTGTCAGGAACTCCCTAAACTATAGGAAAACAGACTTAGCAAACTGAACCACTCCCCGCTTTTATGAGGCTTGCATTCTAAGGCATACATGTTTAAACACACAAGAAAATTTTTAGTAATATATCTGTGGAAATAATAAAATGTCTTGGTAACTATGAGAGAGGATATTTAACAAGGCCTTACTGCACAAATGACCTCAGTGAAGAGAAGAAACTATTCTTAGAAAGATCTGGGGTAAGTTTAGACCAAGTAAATGAAGACTCAAGAGCCAGCTCTGAAGTCAGGAATGAGAGAAGACCAGCATACCCAGTGGAAACTGCACGTGGAAGAGCAGTTTGAAATGATGGGGGGAGAAGCTGGAGAAGACAGATTGGAAAAGGCCTTGTAAGTCACACAACAGAAATGTCATTACAAAAGCAAAGCACCTCCTAAAAGGCCAGAAGAAGCCAAAATAAGCAATAGAGTACAACAGCATTCATTTCCAAACACATTAATAATGTGCTAATTATCAAAGAGGAGCTACCTCATCACTTTTAGCATATTTTAGAATCCAACATGATGTCAGACTGTTAAGTTGTATGAGCTCTAAGTTCTTAGGCATTGATTATCCTTTCCTTTCATATCACCAAAAAGTAGCCAGTAGACTGTGCTTTCAACTAATATACAACTAGTACATACCAGTGGAGGTCATCACATAATTCTGGAATGAGAGCCCTGGCCTGGAGTCAATTTCAAGTTGAATGACTACACTTTCTAAAAGACCTCAGACCCTCATTGAGATTGGGGGATGATCAGTTGTGCAAATTGTTTCAATGTATGGGTTCCCTCCTTGTTATTATATGCTTGACTAATATGCTCTGTACTCATGCTGGGAAAAATCATGTTGTACAATGTAAATGTATACAATGATTAAATTTAAAAATTAAAAATTAAATTAAAATGTTACAGCCTAGAAACGCTGTGATTATAGTGTTTTATAATCTTTTTAAACTTAATAAAAATAAAATGTCTACATATTCATGTTAAAAATTTTCTGTATTTCCTATTTCCTCAAAAACATTAAAACACAGTCCAAACACAATTTCTTACCAGTCTAACATTTAAAATTTCTCATCTTTGTTGTTTTCAAGTAAAACCACTAGAGGTCAGGATTTCACATAAATTGTTAAAAGAAACCACCAAGGTGTGTGTGGAAAGGGGGCATTTTCCTACTAAGCAGCATAAAATAATAACTTTAAGGGATAAAGAGAAAAAAAAAGATGGTTTTTAATAAAAAAGTTTTGATAGCAAAAACAGTGTTTACTCCTCAAATTGTTATTCAACAGATTTAGATAGGGAAAGGAAGGAAAGATAAGTAAAACTTGTTAAATACCTATTCATGATGTTTATACAGCTTAAAGTTTACATTGATTATCTTATATTTTCTTAAAACAGGCCTGTGATGAAAGCTTATTTTGCAAATCAAAAACTGAAGCATCATAGATATTATAACATCAAACAGATTGATTCCAGGGTCTTTCTTTCCATTAAATCATGTTTGGGAAATAATACTGTCAAAGTAATGTGTATATTCAGATCAATATATATTATGATTGGTTAGCGTTACTGGTTTTCCACCTGCAATTTAAAATCATTTATTTAGTTTTCACTCTCCCAAATTAACTTAGAGAAAATTCTTTCTACTGTCTGTTTCCCGGAAGATCTAGAAGTTTCTGAGTGCACTGCTGCAGTGCTGCAGTGTTAGTAAATACGGCGATGAGATGATTACTCAAGAGAAAATGTAGACCAGCTTGATCTTAAAAAAGTATCCTGAACAAAGGCAATAATCTAGTTCTTTAAAATGTTTACTTAGCTATAGGCACTTTGTTTTTTCATTTCGTAGAGATAAATGCAAAAATTTGTCTTGTTTGGGTTTGGGGAAAGGCTGACATAATTCTCATGAATAAGGAGAGTAGATGGCAAATTATGTCTTAGAAGAAGGTGCCATGTCTTGGTTTTTTTTTTTTTTTTTTGACATACCTACAACCTCTAGCAGAGTGTCTAGAATAGGAAGGGCAGGGATGAATATATTCATGTTGTTCCATGCATAGAAAATTTGTAAAAAAAAAAAAAAAGTCAATTCTGGTCCTGAAGCCACTTTGCAGTCTAAGAGCAAGCTGAACATGTGGATGCAAGTTTCAGGGCAGGCTCCTTACCTCCCCTTCAAACCTTTATCATCTAGCATGGTGCCTGAGATTTAGTAAGTGTTCAGTACATTTCAGAATCATGGAAATGTTTTCACTAAGAAAGGAACTTAAAATCCATTTGATTCAAAACTCCGAGACTCTAGGGGAAAAGAGAAATCACGCCTGGTCCATAACAGACAGTTCTGGAGCCCAGAATTCCAGAGCAACTCTTCCCGTTCCTCTTTCCCAGGTACAGTCACATCTTCATTCTGTCATACTCTGGCTTGTCATCATCTCATAATTCTACAGAGGTTCAAGAAGAGCCTTAAAGATATTTCCATTGTT
Organism: Tupaia belangeri chinensis; assembly: GCF_000334495.1. Lineage (NCBI taxonomy): Eukaryota > Metazoa > Chordata > Mammalia > Scandentia > Tupaiidae > Tupaia > Tupaia belangeri. The sequence continues at coordinate 2,486,348 of NW_006159447.1, read as the reverse complement.
TGAAATCCCAACAGTGTTTCCAATGGGAAAGGAGAAGTTTTTTTGTTTTTTGTTGTTTTTTTTGTTTTGTTTTGTTTTTTTGAGAGAGAGGTTTTTTGCTATAGGGGGCGTGGGCTCGCCAGACAGAGAGAGAGAGACAGAGAGACAGAGAGACAGAAAGCGAGAAATCACACCCCCTCGGGGGGGGGGGGGGGGGCCGCCGCGGCAACACCCC